>NC_060119.1:87793055-88148555 GCF_021461395.2 Schistocerca americana
TTTCATCTCTCAAAGCTACCCATCCTTCTTTTACTGTGTTCCTTTCCTCTGCTCTTGTCAATCATTTCTTAATGCACCCCCACCCCCTTGAAACTTTCAACCACTTCTGGTTCTTTCAGTTTAGCCAGGTCCATCTCCTTAATATCCAACATTTTTGCAATTTCTTCATTTTTAACCTACAGTTCATAACCAATAAATTGTGGTCAGAGTTCACATCTGTTCCTGAAAATGTCTTCCAACTTAAAATCTGGTTCCTAAATCTCTGCCTTTCATTAAATAATAAATCTGAAACCTTCCGCATATGCAGCCTTCTTTCAGGATTCTTAAACTAAGTGATAGTAATGATAAAATTATGCTCTTCTCAGAATTCTATCATGCAGCTTCCTCTTTCATTCCTTTCCAGTCCTCCATCACTATTAAATTTTTGTCTCCTTTAACTATCTGCATAATTTCTTTTATCTTGTCAAACATTTCTTCAATCTCTTCATCATCTGCGGAACTAATTAGCTAGTTGGCACATAAACTTGTACTACTATAGTGGGTGTGGACTGTGTCTATCTGGGCTACAATAATGTGTTCACTATGCAGTTCATAGTAGCTTACCTGCACTCCTATTTCTCATTCATTATTAAACCTACACCTGACTGATGACCTCAGATGGTAGGTCCCTTAGTGCTCAGAGCCAAACCTACACCTGAATTACCACTATTGATTCTGTATTTACAACCGTATGTTCATCTGTCCAGAAGTCCTGTTCCACCCGCCACTGAACTTTGCTAATTCCCACTGTATCTGACTTTAAGCTATCCATTTCCCTTTTCAAAATCTCTAATGCCTGAGTAAGGGTTGGGACATTCCACACTCTGATCCTCAGAACACCAATTTTGTATCTTCTGATAACAGCATCCTCATGAGTAGTCCCCACCCAGAGATCCAAATGGGTGACTATTTTACCTCCAGAATATTTCATCCAAGAGGATGCCATCACGATTTAACCATACAACAGAACTGTTTGCTCTTGGGAAAAATTACGGCTATATTTTCCCCTTGCTTTCAGCCATTCACAGTACCAGCACAGCAAAGCCATTCTGGTTGATGTTACAATGCCAGATCAATCAATCATCCAGGCTGTTGCCTCTGCAACTACTGAAAAGACTGCTGCACCTCTTCAGGAACCACAAGTTTGTCTGGCCTCTCAACAGATACCCCTTTGTCATGTTTGCATCTAAGGTACAGGTATCAGTATTGCTGAGTCATGCAAGATTCCCCACCAATGGAAAGGTCCATATTAGGAAATTGTTGGTATTTTACCACCCTTGACACGTGCTCTGGCTACCATCAATTGCCGACTGCACCGTATGATTGACTGAAGACCACTTTTGTGGTTTCTTCTGGATTGCATGAGGTTTTCTGTATGCCTTTTGGTCTAAGGAATTTGCCTCCCACTTTATAAAGATTCTCTGACACACTGTAGACAGGTTTGTCATCCACTGTGTGTCCCATGTACGTAGATCATATAGTTTTTACAAGAACAATTGAGGAACACGTGTTGTCTATGTTGCAAATTGCCCCATTAGGCTTGAAAAGAGAGAAGTGTTCTGCAAAACCACAAGTTCAATAACTGGGACGTATCACCAACAGAAAAATTCTACTGTCAGAGCACAAAAAATGCAAATACATTCCTGTTTATTTACAATACTGACTGAAAAGTGGGGTACCAACTACCTCATTCTACCACCCTCAGAACATTTAAAAAGTTTAATAAAAATTTTCATATGATTTGATAAATGCCTGGAGAATATACCATTAAAATTTGAGCAATTTGTTGCAGTTATTTATCATTTGGATTTTTGCCTCATACAGGATTTTACATGCAGAAGTGGGGTAATTTTGGACCTCTTCGTCTTGGAAATGGATAAAGATATAAGCAAATTTTCAAGTTTCTTCGAGATTTGGATTGTAGAAACGTATCCCAAAAATTTCAACCATTTGCTGTGCATATCCATCTTGGAAACCTTGACTGGGTTTTGGTCTGCTGGTGACAGTGAAAATACGAGTACAGTAAAGAAATCCTATTTTGGGTGGTTTTCCAAGGAATCGCCCATTAACTAATGGTGCCTTCATAACTCCTATCAAGCGTGGAAAGAATAATGTGAGGTACCTATGAAGCAAATTAAGGATGTTTTGCAAGTTTGCCTTTGCTGATCCACCCAAATTTTGTAAAGCCCCTTGTTCTTCCAACAGATGCTTCAGATTATGCCTCAGAGTTGTCCATAGTCTGGTGAATAATGGAGAAGGAAGGTCAACCATAACCCATATTTTATGCTTCTTGACAGATAAACTCAGCAGAAAAACTACAATACTGCTGAAAATGAGTTGTTAGCCCCTGTTTTTGGAGTAAACTATTTCAAATGCTATTATATGAGTGAAAATTCCCTGTGGTCACTAATCACACTGCCCACATGTTGTTGTCAAGTTTAAAGCGCCACCCCCCCCCCCCCCCCCCATCTGCTTGACTTAGTGAGAATTGAAACTATCGGAATACGATTATGATGTACAGCACAAGCCATGTTGTTTATACCAGCTTGCTAATTGAAAGATGTAGAATGTCACTAGCATTCTTTCCATTCAGATTTCATCGCAGAGGATGTTATCACCACTAGCATTCGGAATCATCTTTTTCTATTTGTATCACTGCCGCCTTTTCAGATTAATACCATTGTTTTTCACCAATTGGGTGTAGCCTGATTTAATCAGTACTGACACATACCAAGTAGGTCCCTGAGTAATTGTAAAACTAGACACTTTAAAAAATAAATAAATAAAATAAAATAGAATGTGGTGTAGATGCACAATATACTGCACTGCCAGAACCACTACAAGCTAGGACAGTTGATCCTGATTGCTTTCTTAGTCCACCTCAGATCCTTATTGCATCCTTCTAAAAATCCCAAACTGCATTACTGGTAATATATTTCATTAATTTAATGAATATGCCCATTATGACACCCCTTTATTACAAATCTATACCAACTTTTTTGTAATCGTGTAACAAATTTGTAAACTTGTTCAAAGTTCAGAATTACTAGTCTCTGCCAATACCCTGTTACCTCTGCCTAATTCTGCAATTTTAATCCATCTTCTCCTACTGATTTAATTCACTATAACCATATTACGAACATAGTTTAACTTACAAACATTCAGTCACTAATCAATTTCTTCACATGCTGTAGCATAATGTTTTGTTTTAGGACTGACATATGTTAACTGAAAGGTAATGTTTGCAATGAACATCTTATGTTTTCCAAAAGCTGTGCATTTAAATTTTTGTTAGCATTCAAATCTAGCATATACTGGAATGTTCAAATCTTAAAATGTAATCCTGATAAAATTCCTATATTATAGTTTCATAGACACAATTTTTCTGATTACAAAAGCAGAAACTTCTTGCTGGGATTTGGGAACTCCACTGGCAATGAAACTTCCACAGCATAAAACAATACATATCACTTCGCCATTTTTTGATTATACAGGATCTAGTTAATCATGGTAACATCTCTAAAATATAAGTCTTTAATTTTACCATTTTGTCATATACATACTATGTGCATCTTGATATAAGCATTGCTTATAAATCCTGAGGCAGTCAGTATTATGCATTCAGTCAGTACAACACTATGGCATTCATTTTGTCAGTGGTGTTTCATGCTGCCACCCGTAAAACTTTGTTGGACCATTTGTCGAATGTGTGAGTTGCTGACCTGTGATGTACTATCATACTACTTTTCAAGACAACTACTTCAAAGCAATGAAGGTAAATGATCTGAAAAATAAATTTGACAGTGTTGTTTTGAACCATTATTAATTATTTAATTCACCCAATAAGTTTTGGAAGAAGTGTGATGAACATATGCAAGACTTAAGAGGCCTCCAAAAATAAGATAGTAACTTCGAAAGTCCATTACTTCCATCGAGTATTCAAATTCTTCACACCAGGATACGATACACACTTGTACCGTACATGAAATGCGTATTCACATACAATTTATTACTGTGAAATCAGGGTTGCTTGTAACCACACATTCACTATTATCTTGCACACAGTTTGTTTGTAGACCCATGTTTACAGCAACATTCTTGCTTCTACTGCCCTGTACTTGCACCCATTTCCATTTTAGCTATGAATTATGATGCACCCCATATAATCACAGCAAACTGCATAAATAAGCTCAGGTAGACAGAGCGAACACGAATGTATGCATGCTGATGGCCTTTGCATGTGCATATCAGTACTGCAGCAGGTGTATGTATATCATCTTATGCTGATATTTTAATACTGATACATATAAACAGAAAATATATACTGTCTGATCAAGGCATTAGTCAATCACACACCAAACTGGTATGTTACTTGACTTGTGCAACATCTCATGCACAAGCTGCTTGTATAGATATGAAGACCCATAAAATACACTCCTGGAAATTGAAATAAGAACACCGTGAATTCATTGTCCCAGGAAGGGGAAACTTTATTGACACATTCCTGGGGTCAGATACATCACATGATCACACTGACAGAACCACAGGCACATAGACACAGGCAACAGAGCATGCACAATGTCGGCACTAGTACAGTGTATACCCACCTTTCGCAGCAATGCAGGTTGCTATTCTCCCATGGAGACGATCGTAGAGATGCTGGATGTAGTCCTGTGGAACAGCTTGCCATGCCATTTCCACCTGGCGCCTCAGTTCGACCAGCGTTCGTGCTGGACGTGCAGACCGCGTGAGACGACGCTTCATCCAGTCCCAAACATGCTCAATGGGGGACAGATCCGGAGATCTTGCTGGCCAGGGTAGTTGACTTACACCTTCTAGAGCACGTTGGGTGGCACAGGATACATGCGGACATTCATTGTCCTGTTGGAACAGCAAGTTCCCTTGCCGGTCTAGGAATGGTAGAACGATGGGTTCGATGACGGTTTGGATGTACCGTGCACTATTCAGTGTCCCCTCAACGATCACCAGTGGTGTACGGCCAGTGTAGGAGATCGCTCCCCACACCATGTGAGCCGGGTGTTGGCCCTGTGTGCCTCAGTCGTATGCAGTCCTGATTGTGGCGCTCACCTGCACGGTGCCAAACACGCATACGACCATCATTGGCACCAAGGCAGAAGCGACTCTCATCGCTGAAGACGACACGTCTCCATTCGTCCCTCCATTCACGCCTGTCGCGACACCACTCGAGGCGGGCTGCACGATGTTGGGGCGTGAGCGGAAGACGGCCTAACGGTGTGCGGGACCGTAGCCCAGCTTCATGGAGACGGTTGCGAATGGTCCTCGCCGATACCCCAGGAGCAACAGTGTCCCTAATTTGCTGGGAAGTGGCGGTGCGGTCCCCTACGGCACTGCGTGGGATCCTACGGTCTTGGCGTGCATCCGTGCGTCGCTGCGGTCCGGTCCCAGGTCGACGGGCACGTGCACCTTCCGCCGACCACTGGCGACAACATCGATGTACTGTGGAGACCTCACGCCCCACGTGTTGAGCAATTCGGCGGTACGTCCACCCGGCCTCCCGCATGCCCACTATACGCCCTCGCTCAAAGTCCGTCAACTGCACATACGGTTCACGTCCACGCTGTCGCGGCATGCTACCAGTGTTAAAGACTGCGATGGAGCTCCGTATGCCACGGCAAACTGGCTGACACTGACGGCGGCGGTGCACAAATGCTGCGCAGCTAGCGCCATTCGACGGCCAACACCGCTGTGCCGTGCGTGTGATCATTGCTTGTACAGCCCTCTCGCAGTGTCCGGAGCAAGTATGGTGGGTCTGACACACCGGTTTCAATGTGTTCTTTTTTCCATTTCCAGGAGTGTAGAACTGACTTCAACATAGATGTAAGGACTGTAAGAACTGACTTCAACATAGATGTAAGGACTGTAAGAACTGACTTCAATATAGATGTAAGGACTGAGGACAAATTTTCTTCACACTTAAAGAATCTGGTAGCCACAAATGGGCTAAATCTCAATTTTGATCAATATACAAGAATTACAGCAACCTCTGCAACATGTATTGACAATATTGTAAGTAGCTATAATCATTATGTAAAAGAAAAGTTTCTTCTAGATTTAGGAGTATCAGACCATAAAGCGCTATTTGTATCACTACCGAAGCAAAATTCAGTCTGCACAACAAAAAGATGTAGGAATTTCAGTCAAGAAAATGTGGAAGTATTTTGCAAAAAACTAAGCCAAACCAAGTGGACAGTCAGCAAACACACTTCCACAAGTGACAATTACAATAACTTTTTAACTGAATTCTTGGGTATATTTAATGAATGCTTCCCTTTTGTAACAGTGAGGACCAGGTCCCAAAAAAGTAGATCCTGGGTAACAAAAGGAATTAGAGTGTCTAGTGCTACTAAGAGGAAACTGCATATGGAGGCAAAAGTAAGTCGAAGCCCTCAATTTCTTAAGTATGTAAGCACATACAAAAAAACATTCGACAAAATAGTTAAACTAGCAAAATGTACTGCAAATAATAACTTCATTTCAAATGCAAAAAACAAATCAAAAGCTGTTTTGTCTGTTATAAGAAGTGAAGTTGGCAGTGAGGCAGAGAGAAAATGCCCTTCTAAAATAGTGATAAATGGTAGAGCTGTTACAGAACCCAGTGCCATTTGTGAATCATTCAATGACTTTTTCAGAAACTGTAACAAATTTGGTGACTATGAAGGCTTTCACGACCGGATAGTACTGTTGTTGATAATTCTTCCGGGTTATATGGCCGTGGTCCATGGAATACTTCTATTCCTAACGTTTCGTCCAATACTACATTGGACATCCTCAGAGGTATGTCTGGTCCTGTTGAGTCCTGCCGACTGGCAGGACTGGACAGGACCAGCCATACCTCTGAGGATGTCCAACATAGTATTGGACGAAACGTTAGGAATAGAAGTATTCCATGGACCACGGCCATATAACCCGGAAGAATTATCAACAAAAAATTTGGTGACTGTTCACCACCAAAAACAAAGCCCAATATGACAGACAGCAATTGCCCATGTTTTAAGTTTTCTCATGTTTCCATCTCAGATGTCATCAAAATCATAATGTCCCTAAAAAATTCAAAATCTGCAGGGTTGGATGAGGTCCCCACTGAAATAATAAAAATAGTCCGTCACAGTATTGCATATCCACTCTCTTTCATAATCAACCAATCTTTTGATGAAGGATGTTTACCAGATCGATTAAAATATGCAGAAGTTTGGCCCATACATAAAAAAGGCAAACAAGATGAATTAGGCAACTATAGGCCAATCTCACTGTTACGAATTTTCTCAAAAATATTTGAAAGAGCTGCATGTGATCAGATTGAAAATCACAATTCATCTAACAGCATTATCTTAGGCAATCAATATGGTTCCAGAAAAGGCCGCAGCACAATCCATGCAATAAATGAATTAAGTCACAAAAGTCAGCGGATGTCTTGATGATAGAATGTGTGTGTCAGGCATCTTTTGTGACCTGTCCAAAGCCTTCGACACAGTAAATCATGACCCGCTTCTCCAAAAATTGGCACACTATGGTTTTCAAGGCAAATCTCTTAGCTGGATGTCATCATACTTGGCAAACAGAAAACAAAGAGTACTTATTAACATCAACGGCAAGAAATTTCTCTCTGGCTGGAACACACTCAATTACGTGTTCCACAAGGTTCAATATTAGGGCCACTACTTTTTCTGTATTATATTAATGATATGCCATGTCAGGTCCAGTCTGATACTATCCTCTATGCAGATTACTCAACAGCTGTAGTCTTTTGTAAAAATGAGGTAGACCTAATTCGTCATATTGAGCAAACACTTGGGGAAGTGGAGGCATGGGTCAAAAACAATAATTTGACATTAAATTTTACAAAAACAGAAATTGTTCATTTCACCACAAAACAATCTGCACAGTCTATAAGTGAAATAAGGTATATGGACAAAAAATTAGAGACTGCAGACTGTGTCAAATTCCTTGGCATATTAGTCAATAAAAACCTGTTATGGAGTCACCATGTGGACAACATACTGGGTCAGCTGAATAGCCTTGTATATATTATATCATCTTGTATAGTATTACTGATTTAGCTGTTAGAAAAACTGTATATAATGCATATTTTGTTTCAGTCATTAGGTATAGTATAATTTTCTGGGGGTCTGAAAAAACTAATTTACTTAGAGCTTTTACACTACAAACAAGAATCAACCGAGCAATGGTGGTAGCAAAACCAAAGCAACATTGTAAACCTTTATTTGTAAAACTAGATCTAATGAGCATTCCAAGCATATACATCTATGAAACTCTCACTTTCACGAAAAGCAATCCACAACTTTTTGAGGGCAACTTCTTCTTGCATCAATATGATACTAGATATAGAACGAGCTACATGTTACCTACCCACCGTTTAAAATCATATGAAGAAAACCCATACTATGTGGGCATGAAATTTGTAAATAAAATATGGAAAGATATGGATGACCCAAATGTAAAAGGTACCAAGAGAGACCTGGAAAAATATCTGAAAGATAAATGTTACTATAGTGTAGAAGATTTCGTGAATGGCAACAACACATTATAATTGTAATTAAAATACCTCTTTCAAGATGTTACACCATATTAGTTTATTGTCTATTTTTAGTATTATTATATATATAGTGTAAAACTGACAAGTCACCTATGTCAGAATCTTTGATTGTATAAGGCATGTTATGTGGTAATAAAAATTGAATTGAACAGCTGCTGGAATGAAATGCAAAAGGAATTTTGTTAATGTGTTAGTACAGTTGAATATTGAATATACTTATGTAAAACCGGTATTTAAGAACTAACTGCCAAGAGGGCATTCTTTGTGCAAGTGCTGTAACCTTCTGGTGTCACAAGCTCATATTATTATTATTCTTTCTTTCTTTCTTTCCTCAGACGTTAGGTCTGGTCAAAAATGGAAAGTGATGCGGACCTTGATCAAGCATGACTTCCTTTTTATATATATATATATATATATATATATATATATATATATATATATATATATATATATATATATATATAAATAAAAAAAAAAACAAAGATGAGGTGACTTACCGAACAAAAGCGCTGGCAGGTCGATACACACACAAACAAACACAAACATACACACAAAATTCAAGCTTTCGCAACAAACTGTTGCCTCAACAGGAAAGAGGGAAGGAGAGGGGAAGACGAAAGGAAGTGGGTTTTAAGGGAGAGGGTAAGGAGTCATTCCAATCCCGGGAGCGGAAAGACTTACCTTAGGGGGAAAAAAGGACAGGTATACACTCGCACACAGGGAAGGTGGTTTGGGGATTTCATAGGGATGAACTAACAGGTTCCCTACCCTCTGGCTCCTAACCTTGTAACCGCCCCCGATGCAAAACCTGTCCCATGCACCCTCCCACCACCACCTACTCCAGTCCTGTAACCCGGAAGGTGTACACGATCAGAGGCAGAGCCACGTGTGAAAGCACCCACGTGATTTACCAACTGACCTGCCTACACTGTGATGCATTCTATGTGGGAATGACCAGCAACAAACTGTCCATTCGCATGAATGGACACAGGCAGACAGTGTTTGTTGGTAATGAGGATCACCCTGTGGCTAAACATGCCTTGGTGCACAGCCAGCACATCTTGGCACAGTGTTACACCGTCCGGGTTATCTGGATACTTCCCACCAACACCAACCTATCCGAACTCCGGAGATGGGAACTTGCCCTTCAGTATATCCTCTCTTCTCGTCATCCGCCAGGCCTCAATCTCCGCTAATTTCAAGTTGCCGCCACTCATACCTCACCTGTCTTTCAACAACTTCTTTGCCTCTACACTTCTGCCTCGACTGACATCTCTGCCCAAACTCTTTGTCTTTAAATATGTCTGCTTGTGTCTGTATGTGTGGATGGATATGTGCGTGTGTGCGAGTGTATACCTGTCCTTTTTTCCCCCTAAGGTAAGTCTTTCCGCTCCCGGGATTGGAATGACTCCTTACCCTCTCCCTTAAAACCCACTTCCTTTCGTCTTCCCCTCTCCTTCCCTCTTTCCTGATGAGGCAACAGTTTGTTGCGAAAGCTTGAATTTTGTGTGTATGTTTGTGTTTGTTTGTTTGTGTGTCTATCGACCTGCCAGCGCTTTTGTTCGGTAAGTCACCTCATCTTTGTTTTTATATATAATTTTTCCCACGTGGAATGTTTCCTTCCACTATATATATATATATATATATATATATATATATATATATAAAAAGAAAGATGATGAAACTTACCAAACAAAAGCGCACACAAACCCAGTCTCTCCCATCTACTCAATCTCCCACTTCCAGCTCCACTCCCTCCAAAACCTCAAAATTCCAATCAACGCAATCTGGAACCACAACACCCCAATTCAGTAGTTAACCTTTCCTCCAAACCTCTCTCCCAATCCGAAACCTCTGTCCTATCCAAAGGCCTCACCTTCAGCCCCACTCCCCGATTTAACCAAACAGCCCTCGTCAAAGATTTACTGTCCTACACCCGTACTCTCTGCTGGAAATATCACTTTGCCACGAAGAAAAATGATCCTAATCCTACTCCTAAGGATCCAACTCCCCAAGACACTATCCAAATTGAACCATGCCTGGAACAGTTCCGTCCTCCGTCACAGCGGGACCCACCTCCTCTTCCTCAAAATCACCCTCTCCTAACCTTCCAGGAATTTCTGACTTCCAGCCTTGCCTCTCAATCCTTTTTAAAAAACCTTAATCCTACTCCCAACATCACCACTGCTGAAGCCCAGGCTATCCGTGATCTGAAGGCTGACCGATCCATCGTCATTCTTCCGGCGGACAGGGGTTCCACAACTGTGGTACTTGATCGTCGGGAGTATGTGGCTGAGGGACTGCGTCAGCTTTCAGACAACACTACTTACAAAGTTTGCCAAGGCAATCCCATTCCTGATGTCCAGGCGGAGCTTCAAGGAATCCTCAGAACCTTAGGCCCCCTACAAAACCTTTCACCCGACTCCATCAACCTCCTGACCCCACCAACACCCCGCACCCCTACCTTCTACCTTCTTCCCAAAATTCACAAACCCAATCATCCCGGCCGTCCCATTGTAGCTGGTTACCAAGCCCCCACCGAACGCATCTCTGCCTACGTAGATCAACACCTTCAACCCATTACATGCAGTCTCCCATCCTTCATCAAAGACACCAACCACTTTCTCAAACGCCTGGAATCCCTACCCAGTCTGTTACCCCCGGAAACCATCCTTGTAACCATTGATGCCACTTCCTTATACACAAATATTCCGCATGTCCAGGGCCTCGCTGCGATGGAGCACTTCCTTTCACGCCGATCACCTGCCGCCCTACCTAAAACCTCTTTCCTCATTACCTTAGCCAGCTTCATCCTGACCCACAACTTCTTCACTTTTGAAGGCCAGACATACCAACAATTAAAGGGAACAGCCATGGGTACCAGGATGGCCCCCTCGTATGCCAACCTATTCATGGGTCGCTTAGAGGAAGCCTTCCTGGTTACCCAGGCCTGCCAACCCAAAGTTTGGTACAGATTTATTGATGCCATTTTCGTGATCTGGACTCACAGTGAAGAAGAACTCCAGAATTTCCTCTCCAACCTCAACTCCTTTGGTTCCATCAGATTCACCTGGTCCTACTCCAAATCCCATGCCACTTTCCTTGACGTTGACCTCCACCTGTCCAATGGCCAGCTTCACACGTCCGTCCACATTAAACCCACCAACAAGCAACAGTACCTCCATTATGACAGCTGCCACCCATTCCACATCAAACGGTCCCTTCCCTACAGCCTAGGTCTTCGTGGCAAACGAATCTGCTCCAGTCCGGAATCCTTGAACCATTACACCAACAACCTGAAAACAGCTTTTGCATCCCGTAACTACCCTCCCGACCTGGTACAGAAGCAAATAACCAGAGCCACATCCTCATCTCCTCAAACCCGGAACCTTCCACAGAAGAACCCCAAAAGTGCCCCACTTGTGACAGGATACTTTCCGGGACTGGATCAGATTCTGAATGTGGCTCTCCAGCAGGGATACGACTTCCTCAAATCCTGCCCTGAAATGAGATCCATCCTTCATGAAATCCTCCCCACTCCACCAAGAGTGTCTTTCCGCCGTCCACCTAACCTTCGCAACCTCTTAGTTCATCCCTATGAAATCCCCAAACCACCTTCCCTACCCTCTGGCTCCTACCCCTGTAACCGCCCCCGGTGTAAAACCTGTCCCATGCACCCTCCCACCACCACCTATTCCAGTCCTGTAACCCGGAAGGTGTACACGATCAAAGGCAGAGCCACGTGTGAAAGCACCCACGTGATTTACCAACTGACCTGCCTACACTGTGAAGCGTCCTATGTGGGAATGACCAGCAACAAACTGTCCATTCGCATGAATGGACACAGGTAGACAGTGTTTGTTGGTAATGAGGATCACCCTGTGGCTAAACATGCCTTGGTGCACGGCCAGCACATCTTGGCACAGTGTTACACCGTCCGGGTTATCTGGATACTTCCCACTAACACGAACCTGTCAGAACTCCGGAGATGGGAACTTGCCCTTCAGCATATCCTTTCTTCTCGCTATCCGCCAGGCCTCAATCTCCGCTAATTTCTAATTTCAATTTGCCGCCGCTCATACCTCACCTGTCTTTCAACTTCATCTTTGCCTCTGTACATCCGCCCCGACTGACATCTCTGCCCAAAAAATGCCCAAACTCTTTGCCTTTACAAATGTCTGCTTGTGTCTGTGTATGTGTGGATGGATATGTGTGTGTGTGTGCGCGCGCGCGAGTGTATACCTGTCCTTTTTCCCCCCCTAAGGTAAGTCTTTCCGCTCCCGGGATTGGAATGACTCCTTACCCTCTCCCTTAAAACCCATATCCTTTTGCCTTTCCTTCTCCTTCCCTCTTTCCTGACGAGGCAACCATTGGTTGCGAAAGCTAGAATTTTGTGTGTATGTTTGTGTTTGTTTGGTAAGTTTCATCATCTTTCTTTTTAGATATATTTTTCCCCACGTGGAATGTTTCCCTCTATTATATATATATATATATATATATATAAAGTTTGGATGTAGCTGTATTGCATTGATGTACTGGTGGATATTGTGTGGTTTGACTCCTGTAGTTGATAGTATAATTGGTATGTCAACTTTATCCTGATGCCACATGTCCTTGACTTGCTCAGCCAGTTGGATGTATTTTTCAATTTTTTCTCCTGTTTTCTTCTGTATATTTGTTGTATTGGGTATGGATGTTTCGATTAGTTGTGTTAATTTCTTCTTTTTATTGATGAGTATGATGTCAGGTTTGTTATGTGATGTTGTTTTATCTGTTATAATGGTTCTGTTCCAGTATAATTTGTATTCATCATTCTCCAGTACATTTTGTGGTGCATACTTGTATGTGGGAACGTGTTGTTTTATTAGTTTATGTTGTATGGCAAGTTGTTGATGTATTATTTTTGCTACATTGTCATGTCTTCTGGGGTATTCTGTATTTGCTAGTATTGTACATCTGCTTGTGATGTGATCTACTTTTATTATTATTGTACATTGATGATTCAATTTCTTTCTTTAGCAGGGAAGTAACTGCTGGCCTTTACTTTCTCTTTACTTCACCTTACAATTGCATGCTTTCAGTGGTTTAGAATTTTGTTTCAGATCTTTAGTTCCAAAATACTCAGTACTTTAGTCGGAAACAGTTTTCTGCTCAATAAAATAACAACAAAAAACAATGTGATGCAGTCTGTAAAATATTTAATATTTTCTGTCCACAACATTACAGTAGTGAGTTGTTCTTTGATAAACCTATGTTAACTTCTACAGTTTTGGAAAATTATCATTAAAATTATTTGTATAGCTCAGCTTTTTGAACCTGTTAAAACAAATTAGATCTATTGTTCCATAATCTGAGAATATAAATACAAATAACTGCACTCAGCATTATCAAAACTTTTTCTTAATCTTAGATTTCATGATCTCTTTCACAAAGAAATTCAATATACTAAATAGCAAACTCAGATGCAGAAAAATTTAAGGTACAAAGTAAATGCTGTATATTTATAGCAAAACACGGAAAACATATAATAGAAAAATACTGTTCTCTCTTCACATTTTAAATAATGTGAGTAAACTTTATGTGCAGTACATTTCGTGCAAGTATATGTAATCACAATATCTCTTTGTGAATTCACAAAGTTCTTATATCCTACCCTTTGCTATATTTTCCTTTTTAACAAATAAAATCCTGATATTGGCTTTTTCCCCAAACATGAAAATTTTGTACCTACCTAAAATGGAAAGCAATCTACCACCAAAAACAAAGATGGAAGGAAAATGATAACAATGAAGCAATCAATGAAAAATAATTTTGCAACTTCTTTAAAATCAAAAATATTAAATATTTTTAAAAAATACTGTACAATGAAATGGTAGAAGATGCAATCTTCCATCAAACAGCTTTTTTAACTGCAAAAACATATTTACTTAACTTAGTCTCATACATATGTTTTTGGAATATAGGTTAATCTTTTCTCTTACAACCTGAGATGTGATGATGTTTTCTACATTCTATAACATTCAGGATGATATGCGAGTATACTAGGCTACAATTGTTATATAGGACAACAAGCACCAAAGAATTATTGATAAATTACAATTTTTAAAAAATACGTAATAGTACTAGAACACAAACTGTTCAATGCTTTCTTCAGCTACTAGACATGCAAATAAGCTAAAAAGGACAATTGGGGGGGGGGGGGGGCTTTATTTCACTGAGAAACATCAATGAATAGATCAATATTTACGTTTAAATGCTATGCCTTGTTACATTTTTCAGTATTATTTCCATAAATGATTCAAAAATAAAACAGGACCACAAAAATCATGAAAATATTGTGATACAAATACTTATAATTTAGCTGCAGTGACTACTTTTGCCATCTGTTTTCTGAATTTTAAAATCATTCCATACAAAGAAATAACAAAGAAAGAGTATGACAAAACAACAAATATGGAAGACAGAACTAGTGTTGCCAGTTTTATGTCTTACAATTCTGTATACAATGTAATTCGAAAAGAAAAGGATATACGAGCTGAATTTAGTCACTTTCCCCCATCAACACCTGTTTACTAACTGATGAAAGTATAAGATCATAAAACTTTCCACATTTACATACATATTACAGGGAGCAAACAAGTGAAAGCACTTTCAAATATCGTACGAAAAAGTTAATGTTTGAGAGCAATCCAAAACGGAAAAAGAACAATTGTTGCAATTTACCTGTAACACAATCAGTCAAGAACATTCAAAGCTCATGTCTTAATTATAGGACACAATTTATGGAAAGTACTCACTTTCAGGAGGTGAAATGTGCTGTACTGTCTAGAGACACATTTAAAAGAAAGATCTTTGCCCACCCTTGTCCTCACTGCAAGTGGGTCCCTCTCATCATGGGGTGAGTGTGACTTGCCCTCCCTTTTTAACCTTCCAAATTGTGTGACATTGTGTTGACATTTCTAGACATTCTGCCTCCTGGAGGTAAGTACTACCCTGCTGGTCATAATTTATTACTTTTCTTGATTTTCTTTGTGACAGAAAGAAAATGTATTTCGATGCATATTTATGATGGAGAACAAACGTGAAAAACAGCATTTGTTGTATCTCCTGTATCACTGTGAAGATCAATTTCAGACTTTTGTGTGAGCTACCATTAACACAGGCATGCCATGAACGTGAGTATTAGCACAAAGAATTACTCTACATTCACAGAGACACTGGCAGTCAACAAAAATTGTACAGCAAGGCACGTGTGCAAACATTTGAATAATTTTTTTCCTCCACTGGTGCAACCTTGTGTTGTTTAGACATCAAATACATTACGTTGAACTTTCAAATTTTAAAGTTCATGCTCCAATGATGTAACGGTCAGCAAAACATTCATAAACTACTGGCATACAGAAAAATTTCCAACACACTTAAAACATATAAAATTTCCTCAAAAGTTACCATAGGTGTCCGTTGGTCCAATTTCTAATATCTAAAACACTCAAATGCAACTATGAACAATTTTCAAAGTTAAACAACCTCAAAATATTGATTACATTATCAAATTACTATAGTAACCCTGTTATATATGTACTCCATAAAAGTCAAAATGGAAACTAACAATTCATTAAAAAACTGCAACAGATACATTTTCAACTAGAATTTAACCAGTCTAAACTTGCTCAATACAAAGTAACAGAATTTGCAGTTACAAAGAAAGTGATTACATTTTAGAAAATCATAAGGATTTAG
This sequence comes from Schistocerca americana, assembly GCF_021461395.2. Taxonomy (NCBI): domain Eukaryota; kingdom Metazoa; phylum Arthropoda; class Insecta; order Orthoptera; family Acrididae; genus Schistocerca; species Schistocerca americana. The sequence goes on from NC_060119.1 coordinate 87,809,431, forward strand.
GAATGTGTTTTTCTTCCCATTTTCAAATCATTCTTTGGTGAAAAATTTTACTCTTTCTATCTAGCAGCTTCATTTCTTTGCAAGAAGTAATCAAAAAAAGGAATGAAGGAAGGAAAATAAAATTTACTTCCTAGTGGCAGTGTCATGAAAGTGGAGTGAAGGATTCAATTTGGAATGGAAATCATTTGTTCCCTTTTTCAAGGATTTTGACCATCTTAGGCAATTTCAGGAAACTGTTGAAAATCAAAATTTGGTGGTTGCACCTCCCAAATAAGAGTCCTGTGCCCCATTTCTGTAGTAATCCTTAGTGTCCCCCAGGAAGATATCACTTCCACAGTACACCATCACTTCTATGATATATACGAACAAAAGCATGAAACTGTCAGATCACTCATTAACATGGAAAACTTGTGCCAATGGGGGATTTTTAAAAATTTTGAATAAAAAAATTATATATACTCTGAGTGCTTAAGTTTATATTTCAAACACCTTTCTGAACAGTTACAAACATTTAAGTGCCACACTTTAATGAGCAATTTTTTTTCTATTTCAGGTAAGTTTTCACCTCTGACCAATATTATTTTAAAAAACAATAGACATAGAAAAAATTTAAGAATGCTCCTAGTTGCTTGCTAAGCTAGTTTCACAGCAAATTAAAAGGCACAATGATAACAAATGCTTTCATATTAGGCTAAATACTAGATACAGTTAAATTATCTGTAACAAACCAAGCCTTTTTATGGGATTTAGCATCCCCAAACAATGGAGCCATGTGAAATCATAACGTAATTATTACATTCACCACACATGATTTGTATTTATTTTTTATTTATCTTTAAACTATAATTTGATGTTACGGTAATGATTGAAAACCATCTCTACTCTCTACTGTTCAATGACATTCAATGCCTTTGTTTCAGTGTAGTGATTCCTCAGCAACTGGCCACCTTCCTCTCTCTCTCTCTCTCTCTCTCTCTCTCTCTCTCTCTCTCTCTCTCGCTTGTTGTCTTTATCTAAAACGCTCACATTTTTAAGCTTTTCATGATATTACAAGGCGATAATCATAACCATGAATTCTGAAGCCTTAATGGATGCATATTTGTAATATAAATGTCTACACTTAGTGATACAACAAACAAGGGTACACTATACACTATATCAGATAAAATTCCTTGAAGCAAATTACTGATGTGGAATGTAGCTGCAAGCAACACCACACAAAGGAATCATCTCACTTTTTAAAAAAAAAAAAAAAAAATCAAGCTCAAAAATATTTTCAAATTCTGATTGTATCAGTACATATTGTTACAAGTGCCAGCAAAGGATTCCATGAAACTGGTGTAGCACATGACTCAGTTTCATCACATAACTGCCATTAATAAATATGTGTAGACCAATGGAAACTTTCTAGTGGGAACAATTCATTGTTCAAAAATAACAATGGCACAATTTTAACTGCTCACATGAATGCAACAATTTTTGCAAGTGAAATGTAATGTATATGGCCAGAAATGTTATCAGAAATTATTTTCAGGATAATTTTACTGAAAAAACTGACAGTGAGATCAAATCTTCCTGTTTTTGTTCCTAAGATGAGACTGGCAATTGAGATCCAATACTTATGATGTTTTTGTACAATTCATTGATCCAGTTTTCCATCAGAATTCTCCATCATATATATCTGTTCCCTCTCCCTATTACTCACACCCTGTATGGTATCCACAGAACGAGTGTTCTTACTACCTTCATTTTCTCAGTAAATTGAAATTGTTTCATCCTCACCTTTCTCACAATATGACATCAGTTTCTAACATTAGGTACCACATGAACACAGGTGCCAACTATACGAGACCAAAAATTGCAGGATTTCCATGTACCATAATGAAAAGTTTTGTGTGTGCATGGATCTTTTCCATTAGTTTGTATTGTTAAATGGTACATATATTCTGATGGACAAATTCTTATGGATATACAGTAAAATCATACTTGCAAAGGATTATGGCCTTTTTAGTGGCAAACCACCATGAGATACATTGTAAAAGAAACTCGTTGACTTGACTGACAAGTTTTAGGCCAATGCAGAGAGAGACAGTCCGTTACCATACACTACATCTGAAATATGATACTGTGACGGTCACCTTTTACACGATACAGCCTGTATAGTTAATTCAAAATGGTTCAAATGGCTCTAAGCACTATGGGATTTAACATCTGAGGTCATCAGTCCCTTATAGTTAATTACTAACAATACTTGAGCCACAGACTATTCAAAGAACAGAAGCCAGTCTGCAATGAGCTTTGTTTGACAGCCTCAACAGCATGTGCTTACCTGACAAAGAATTCACATTCACTAAATCTTCACAAGCTAGGCCATTTTGCAAAGAAGAGAGAGAGGAGGGGGAGGGAGAGAGAGAGAGTCAAATATACCACACAAAAAAAACAAGAAATTTATAACTGCAACAGCTGTTTTTTGCAAAATTTTCCCTAGATGGAATCTAGAGATGTTCTTTATATCTTCCTTCAACATCCCAACTTAATTTCCAAAAAAACACGAGTTAGTTTACAGTGCACAATCTAAGGCTGTCAACAACTTATCCACAGATGCATTAAGATTTCCAATTTGCAGAAGGTACAACTTGTACACATTTTAGTTCCATTTTCACATGCTACATAATAAGCATTCAAATAAAAGTACCGCCATGTTTCTACTGTGAACATGTAAGTTATCTGTGAACCAGAAATAATCAGATAATTTTTTAATTTCTTTTTCAGCTGTGATGTATAATTTGAACATCACAATGCTTCATTTGGCACTATTCTGTAGGAACTGGTATGCTCCAGCTTTTCTCTGGCCTGTGATTGACTTAGCCAGTTATAGAAGAATCTGCAGTTTAATGTGGGCTCCAAGCCATTGCCATTATGAGTGACACTAGAAATGGAAGCTCCAATATCACTGGTAAAAAAACTGTAGTCCATACTGTAGTTCAATAAATAAAACAAAATTCAGAAACTTACAGGGGGGAGAGGGGGAGGGAGATTTGGGTTGAATGCAGAAGAAAAATTTATTTTCCTTGAATTGATGCAGTTGCACAGGACAATAAGTACTTTAACAGTAGAAAATAAATACTTGAACTCACATAGACAAAGGAGAATCTTCAGAAACAGAAACTACTTGGCAAGAGTCATGAAATTGTCTACTGAGAACAGAGAGCAATAGCAAACATATGATAGAGAGCGAAAGTTAGTAAAGAAATTTACAAGAAATACATGAAACAACATTGCTATAATAAGCAATAGAAAATCCAGGTTGGAATCTCAACAATATTATGAAGGATAGATTGCTACTCACTGTAAAGGTGACAGGTTGGGTTGCAAACAGGCACAACAAAAAGACTGTTATACCTTGAGCTTTTGGCCAAAGACTTCTTCAGAAAGGTGCATGCACCTGCACCCACCCACCCGCCCACTGTCTGCAACTCAACACACAATCTTTACAGTGAGTAACATTGCTATGCTGTAACAAAAAGCTTCTACCCAGGTTCAAAGTGACTAAAATTCATGTACAACCTGATTCAGTGAATAAAATTTTTCAGATGAAAATCTTTATGATATAGCTTCTTGGGATGTAGACTTTGGAGCAGTTCACAGATGAATTACGTTGGCCAAGCGGAAATGAAATTTAGGTATTAAGAAAATTCCTGGTAATAAGTCTCAAATACACAAAAACTGACATAGCATGTAAACTAAGAACTTTGAAGTTTTTTATGATAAATGCATTAAATTAACACTCCTTGTATAGTGTAACACACAACATGCTAGCTTGCACAGTGGATTGATGATCTTGGGCTGGTACAGCCCGAGTGTGGTTTTTAGACAGTTCCCCACATTCATTTTGGCAAATGCTGGGCTGGTCCCAAAATTCTGCCAGAGAGTATTAATATACAAACAGTTAGAAGGCGACACACACAACAAATTTTACATGATTCAGACAGATGGCACGCAGAAATTCCCTCTATTATGTTACCCGACAGCTTGTGTCAGGAAGGTCACCCAACCACAAAGTTACATAGTAAAATAAAACTTACCAAACCATGGAAAAAGCAGACACTGTATTAGACAGGATAAGCACCAGGGTGAAGAAAGAAGATTATGGAAAAACTTCATGGTTGTAATTTAATAGAGAGAAAGAACTTCTTTCTATAAAAGTAAGCCTCCTGGTTACATCTTTATGCACAGTAGATCGACCTCCACAGCACATCTGACTCCCCTCTAAGCAGGGCAGGGGGTTTGGGGGTGGGGGGAGGGGTGGTTTAGAGAGAACTGAAGAGGTGGTAGAACACCAGAAAACTTAGCAAACAATTGCTGCCTTCACATGAGTGTTCCTAGATTAATTTTGTATTAAAGATATTAATGTTGAATTTAACAAAGTTCTGTGTCCAATTATGAATGCCACAATTCATTGCCCAGCTTCCTGAAGCTGAAACATACTTGCACTCCACAAGACAGTAAGCAAAATTTTTCTACTTATCTGAAAGTCACAAACAAGCACTTACATGCAGCAAAAAAGGACATTTATCTGCGCATTTTCAAACTGTTACAGAATGTAAAGGTACTATGAAGAAGTAATTGATTTTAATGTAAGCAACAAGTGGCACTGCAGATTACATGAGCAGCTGTGATCAATTAATATTACACAATGACAAATCTTTAACACCACTGCTAAGCCACTTGCACCACAAAACTGGTTACAGTTAACTGTAACCAGTTATGTATGAACTGTTCTCAGTATGTACTATAACCAGTATATATGAAGTCTAATTGTGTTCAAAACTAAAAATAAATTATGTTAATCATGTACCATTTCTTGTTGTCCCTTGCAACCAAAATTTCATTTTAAAAAAGGTTTCGCATATGTATCTATCAAAACTAAAGCATGGGTGTATGTCATTTTGTACATGACGTGAAGTGGGGGGGGGGGGGGGGGGGGGGGGAGGAAAATAGGAGAAGATGGTGGGAGGAGAGGTACGAAAGAAGGGCAGACAGTTAGAGCAACAGAAGGAAAAAAATCTGTGGAGCTGTAATTTTTGTTCATAAATCGACAATGTATGTTTCTGTAATGTTTAACAAACTTCTTACACTGCTCTAAAATGCCAAAAGAAATAAATTAAATTAGCTACTTTCTATTTTTATGTAAGTATTTAATAAAAACAACTACAAAATGACATTTTAGTTGGAGTCCTCTCACTTCAGGCAATTTTGACTAATCAGCTACTTAGTACTGATACAAGCAGTAACAACCCAGTTAGTCTTGTATCACAATCTTTAATTCTAGTAATGAATTATTGAAATATAATCTTCATTGACAAGCTGTCTTGTGGGAAATAGTTCTTAAGCACTGAAGTACAAAACTGACAAACACTGATATCTCACTGCAGATGTCCACGAAAAAGAGAGTAATAACTTACACTGATGTCACAAATGAGCAAACATATGTATTAAACAGCACTGGTAAAATGAACTATTATAAGATATATTCGACATTCCCTTATAAAATAAATTTATGCTGCCCACAAAACCTCTAGTAAAAATCAACACAATATGAGCACCAATATAAACACTGACATATCACTGCATAATATTTGTGTATTTATTATATCAGAAATCCAGCAAAATATGGATATTTAATTCTGATCATCATCTTATTCTCACCCCCACATACTAACACTTATATTTGAAAACAGTAAGTAGACAATTCACAAATCTCTGGAAAATTTTTGGAAGTAATACAGCAAACTATCTGGTGTAATCAGTGGCCATAAAATTGAGGCAAACAAAACACATCTCTAGTACCATTACAAAGTTGTTCATTTTCTACAGATAAAACTCATGATTAAATTATTACTTATGATCACTGTGATCTTCACAAACATTACAATCCCACCTCACATGAACTTCAGGTGTCAAGTTAACAATATGAACATGTACTGCTTGAAATTTTTCAAACTTTGGAGGAATGGGGCATAGCCGGTACTGAACCTCATCCCCTGGCAGTGGCACAAATTCCCCTTCAACACTGGAATATAAACAAAGAGAACATATTAAAAGCAATTTCTACTAAATTACATTCATCAAAAATTAAAAAAAATTTTTAATGAAAGTTGCTTATTCTTGTACTTTGTGTGTGCTGAATACTAATACAACAAAAAGGCTATTTCATCCCCCATTGTTTACAAGCAGCACTCAATATCTTAAAAAATTTATTTTCAATAATTTTTGCTTCTTTGTTAGAAAAACCGTTTCAACTGATAATAATATGACATCGAATTTCAGTTGCAGAGATTGTGCTGTTTAATATATGTCGTCACTGTTATGATAAACTCTCTGACTGCTCTTCTATTTCCACAACCACCTCCTAGAGCCCAACAGAATTCTAAACATCTGATCCTGGCTGGCATTGGCAGTAGTCTTTGCAAAATGCTCTGTCATCGTCTGAACAATGTCTCCGGGCATAGTTTGAAAACACTTGTTTCCACACTGTTGCTACTGATAAATGACTGAGTTTACCGGAAGTCTTACTGATGGCTTCCTGTACTCTTGTGGAACAAGTTGAACAGTTGATGGTGTTCAGGAATGCTTGCCATGACCTTTTCTTGCTCACCTTAATTACACATTGAGCCTTGGCTCTCGTGATCCAAAAAGCTGAGAGGTTGCATACTGCTGGGCGGTACTTCAACAGTTGAAGAGCCACACACCTATCATGGACTGCTGAGCAGCACTCATCAGTCCACCAAGGTACAAGTTGCCTCCTAAGATGACCTGGGGATTTTGGAATGGATATGTCAGCAGTATGATGGATCACTCATGTAAAGTGGGCCACCCACTCTTGGAGACTTGTGGTGTTCAAACACAGTATCCAGTTAACCCTGCTGACCATCCACATTTTGGTGGCTTCTGTTCACGTAATGCTCCACCCAGTGGATCCACAATGGTAAGTGGTCACTGGAATGAAGATCATCAATTGCTTCCAACTCAGCAGAGTATGGAACAGTGGGAGAGCAGAAAGAGAGATTGATGGCAGAGGACAATCCAGTAGCAGCTGGGAAATGAGTGGAGCTGTACACATAGAGAATGCACAGCTCCTAGGACATCATGAGGTTCTCTAAGACATGACCCCCAGTACAAGTATAGCTCGAGCCCCATAATGCACTATGGGCATTGGGACCTCTCAGTACGAGAAATGATCTTTAAGATCTGTTACAGCCTTAGAGTCAGTCACCTTGTGTGAGAGTAAATATAGCAAGCAAACAGTGGTCCTCCGACACACACGAATTTCAACAGCAACCACTTGCAGGTTAATAGCTACGGGGAGAGCAGAGGCATGGGGTGCGTTATCGACAAACAACGTGACCCCTTCCTTGGCCCTTTCGCATCAGGTCAACCTTGTGATGGGATGTATAGCCCCAAAGCACAAGGGCGTCAGACACTTTAAAATGCATTTCCTGCAAATACAAGCAGAAGGGAAGTTCCTGTGCTACCAGTTTCAGTTTATCCACATGTGTCTTGAACCTGTTAATGTTCCACTGTAATATGGAAGCCATCTATTTTGGGACTTGCACTTTCATCCTGTCTTTCAGTCATGTAGGTTAGTCCGTAGTGGGTGGGGCCAGATGTGTGCCCCAGGTCAATATCAAGGTCCATCAGCTCCGTAGATGAGTCATGACAGATGTCACAGACAGATGTTGATATTGTCAGACTGCTTGCTTCCTGTCTCCATTGGCAGCTGATTCTTTGTCTTAGACATTAGTTTTTTGCCTGTGGAGGTTTCAGAGCCACAGCCACAAGAGGTGGTAGTGGCAGCACTGGACAATGGACCAATCTGAACCTTTGGAGGAGCAGGGAGCTCTGCAATGCTGGCAACCATGGCCTAGTACAATGTTCTGGGAGGAGCTGGTACAGGTTTTGAAGGAACTACCACAGCACAAGTGCATTAACAAATGCAGGTTCTAGTGCTAACACAAACAACCACCTTCTGTGTAGCAGCATTGGTCATCTGAATTAGCTGTTTAAGACCAGACGCAAAAGAGGTAGCAAACTTCAGGGGTTGCATGGCCTTGTAGATCTTTTCGGCTTTGCCTTACGAAATACATTGTTTTTATCTTCTGTGTCTTCTTTTCTTTAATGAAGACACTGCAGACCCCAGACAGGGTGATCCTCAGAGCAGTTTACACACTTCAGAGAAGAACAACAACCAATTCCCTAACAGGCAGCCTTACCACATTTGCCACAAGTGGCTTCTCCCTCACAACCTAAGGTGCTGCCAAAAGAGCTGGAGTGTAAAACAGCACACTGGGTTGGGGAAATAAGGCTGCACACTGAGGCGAAGGAAAGCGGCCTCAACCTGCTCTGGTAGCTTTGGACTGCTGAAAGTCAGTCTAAACAAGTCTGATTCCACTATATCACCATCTATCCTTTTCATTATTTTTACACATCAGCAATGCCTTCTTGGGACCACTCAGCTTTCAGTTCTTTACAGAGAATGTCAATTACAACTCTTTGTTAGGAATTAGAGATTTCTACCAACAGGGTCTCCATTTTGCATGCATTTGACGGTTTTTAACACATTGCATATGGCTCACGTAAATTTGCATGTTTCCATGTCCAACTGTTGAGAACGGATCACGTAAATTAACATTTTTCGTTCTGCAGGGATTTTCTGAGAGCTGTTGCTCATGCCAGTAACTACTTCAATTTAACAAAAAGTTATATATGAATTGGAGGGTTCAATGTGGTGAACAACAGTATGAACTACTTTTTATCTTTTGTTTTACCGCCAACAATCAGTACCACGAAATAGACAGTACTGTAGTTGTTGCCTTGTGTGGTACGACACAAAAAGTTGACGGAAAGAGAGATTCTTGCTGAACTGTTTGTGGACAATTGTTCTGATGTTCCAAGTTATTCTTACGATCTTACTGACAGTGGTGGTAGAAGTGAAGAAGAAAACAACATAGCTATAATCGACCAAACTGTGATAAGTGTGAACGATTTAGGTGATGAAGCTTCTGACAGTGAAAGTTGGCTGACAAAGGACAAAATCATTATGTTAGAAACATTTAGAGGCATTCCAAGGGTAAAAACCCTTCCAATGATATCAATAGCCTTATAAGCACCATGGAACTATTTCCAGGGGATGAACTTTCGATCAGATGTTAGTACAATCAAACATGCATTAAAAACAAAACAAAAACCATTATAAAGGATCTCCCAAGTCTCCCAAAACTATAAATATCGCTGCTACTGAACTTAAAAAATTTCTGGGCACGATTATCTTATGGGGCAAATAAAAAAAAAAGATCATTTGAAGGACTATTGGTCAACAGATCCTCTAGTAGATGTACTGATTTTTGGCAAGCTAATGAGCAGAGATCAATTTGAGCAGATATGAATTCCTTACAGAGCGGTCAGGAAACCAGACTCTACAAAGTTGAACCTGTGCCAAAGTATGTCTTAGATAAATTTCAGACCGTATACAAACCTGAATAGGAGCCTTCTCTTGATGACGCAATGATACCATGGAGAGGACAGCTTCTTTTCTGAACATATAAGTCCAGAAAACTTATCAGATTGGCTTGCTTGTTCACATAGTGTGCAAAAGTGTAAGTGGATATATATCCGATCTAGAAGGAAGAAAAATGCTATTCTCTCTGTACTTTCACCTCACCTTGGCGTGTGGCACCAATTTTATTAAGAGTCCATTTGTAGAATGAAAGTTCGAGTCTCGGCCCGACACACAGTTTTAATCTGCCAGGAAGTTTCAGAGTCCATTTGTTTTTTTTCATCTGTTTCTCATCAAGCTTGTATAGCTGAGCTGAATTTGCACACAGAAAAGAATGTTCCAACAATAGTAGTACTTGGAAAATGGAAACTGCACACTGATCTTTTGATAATGGTCATTTGAAAGCATTAGCAGGACCACGAGGTGTCATAAAAGAGACAGTTATATCTTTCAACTCATGACACACACTTATCTGGCCCACCCATCACTGACTGTCATACACAAAAGAAACGAAGTGGCTCACTGTAAAGTCTTCTAAAGTATACTGTGGTCTCTACATTTCTCATACAGTAACAGGCTGCATTTCGTGAAGAATCATTCTTTCTATGTATGTGCCACTCCGGGATGCAACACAGTAGTGACTTGATTGAATTTGTACCACAGACTTCATAGCAGACCACTCCTTTGTCTTTTTCAAATGGAATTCCCTTAATGTATTTTCATTTAGAATTAAGAGTTTCATGTTCATTACTGTTGTTGATATGGTGTGTACAAATCCAGTAACATTTCTTATAGCATCAACAGCTTCGTGCTGTACATTAAATCTTGTTGCAAGATATTTACAGAGACCTCCTACCCAATCACGTGCACTTTTTGCATGACCTGTTGTAGAAAATATCCATTTTTTGTGTTAATTCCTGTACTACAGTGTTGACCAAGCTCATCAGCTGAAAGCTGTTTTTAAAATGAGATGCTGCACCATCAGTCACATACACGTGTATAGGAAATGCATGGCCTCTCTAGATGCTGTGTCATCAATTTCATACTGACAGTGTAGCATGAATGTGCACTGTTGTGTACGAGATCATCACTGACAATAGCAAAACAGTGTGACGTTCCAAAGAAGTGAGCAACACTCGTGGATACTGATACCTGTGATGTGTGCCAGTGTAAACTTTGAATTTTGTTCTGAAAGGCAACAGGCTGGTTCTCAGCAAAGTTGAAATGAAGAACTAATGTGTCAGTATTCTGGGATATGGCTGATTTTATTTCTGCTATGGCCTGTGTCTGCATCCTCCGGGTATGGTGGTGAACTGTTCCTTTCATGACCCAATGCCTAACCTCTGTAACAAACTTCTGTGGCTCTGCTGTCTTCTTCACCAACTCTCCTCCTTCCCATAATGTGTATGTTGCGTCATCGTCTGTATCCTGGAGGTGTATTGCTTCCACAGTCATCAGCACCAGGACACATTGCACACACCCGAAACCAGCATTTATCTTGCAGCTCTTGACATACACACGAAAGCATCAGGTCCATCTCTGTGTACTTCTTTCTTGTGGCACTGCTTATGGCAAAACAAACAAGTTTCAAAGTAGTGCAGTAAATATATTTGCATGCTTCTTCCACTGGCTGACATTTTATCCATTTTGGTCATAAGGAGTAGAATTTTGAGAGACCAGTTTTTGAATTTGGGTTTTCCTTTTTCATTGGGATATATCCTTCTCTTATTGATCTTGTCATATATCTTTTTACCTTTTCACTTTTTCACCATTTTCACTAACAGAGATAACATAGCCTGATTAGGACTTTGCCTGCTACCATCATTGTCATCACTTAAGCAATATTCCTGATCAACAGTAAGCGTATCATCTTGCAACGGATGCCAACAGTAAAAATCTGGACATGCCCAAATACCTTTCTCATTCTTTATTTTAAGAGCTTTTGAAATCAAATCATGTGAGGAAATGGGTATGTATTCCTCTATCTGCTGCTTAGAGCTACCTGGTACCAGTATCACAGAGTAGCTACCTGGTATCCGTGTCAGTAACTGTACCTTCTCAGTATAGGTGGCTGCTGAGATAGGAGTATTTAGTTTTTGAAATGATACATCACATTTCAAGCACATATCACAGTTTTCGGGTTCTGCACCACACATGCATCTGCATTATACACTTCACAGAATTTTGAAGATGTTGCTTGTGTAAAACTTTTTTCTATTTCTCCCACTTTTCTTTTTACATACTGTTATCTTCTTGTGCTTGCCTTTCCTGGACATTTAAGGAGGGATGTAGTAGGGGCTACAGCAGAAATGCTAACATTCAACCCATCAACTACTTCACACCCAGGAATATAAACATCTGCACTGTCTTCTGCAGTTTCACATTCGAGTGATTGTGATCATTCAGGTGGATTGTCACTAAATTTCATCTTGTAGTGAGTGCAGCAATTCTTGCACAATGGATGTGATGCTAATACCATTACTTGAGAACCAAGATAATTCTGCAATACCTCTGACAGATTTCCAACAACTGTGTTTTTCACTTTTCTTAAACACCATTTTCTTGTGTCTTTTTTCATAGTCCACACACCTCATTCTTTCACTATACTGTATTTCCTCCCTGACATTGCATCTGACAAAAAGTTCAAACTAAACACAAAACTCAATGCAGAATAGTGGATGTTCTCACTCATTTGTTACAAACAGAAGAGTGCTGGAAACAGTGTTGCTAACATGCATAGTTTACACTAGAAATTCAGTGATGTGAAATATGCAGAATGTTAAAAAAATTTAACCCTTAACACAGAAAAATATTGCCCACTGTGTTTGCACTGACTACTAGCTTATTAACCAACCAATATTTTGTGTAACTCTAAAAGTTTTCAGATGGGTGTTTTTGAATAAATAATTCATAAAAACTTGTAAATATGCAATTTTTTACATTTTTAGTCATAAATATTTACATACTACAGATAGCTGGAACACAGAAGATACTGTTTATATTTAAATCAGTAGTATCTGGTAATATGACAGAAAAGACAGTGTTCTGTGACTTTCCAAATTAGAAAATAAAACATTTTTTTAATTGGAAAAATTAACCTAAATTTCATATTTTCATGTTGAATTTGTAAGTTAAAGGAAGCCCATAAATGGGCGGGTATCAACTAGATTTCAGTTCAGAGGGAGCTTTAATGCAAAACATCTGCCAGGTCTCCAGTACTTTTTGTTTGTTAGTTATATATTTTTTTGTTCTCTACTGTTCTAAGAGTTATTTAGAAAATATCCAGTTTTCAAAGGGCCTTACCATTTTCAAAAATTAAGATGAAATAAAAATACTTTCTGTATGATTTGAGATGAAGTCACCCTTTCCATTTCTGCAGCAAAATGGCACTGTGTCTTTGTAATTTAGTGTCACCTTTCTTTAGAGATTTGCCTGTTGTTTTTAGACAGACACTGACGGAGACCTCTATGATTCATACTGCACCACAAACTCTTGTTTTCCTTTCTAGAAGTGTTTTGGCAATATCTGTACTGTTGTAGCTCAGTTGGTAGAGCACTTGCCCGCAAAAGGTAAAGGTCTCAAGTTCGAGTCTCGGTCCGACACACAGTTTTAATCTGCCAGGAAGTTTCATATCAGTGCACACTCCGCTGTAGTGTGAAAATTTCATTCTACAAATGGACTCTTTTCAACACTATAGTGTTTCTTTGTATGTTTGTTTTTGTTTTAGGGCACAAAAACAACAACGATCATAAGTGCCCGTGTCAAAACTGTAAAACACAAAGACAGAGAGGAATTAAAAATGACTACAAGTCAATCCCAATCGACGGAAGACAAGACAGCTAAAAACAGGGACAGGAGTAAAGATCTATAAAATGTGCCATAGAGAAACTGAGGTCCAGAACTAAAAATTAAATGGCCTTTGTCATATTGCTACGACAGACAAAAAGTTAAATGTGGTCAACAGCCCACACATTGTTTGCTAAAATGGCCGATAATTCAGATGGCAAACACAAACGAGAATGTAAAGGAGTTAAAAAAAGGGCATTCCGTCTGGCAAAGGTTGGGCCCAATGCGAACAGAGTGGCAGGAGAGCACCACTTAACAAATGGTGATGGCTAAAAATTCAGTGCCCAATATGCAACCTAGTTAAAATGACCTCCTCATGGCAAGAGAGCCAAGGGGAGGTTGCCCAAGCTGCTGGGAGGGACTTAATAATCTGGAGCTTGTTCCCATGAAGAGAGGATCAGTGGTGATGCCAAAGTGACACCACCCGCTGACAGATGGTAACACAGAGATCATCGCAGGGAATGTAAAAACTAGCAGTCTTAGGAACAAGGACTGCTGCCTTGGCAGAAGTGTCAGCAGCATCGTTTCATGTCAGAACAATGTGACTAGGAACTCACATGAACATCACAGTGGCTACATCGACGGTGAGAAAGTGACAGCTTTCCTGGACCTGTTGCACTGAGAGACAGACGGTGTGCAGCACACAGAGGCCGAATGTACTGCATGCCTTTTATACGATGCAAAGAACTCTGCATAAATACTGAGCAGTGTTCTGAAAGCTGATACTGACAAACGTCGGCGCCGATGATGAAGGCACACCCGACACCACGGTTAGTCTGAGTGCCATCGGTGTACACGAAGGTACTATTGCAAAGTTCCATGTGAAGGTTATGAATCTGAAGGCCACAGAGCGAAGCTGGTGTACTGTCCTTGGGAAGCTAATGTAGGCCAAGGTGAACACAGGCTGCCACACGGCATTGTAACACTCACAATTCTGAGAAGAGAAGGGTATTGCCCAAGCCTCCCCCACTCATTTCCGATGGAGGAAGGTAGGGTGATAGTGGGAGGAGCTTGAAATTTCCACAAAATGGCCGCCCAAGATGCTGGAGATAGAAATAGGGTCCATGATGACATCATTTGCTGCTGTCAGGCCAGAAATTGGCAAATGGATCTGGGTCCCAGAGAGCCATTGGAGGTTGGCCCACATGACGGAGGAGGGAGTGGAACTGTTAAAAGAACTAGTGAATGAAAACCAGCTAGCTTTTTTGCTATCCTCAAGAACGCGACGTCATTGTGCACACATCTATTTATAATGAATGCAGTTTGCCACTGTAGGATGATGATTAAAAACACGGAAAGTATGTCTCTGGAAGCTAAATGCATCGCAGCAGGCTTCAGTCCACCAAGGGAACAGGACACGGCATGGTAAAGAAGAAGTACAAGGAATGGAATGTTCTGCAGCAGCAACTGGGGAAATCTTGTTCACTGAAGATCACCAGGGAGGAGTAAAGCCTCCGGTCAGTCTTAGTAAGCTGCCATTAAGGTGTGCATGTAGGTGGGGTAGGAGTCAGCAAACTAATAGCACACAGGACATGGTCACTCAAGTATGTGTCAGAGAGAGCAGACCACTTGAGACAATGTGCAAGTTGGGCAGTGCAGAAGGATAGGGCCAAATGGGAATAGGTGTGCGAAGAATCTGAAGGAACATGGGTGCTCCTCTGTTAAGGCAGGAGCTGTCAGGCTGATCAAATGATGAAGGGATGTAAACGGTACAAAGGGAGAAGGTCAAGTGAGGAAGGAAAGGGTGAACTGCAACAACCTGAAGACGGACAGTCAGAGAGATGGGTTGACTGTGACATCATCCCGTATGAGCAGCATGACTCTGCCATGACATGGAATGCCAATCTCAGGGGGAAGGTCAAAATGGACCAAGAAGAAACACAAAACCTCAAAGCATTTGTGAGGACGCAATTTTATTTCCTAAAGGCAGAGAACAAGTAAACATCGTGAGTCTAAAAGCTGCCGTAAATCCATTTTGTGGGATCAAAGGCCTCTGATGTTCCTTTGGAAAGTCATGATGAGGAAAAAATGAAGGGATGTCACCTCAGTGGCTGCTGAGTGCCAGCTCACTGCTACATGGCACACAGGATCCTGCTCCATGAGGTCCACAGAAGCATCGGTTTTCTTCTGCTGTCGGCCCTCGGAGTCCAACGCACCGGTGTCACGGGTGCCAGCCGGGCAAGGTTATCACGTGGTGACACCATCAAAGAGGATCTTCGAATCAGCAAAGGTGAAGATAATTTGCCTTTGTTTGACTTCTTCGAAGGCATTCCGGGTAGCAGAGGAAGACTGGATGGAGGGATGTTTGAAGTCTTCACAGGAGTATTCCTTCTGTCCTTTCTGGTCTGCCGGTTGTGTAGCTGGTGACTTCACCCTGTGAGACAAGTGTCTGGTGGCTCATTGCAAAGCAGGACGAAAAGACAGCAATGCTACCATGACATTGGGCGATTTCACAACCTCAGAGCTAAATTTGAGGTCGCATGTATGCGTCGCCATGTCCTTCATGGAGCGAGATGTAGCAAGAACAATACTGTAAATGCCAGATGGGAGAACACAGGGTTTGTGACTAGCCAATAACTCACGAGTGACCGGGTAAGGCACTTTTTGCTTTACCTGCATCTCCTGGACAGGCAGCGCATCAAGATACATGGGAAAATCTCAAAAGGAGGCAGCACGGTCGCCACTGTAGTTGACAAAATGGGGTGAAGGAGGCAGAAAATTTCCCTCGTGCACATTGCTACCACAGCGTACACAGTTGGCTGGGTGTCAACAAGACATTCAACTGTTGTTGAAACGATTACACTGGTAGCAGCACATCAGGTTCGGAACATACAGTCGGACTGTGATAACTTCATAGCCTGCTTTGATCTTGGACAGAAGCATTGCTCTATCAAAGGTGAGAATAAGAGTGCGTATGGGCACTAAGGAGGCTTTTTTTTAATAGAGGTTTTTACCATCCTCAGGATCCAGGTGCTCAAGCCAAGATCCCCAGTCCCTGCGACACACAACACTGTACCACTGTGTCGCACAACGGTTGCTGAACCATGCTCAGAGCTTGCGGTGACAGAAGACTGGCATCGCTTACCAGGCCCTAGCTCAGCAATCCCTATGTCGCCAACTCCATACCTAACACACGAATACTAATCCTCTAAGGGCAAATGTGGTTCAATGAAGTAAGATTTTGATGAACATATTCGCAAAAGTTCAAAAGTTGGTTGGTTTGACTAAAAGAGGGGGGAAGGGACCAGACTACGAGGTCACCTGTCCCTTGTTCCAAATAAAACAAACAAGACTGACGACACAAAACGGAATGAAAGGAAAAATCACAAGAACGATGAAAGGCAACAATGTGTAAATGGACAAAAGGGGGACAAGAAAACCAAAGAAACACAAGAAATGGGATGAAGAGAGTAAAACAACTAAGCAGATTACCATGGCTGGCTGACCATGAGAATAAAAAGGAGAAGCCAGCCACTCCGCAACACATTAAAACCTCTACTCTAAAAGTACTAGGGTGGAGGACACAGAGGGGCAAAGGGCATGTGCTAAAACTCAGATTGAATGATAAAACCCACCCACATGAATAAAACAAACCTAAATCAGCCAATGAGGCATTGTCAGATAAAATTAGCGACAACGAGTCCCGTGACCCAAGATTCTGTCACTGGGCAGTCAATGTGGGACACTGTACCAGAAGGTGGGACACTGTCAATTGGGTGCCGCACTGACACTGAGGTGAGTCTTGACGGCACAGGAGGTAACCATGGGTCGCCCAAGCATGGCCAATGCAGAGCCGGCAGAGGATAACTGATTCCCTGCGAGAGGCCTGCATGGAAGACTTCCACAAATTCATAATCTCCTTAATGATACACAGCTGGTTGTGCATACTGTTATGCCATTCCATCTCCCAAAGCTGAAAAACCCTGCGGCATAAGTCAGAACGCAGGTCAGGTTGAGAGATGGTTTCTGCGTAACCCATTTGGTCAGCCTGTCAACAAGTCATTGCCTGGGATTCCGATGTGACCTGGGCTCCAGACAAACACCACTGAATGACTGGACCATTCCAGGGCATAGACGGACTCCTGGATGGTCGCTACCAAAGGATGACGAGGATAGCACTGGTTGACAACTTGTAGGCCGCTCAAGGAGTCAGTACACATGAGAAATGACTCGCCTGGGAATGAGCGGATGTGCTCAAGAGCGCAAAATATGGCCGCCAGCTCTGCAGTGAAAACACTGCAGCCATCGGGCAAGGAGTGCTGTTCTACGAGCTGCGACAATAAAGCAATGAGACCGATGTGAAAAAAAGTTGCTTACCAATTTAGTCAAGTTTAGTGTTGTCTCCTTCAAAGTAGTTCCCTTCTGATTGCACACACTTTATCCAGCACTTATACCATTGATGGTAACATTTCTGGAACTCATCTTCTGTAATATCCTCCAAGACCCTCGTCACAGCTTTTTGGACATCTTGGAAAATGGTGTCCTTTGACCGCCGTTTTGACTCTTGGAAACACAAAAAAATCGGACGGAGCGATATCTGGTGAATAAGGTGGCTGTGGTAGTACTGAAATTTGTTTTGAGGTTAAAAATTGCTGTACTGACAGAGCAGTATGGGATGGCACATTATCATGATGCAGAATCCAATTATCAGCAATGTTGGCACAGACACGAAGAACTCTTTTACGAAGTCTTTCTAAAATTTCTTTGTAGTAATATTGGTTAACGGTCTGTCCAGGAGGCACTCACTCTTTATGATCAATTCCCTTGGAATCAAAGAAGCACACAAGCATGCATTTCACTTTTTACTTTGACATGAGAGCTTTTTTAAAATCTGGGTGATCCCTTTAAGCACCATTGTGAACTTTGGCGTTTTGTCTCTGGATCGTACTGAAAAAAACCAACTTTCATCACCAGTGATAACACGGCTCAACAATTCTGGATTCATTTCCGTTTGCTCTAACAGATCAGCTGCCACATTTTTCCGTATTTCTCGCTGTTGTGGTGTGAGATTTTTGGTAAACATTTCTGCACAAATCTTTCTCAAACCAAGATCTTCACTTATTATTAGATGAACTGTTTCTCGACTGATTTTCAGTTCTTATGCAATCATTTTCACAGATAATCTTCGATAAGATCGTAGAGTTCACGCACCCTGGCCAAGTTGACATCCGTCTGTGAGGTTGATGGTCGTCCACTGCTGTCTTCATCTTCAGCATTTGTTCTGGCTTCACTAAACATTTTATGCCAATGAAAAACTTGAGCTCTTGACATAACCTCCTCTCCAAAAGCGTTCTGAAGCTTACCGTAAGTTGTCGTCGTGCTTTCACCCAATTTAACACAAAAAGAAATGACATACCGTTCCGCAATACTATGCGGTTCCATTTCCGTGACGAGAGACACAAATACATGTTAACTTATTACAGTACACCTCACGACTGAGCAGTTGCATCGAAGTACCGCTTGTACTAGAAGCAACTTATAGACCAAGGTCAAAGATATTGTGCCTATGCAAGCCTGCAGGGTTGCCACATCTTGCAACAAAAATCAGTCTCATTACTTGATTGTCACACCTCTTATATGTCCGCCATGAGCATAGGCAAAGCCCAACGTGATCATCGGCCATTGAGCCATCAGTGTAAACCACTCCATGGCTCCAGTGTTGAGAATCCAGAGCGGAAAGTTGCAGGGTTAACTGAGGCCTTAGGGCCAAGTGAAAGGTCCAGGCGAAGCCACGGCCCAGGTGTACATAGTGGAGGTGTACGTGAATGGACCTCATGTATAGGAGGTAAAAGGAAGGACTCCAGTTCAGACAGAAAGGATGCACGCGAACCGCAATCGTTAGCCTTGACCCGGGCCGCCGACGTGGGACATGGGCTGCCACGGGTGGGAAAAGGAGTTGGTAATTCGGGTGCGCAGGAGAACTATGAATGTGTGCAACGTAACTGGTGAGCAGTTGTGAATGCCTAATCTTCAATGGAGGGATTCTGGCCTCCACAAAGACGCTGGTCATCGGACTCGTCCTAAAAGCTCCCGTCGCTAGGCGAACGCCACGGTGGTGCACTGGGTCAAGTAAATGCAACGCTGAGGGTGCCACCGAACCATAAACCAGAGTCCCATAGTCACGGCGGGATTGGACAAGGGCTCTGTAGAGCTGCAGCATCGTACAGCGATCTGCACCCCAATTGGTGATGCTCAGGCAGCAGAGGGCATTGAGGTGCTGCCAGCACTTCTGCATACGCTGACGAAGGTGAGGAAGCCAAGTCAATCGGGCATTGAAAACCAGTCCTAAGAATCAATATGTCTCCACTACAGTGAGTGGATTGTCATTAAGGTGAAGTTCTGGTTCTGGATGAACAGTATGGAGCCAACAGAAGTGCACGACACATGACTTTGTGGCTGAAAACTGGAAACCGTGGGCTAGAGCCCATGACTGCGCCTTGTGGATGGCACCCTGTAGGTGCCGCTCATCAACACCAGTACTGGTGGAGCAGCATGAAATGCAGAAGTCATCTGCATACAGAGAAGGTGAGACGGACGGCCCTATAGCTGCTGCTGCTAGACCATTAATGGCCACTAAAAATAGAGAGATACTCAATATAGAGCCTTGTGGGACCTCATTCTCCTGGATATGGGGGAACTATGGGAGGCACCTAGTTGGACATGGAAAGTACGACGCAACAGGAAATTTTGGATAAAAATCGGGAGCGGGCCTCCGAGACCCCACTCGTATAATGTGGCATGGATATGATGTTACCAGGTGGTGTCACACGCTTTTCGTAAATCGAAGAAGACGGCAACCAGGTGTTGTCGTCTGGAAAAGGCTGTTCGGATGGCAGACTCAAGGGACACTAGATTATCAATGGTAGAGCGGTCGTGGTGGAAGCCGCCCTAACATGGAGCCAGTAGGCCACGTGACTCCAGGACTACCCAACCACCAACACGCCATATGTTCCAACAGCTTACACAAGAATGTCAGTGAGGCTGATGGGCCGATAGCCATCCATGTCAAGTGACAGCAGAGGTGAAAGTTTCCCAGTCTTCCTTGTTTAGAGCCCATGTGGGCAGGTGTCTGTGGGCCTGACGCCGGAGCAGTGACAGGAAGACGAGGAAGTGGTCACTACCACAAAGGTCATCATGTGCTCTCCAGTGGATAGATGGGAGAAGTCCTGGGCTGCAAATTGATAACTCCATGGCCGAATAACTACCATGAGCCACACTGAAATGTGTGGCAGCCCCAGTATTTAAGAGGCAGATGTCAAGTTGTGACAGTAAATTCTTGACATCTCTGCCTTCGCCAGTAAGCACGGTGCCACCCAACAAGGAGTTATGGGTGTTAAAATCTCCCAAGAGTAGGAAAGGTTTAGGGAGTTGGTCAATCAGTGCAAGTAATACATTCTGGGATACTGGACCATCTGGAGGAATATATACACTGCAGACAGTTATTTCCTGCTTCATCCTTATTCTGACAGCCACAGCTTCAAGAGGGGTTTGAAGGGGCACAGTTTCACTACAGACTGAATTTAGGACATAAATGCAAACTCCACCTGACACTCGATTATAGTCACTAGTTCCTGTAGTATCCCTTAAAGACACAGAGCGCAGGGGTCTGCAATGCCAGGAGCTAGGTTTCCTAGAGGGCAATGCAGAAAGCAGATGTAAAGCTTAACAGTTGCTGTAGCTCAGGCAGGCAGTGGAAAAAACTGCCGCAATTCCACTGGAGGATAACATCATCGTGAGACTGGGAAGGCATGGAACATTCAATGAGGCAGTTTATGCTCAGGGTCACCTGCTGCCACCGACTTTTTGCCTGAGCAGCCTACATCCATTGTGTCTGAGGGTCAGGCGAGATCTAGGTCCTCAGCGTACATCAGAATCTCCACCTCATCCACAGACGTAGAGCTTGTAGGTAGCGGTAGTGTGGATGCCACCGCATTCCCTTGGTCTCGGGGATCTTCTTTTTGGATTTCTCTCACTGCTCCTTGGGTTTCCCGGGCTGGGAGGATTTCAATGATTCAGTCTCCGGGACTGAGGGTGAGCGTGAAGCCCTACGACCAACTGCTTTTGGGCTCTTTAGCCACTGGTGTTTGTCTTCTTTCCCACTAGCAGAAACCTGGGAAGGGAGGGACCCACGGGACCCCTTTCTTTCGTGCGAAGCCAAAGAAGATTTACGCTTCTCCGGCTCAGAAGTGGGAACTGATATCCCCGATGGTTGGGAGTGTGTTGCTCCCAAAGTAGTTGGTGCGGGAGCAATAGGGAGGGAAGTGCCCCCCCACCATCAAGGTGGCAGGTGTAGTCTTCTGGTTCTGAGAGGTGTCAGGAATGCGAGGAACTGATGGGGCGACACTTATTCTTGTAGCGGCAGCATAAGAGGTGGTCATAGCCACAGGATGTAGGCGCTCAAATTTCCTCTTAGGCTCAGTGTAGATCAGTCGGTCCAGGGTCTTATATTCCATGATTTTCCTCTCTTTCTGTAAAATCCTGCCGTCTGGAGATCAAGGTGAATGATGCTCTCCACAGTTGACACAGATGGGAGGCAGGACACATGGAGTATTGGGATGTGATGGACGTCCACAATCTCAACATGTGACGCTGGAAGTACAGTGGGAAGACATATGGCCAAACTTCCAGCACTTAAAGCACCGCATTGGGGGAGGGATATATGGCACGACGTCACAGCGGTAGACCATCACCTCGACCTTCTCGGGCAATGTGTCACCTTCGAAGGCCAAGATGAAGGCACCGGTGGCAACCTGATTATCCCTCAGACCCCAATGGACATGCCAGACGAAATGAACACCTCACCACTCTAAATTGGCACGCAGCTTGTCATCAGACTGAAAAAGAAGGTTCCTCTGGAATATAATACCCTGGACTTTGTTTAAGCTCTTATGGGTGTGATGGTAACAGAAACATCACCCAACTTGTCACAAGTGAGCAATGCCCGTGACTGGGCAGAGGATGCTGTTTTTATCAGGACTGACCCAGAGCGCATTTTGGACAAGCTCTCCACCTTCCCAAACTTGTTCTCCAACTGCTCCACAAAAAACTGAGGCTTCATGGACACAAAAGATTCCCCATCAACTCTCGTACATACGAGGTACCGGGCTGAATAAGCTTCACTGCCATCCTTAGCCTGGCATTCCTCCCATGATGTGGCCAGGGAGGGAACGATTTGGCATCATATGTCGTAGCACTGAAATTAGACTTTGCCCACTTAGAAACTACTGGCGGCGGACCACCAGCAAGAGATGACATACCATGCTTCAGAGCCACACAGCCACAGCAAAGGCCACTGCTGGGAGTCCCTATGCCCCAGGGTGACAGGCATCTACTCCTTGGTATACATGGGGAGTTAACGGCGCACACATCAGCAGATCCACAATGCTCATGAATATTCTATGAAAATATCCACATTGTCCACTTGCTCGGTGTTAGAACCTACATAATATCCACAACAGACACCAACATTTGATATTTCCTCTAGAAAGTTTTATCACAGAAAGTTAATTACTTTGCATGATAATTCTCAACAATGGAAGTATTTGTAACTGAAGGGAGACAGCAGTTATACATAACCTGAGCGTATAAACAAATTGGATATGCTACATTCCACACAACCTTCATCATTTTCAACCAGTTTTAAACAGATTTCTGATTATACAGTCTTAGTTTCTTCAAAGACGTATTGTTTCAGTTGCTGATGACAAAACCATGCATATGCACTTGTAAATAGTCTCTGGCTCATGTTCTCAGTACATCACTACAGTAAGCAGCATGACAAAGTCGACAGTCACATATTTTACCACTGAATTAAAGTGACCTCCAGAGAAAAGTAAAGCAACTGTATGTATAAGTATGAAGAGCTTGGATGGCAAGCCAGTACTAACACCCACACTTCCAGATGTCAGACACTCAGATCAGCACCTTACTTTTTATGTCAATGGAGTATCAACCAGAATTCGAATTTAGTTCATACTACGAGCTATCGTCCAAGAGAATGGATGTAAACAATAAACCAAAGTAACACTAGGACTACGGACCACAGGAAAAGCTTCTGTGGCAAAGTTGGCAGAGTGCTAGGTCGTCATACCACGGTTCCTGGATTCATACCCCAAAGTGTTATTTTTTACTGTATCATGCTAGAAATGGGAGTACTGATACTTCTACATATGTGATGCAATTGTTCCTTTGTTCTACTGTTCCGAACGTTTATGTTTATTTCATGGTACTACAAATGCCTACCTGTTTCATCATGTGTGGTGTCTGTTCTGTTGCACACGTCCGACAGAACACCACTCTATAGGTTTCCTACTTTCAACTAACAAAGTGAAAGCAGCCTGAGAAAAGAGCATCACTATAAACTTGGAAAAAATGAGAGAAGAAACATGAAAGCTCAAAACAGTTGTGAGGATGCTATTTTGTTTCCTGAAGGCAGAGAACAAGTAGACACTGCGGGTCTAAAAGCAGTCATAAATCCATTTTGTCAGCAAAATATCCTCCCATATAAGAGTTCCACGTGCAAACAGTAATAGCAAATTTTCATCAATTGGGTTTGAACATGGGACCTTTAGCACAATGACCTCACACTCCTCTACTCTCTCACTTGAGATCTATGAAACTATCACTCATAGATATGCTCTTCCTTTGCTACAGAGTTCTAGTGTTACTTTTAATTATCGTTTACATATGTTCTACTGGATGACAGCACATAGCACAAACTAAATCGGTGTTTTGGTTGATTCTCTATAGGCATAGAATATTTGGTACTGACCTGAGTGTCTGACATCAGAAGATTTGAGTGTAAGCAAAGGATGGAGAGTTAAAAAGAATATATAGGGTGTGTCTAAAAGGGAAATGAACTTTAAGGTAGTATTATAGAAAGGAAAAATACTGATGTAGATGTGATGAGAGATATGATACTGCAAGAACAATCTCACAGATAACTGAAAGACCTAACTTGAAACAATGTCCCTGGGGTCATGAAATTCCTTAAAATTACTGAGATACTTGTGAGACCCAGTCATGACAACTATTGCACCTAGTGTGCAAGCTATACGAGACACGCAAAATACACTCAGACTTCTAATAACGTAATAATTCTAATTCTAAAGAAATCGTGCTCAAAGGTATGAATATTCCAATGAAACACAGGAATGTGCAAGGCAATACTGACCCCATGTCTTATCTTCAAAGATAGGCAAACCTCCATTTATAGCAGTTGTAAATGTACTGAAAGATTTTTGCAATGTTGTTGAACGCACTCTGAAATTCTGAAAGCTATAGTGGCAAAATACAAGGAGCGAAAGGTTCTACACAGACTGTACAGAAACCAGATAGCACTTTTTAAGAGGTTAAGGACTTGAAATGGAAGCAGTACCAGTAGCTGACAAGAGTGACACAGGGTTGTATCCTATCTCCGAAGTCATTCAATATATATGGCAAGCAATACAAGAAATCAAAGAGAAATTTGGAGACGGAATTAAAGCTCAGGGAGAAGAAATGAAAACTTTGAGTTTTGGTGATAACATTGTAATTCTGTGAAAATTATTTGAAAGGAGAGTTGAACAGAATGGATAATGTCGCGAAAAGAGATTATAACATGAGCTTCAACAAAAGTGTAACAAGGGTAATGGAGAGTAGTCAAATTAAATCAGATGATGCTGAGGGAATTAGAAAATGAAATACCAAAAGCAGTAGATGAGTTTTGTTACTTGGGCAGCAAAATAACTGATGATGGCCACAGTAGAAAAGATGTAAAATGCAGGCTGGTTATAGCAAGGAATGCATTTCTGAAGAAAAAGAATTTGTCAACACTGAATATAAGTTTAAGCATTAGGCAGCCTTTCTTGAAAGTATTTTCCTAAATGGATCAAATGGCTCTGAGCACTATGGGACTCAACTTCTGAGGTTATTAGTCCCCTAGAACTTAGAAATAGTTAAACCTAACTAACCTAAGGACAACACACACATCCATGCCCGAGGCAGGATTCGAACCTGCGACCGTAGTGGCCTCGTGGTTCCAGACTGCAGCGCCTAGAACCGCATGGCCACTTCGGCCGGCGTATTTTCCTAGAGTGTAGCCTTTTAGAAAATTGAAACGTGTACAAGAGGCAGTTCAGCCAAGAAGAAAATAGCAGCTTTTGTGAAGTGATGCTATAAACGAATGCTTAGAGTTAGATCTTAAATCGATACATCTGGTGACAAAAATTTATGGCAGAACTAAAAGAAGTGATCGGTTGATAGGACACATTTTGAGGCATCAAGCAATAGTCAATTTGTATTGAATGGGAGGAGGTGCAGGGGGAAAGGGGGTTAATACTGTACAGTGAGACCGAGGGATAAACATGGAATACAGGTTCAAACATGCACAGATTGCAGTAGTAGTCAACAGGCTTGCATAGGAGAGACTAATTTGGAGAACTTTATAAAACCCTATTCAAACCAAGAACCACAGCAACAGGTTACTTCTTAAACATATCTAGGAACAAGAAGATGCTTACCCATAAGGTGCAAAACAGTCATACTACACTGACAACAGATATGAAACTGCATTTATTGCTAAAGAATTATTGGATAGATTTAATATATTGTGAACTGGGGTAACTGTTTCTACAGCCAACAGCCCATTTCTTGACATCATACTGTACTCGAGCCCATCAGAAAGCACGAGCTTCTGAGCTGTGATGGCTTATCAAAAATACTGAGCAATCCAGTAATAAATACGAGCAGTATAAGCACTATTACTGTAGGTAATAATCGAGTAAGATCAAGCACTATGGCCAACCGAATGAGGCAGAGTGGCTGTTAAGGCACTACCCCCTTATTGGGGAAGGGATGGAGGGGGTTCGTCCATCCAGCTATCCTGATTTGGGTTTTCCCAAATTATTTCATGCAAATGCTAGAATGGGTCCATCAGCAAGCCACAGCTGGCCACCTGTCATATCCTTATAAAAACACACTTATATTCTATGTGCATGCATATTATGTGTTATTTATTTTCACTGTGTTATGATGACAACTCTTATCATCATTGTGAGATGATTCCGGGCTGAATAAATAAATGATTAACATCACGATCAATCCAGTTAATAAAAAGAAAGAAATATTATATTCAGAATTCTGTATGCTTACTCTGAAATATGTACAAAAATATCTTCTCCACCGTCATTGGGCGTAATGAAGCCATGACCCTTAGATCTGCAAAACATTTTCACTTTTCCCGACTCCTGCTTTTCTCCAGCCCTTGCCGATCTGCAAGACAAATATAGCCTATCGTGAATTATATTCTAAAACAAATACACAGTACACCAAGAACTTTGTTATTTTACACTTACGTTGAGTTCGTTCTGGTGCGTCTTGTAACAATTGGGCTGGGAATTTTCAAATTATCGAAATCTAATTTTATAGGAGAACGAAGCGTAGTTTCCGTAGATGTCTGGTTTGTTTTGGGTGCATTTAAAGATGCCATTGATTCTGAAACAAGAAATCGGCTGTAAGTCTAATATGTACGTGGTAACAAAACTGCTGATGCTCGTATTTCACAACTACATCATTAAAATAGCTTGCGAAATAAGTCGAAAGCTCTTTCTGCATTACTTGTCTCACAATAAACAACACACTCATACTCTAAATATGCAACCAGCTTAACTACTACACATTTATTATTAAGCCGCTGCTTACATTTGTGCAGGAAGACAATGGATTAAAGTTCACTCCTGTACCAAATTTCAACTAAATAGTAGGCAAACGCACTACAGTATGCAGATCTTCAAAATAATTAACCTCTGACATATAACGTCAAACACACGCTTATAAACAATCACTCAAAGATATAATAGTTCCGCGAGCAAGGTAATGTAAATATCGCATGAAATGTAAACAGCTCATCAAGCGATCCAATGTAAAGTTCTCTAAAACCAATTGCACCAAACCATGAAGGTTTTACAACAGTATTTCTTTGTAATTCGATGGAAACTATAAGTCAGTATAAGCATAAAACTTTTTACCGTGAATGGTAACTCAATACGGATGCGGCTTAATTGGAAAACCAAATCTTTCGTTTATAAATTACATGTATTCTGCTGAGAGTGGAATAAAAGAATGTGACTGGAAAGATTTAACCCACCGAAGAATTCCAACAGACAACGAAAGGTGGAGCTTTCAGAAAGAAAAACATGTGACTTGATAACTGCGTATCTCACATCCCATACAACTTCATTGCGTAACAGTAGTGTTTAAGAGTTTACTTTTATTAGCTGTCCCAGTGTGAGTTGTTTGAATTGTCACAGAAAAGTTAATTCTGAGGTGCAGTGAAGCTGTTATTATTGATGCCTTCACCGGGTGGAGGGTGGGGGGAAATTGAGTAGCAAGGGAAGTGGTGATGCGAGTGAGAATCTTCCATGGTATTAGAGTGTCTGTGCGCTAGACAAAAAATTACTGAACAGTAGGAAAGATATAGGGCCCATAAGACAGTGATTGACAGTATTAGAAAAAACTAGACACCTTAACGAGGAGGAGAAAGGTAACAAGATGTGAGAAGTGGTAGCAGGAAACAGGGCACATAGGATGAGAGCAGTATCAGAGAGCTTTGCCACTGGTTCAAAAAACAGGTTTGCTTCGCTACCTAAGAATGTCCCGAAAAGGTAGGAATGGCCAACGCAAAACATACTTTTCACAGGCATTTTACATATAGATGTAGAAACCAGTGGTTTCAAAAAAAGTAGGAAAGTATAGGAAAGTCTTGCTGTCAGGTAGTAGGCCTAATGGTGGATCAGGGGTCGGCCAGTTGTTTCAGGAACTCTCTGTGCAAAGATTTTGGAAAAGCGGATCGCTTTGCTCTAGTGAATGGAATGCGAAAGATCATTGACAGGGACTATGGCTACAGTGTGGACATTTAGCTGGTAAAGATATCTTCAGCAACGAGCTGTACAACTGTTGAATTTATTCAGTTTTGAGATGTTACGATCATCAGCTCAACAGAGTTGTGAGTTGGGTCAACATGGAATTATATCACCTGCCTCTGTTAGGTGCTGGGTTGAACATAAGCTTGGTTCCTGTTGATGCTACTGAGAGGTAGGATTTTATAACTCATAATCTATGTCTCAAGAGGAATGAGAAAGAGAAATTCACTGGGTCAACACCATAATCTATGAGGGGGGACACTGACAACCATGGACTTATACCTCCAGTCAGTGGTACAATGGCAACACATTTTTTAGGGTAAATTCAGACTTCCAGCTAATAATATTAAAAGAAGTGAATATAACTGATTTTTTTATGCCTAAACTATGTGAAGATTAAAAGGCGATTAAAATATATATTACATCCAAGTATGAGAGGTTTAAAAGATAAAATCATTGAACTTCCGAACTCTTTAGGTGAACTACAGCCTGCAAATCATGTAGATGTAATATGTTTCTGAACATCATTTGACCAATGATAAGTGGCAATTGAATATGAAAGGATCTGCAACAAAAATTATGGACTCCAGCAACACAGCTACTGACAACATTTCCATAGATGCATCGATACTGCAAAGTCATAGTGTAATTCCCATAGTCAATGGCCTATCAGACCACAGTGCTCAACTGTTGCTCTGTAAAAACAGAGAACATACAAAATAGAAAAATAACTGCAAAATTACTAGGGTAGTGAATCAACAAGGTACAGAGAAACTCAAGAGGAATTTGCAAAACACAGACTATAAAGACATACACAACACCCCTGGTGTAAATGAAAAATATAGTTATTCTGCAACATAGTCGTCGGTTACTTTCCTTACGAAATTATTCAGTGGAATCATATTGAATTCTCCTAAACCATGTATTGTAAATGGGGCCAGTACACCATGCAAACCAAAGAGAGAAGTCTCTACTTGGCATAAAAGGACATGGGTGGTGACAGGTTTAAATCACATTACAAATTGTTCTTTACAATTTTAAGCAACCTCGCCAGAGCATCAAAATGTATTATTTTCAAGAAAAAATAAGCTCCTACAGCAAAAAAAGTATTATTTGAAACAGAGTAAAAAATAAGACAGGAAACACAAATCAAGAAAAGGAAGATATTTCTTTAAAGGTTCATGACCAACCGACCAATGATAGTGCTAAAGTAGTAGTAACTTTTAATAACTTTTTTTATGTCAGAAGGAGATTATTTAAGCGGTTAACATTTTCGTAGCAGACATCCTACAGTTTCTAACAAAAGTCTTACAAGACAAGTTTGACAAGATTCAATGACATCTAATATCTCCAAAAGAAGATTTCAATTTTATCAATGCTCTTAAAAATAAATGTTTAAGTAGCTATAACGAATCGATAGTAAGATAACGAAATGTTGTCCAGCTGAACTTGGTAATTTATTGAGTTAGTTGTGTAAGGAATATTTTTCAGCAGTATTTTCTCAGAGATATTTAACATGCTGTTATCAAACCACTTTACAAAAAGAAAACAATATGTCAGTTATGAACTACCAGCCTATATAAATACTGTCTGTATTTGCCAATAGTTTGAGAAGATAACGTATGATAGCCATTATACACACTTAACACAAGGAAACATGTTCAATAGGAACTCGTAATTGTAAAACAACAATGGAGTGGTATAAAACAATGTTATTTGTGGTTGTCAGACACATACGTGCACCCACTTGAGTATTAAATTAAATGTACATGCTTGGCGTCTTTTCACACTCGAAGAGACCACTCTCCATGGGATCCATGGAGTAAGACTAATGTTATGCAATGCAGTAACATGATTTAATCCAACCAAGTATTATAGTTTATGTATTTTCGAAAAGTAGGCACTTAAATGTACTAAATTAATGTTTGTAGAGTAAAATTACAAAATCAGAGTGCTAAACTGCAGTTGATTACATAATTTACTTATTTGAAGACTTCTTGTTTTGAACTTGAGCTCACCTTTCTCTGCTATATTGAGATTTAAATTAATTGAAGAGGTCAGTGGAAAAAAATTGTAACTCTCAAGAGCTTGATTTAAGATATTGCATATTATGTGTTTGTTTAAATTCAAAAACAGGAATTTAAATTAAATAACACAAAGGAAATTATGTAACAGACATATCTTTCTAGTGGTTCTTACAGAACTTCTTGTTACAAGCATGTGATACATTCAAAAACACAATGTATAAAGAAACCACACAAATCCTTTCACAACTGGCGGTTAGCACTATCTTGCATTGAATCTTTCAACTGTTACAGTGTTGAACTTTACACATTTTCCAGCCAGAGCCCAGTACCACAAAGAAATTAGACTAAGACAACTGATATGTGATTGCATGCTTCTCATCAGTGTATCTATACCTTCTAAATCTCTTTCTTTCACACAGGTACAGTCAATAAGAAGAGTTAATTATGATGTTCTGTGTCTCAATGGACACTAGCTCCCTAGCCAGTAGTTCCACAATTGGCAGGGCACTTATGGTGAGAGCAGTAATGGGGAAGGGGGGAGGGAGGTTATGGGCAGGTACTGCAGAGGAAATTTCGTGGGCTGTTCTAAACTGAAGCCTACACTCACAATTTTTGAAATATTCGATGGAGCCCATATGTGTATGGTGACCATTCAGAAAGATCTGTTACTTTTCCTTAGTATCTAAAAAATAATTATCCTGAATTTGTTTTCGCCTAGCTTATTAACCATTTGCAACTTTCAGAGACTTTGAGTAAAACTACACATTTAACTTTTTACCCTGTTAAAATTTGTTTCTTTTGCCGAACTACAGCGGAGTTTACACAGTTTCAATCACTAACATATGCAGACACAGTTGTCTGAGACTTCTGAAATGGTGGTTTATTAAGTTAATTAAGGTAGGAACTGAGGAGAAGTATGGACAATAGCTTATGAAACAAATCCTTGATACAAAAACGAACATGTAATGTCTTCACTTATGCTGTTCGAAAAGCTGCAGCATTTCTTGTTCCATCAGCTATTTATGGCACTTAAAAATTACATTCTTTCATTGAAAAAGTCTGTAGTTAGTGGAATAGCACTGTAGATGGTGATGATTTGCATAATAACCGTATGTAGTTTAGCATATCATTTTACAAAATCTTGTTTCGATGTCTCAGACCGTTTAGGAAATATTAGGAATGTTGTGGTTATTTCACTCTGGCTTTATTACTGGAATGAGCGATCGCAAATGAGTGTGCTACATCATATTAATTTTCTCGAGATCGATGACAGATAGAGACCACCTCCCAATCTAAAGAAAAATTCGATATGTCAGCTAAATTTAATATGCAACAACTTATAATGTAATATGCACCAAATTCAAAATAATAGCGCCCTCTACTTTTCCATTGCAAACATTTTCGTATTTTGTGCAGCTGTCTTACTTCCATAGAAATATCACAATAACTGTGACCATTAACAAAATGATAGGCACATCGTCATAAAGTTGACATATAAAGCTGCAAGTAACCCAAAAATGAATTTTTTTACCTAATCGTTTTTGTATTTGGAAAAGATTGCAAGGCTTGCCTCTCGATTCTGTCATCACCAAGCGAAAAGGGGCAAATACCGTCAGCCTCCCTAATAAATGCATGAGCTCATCCAGCGCTTTGGACGAAAATTGGCTACCTTATCCTACCCATACTCTGCCAAAGCCCCGCCTCAATTCCATAATACGCTAACATTTAGAAAACTTTTGTATCTTCCACGTCAATAACACCACACAGACAGTTTGGGGACACATTCCATCCCAGAGGGTAATGAGGTGACGACAGGAAAGGTATATAGCCGCCCCTAAAATGAACCATGAGAAATCTGTTCATAAACATACGGAAACTAGGCAGATGCAGGACAAAAGCACAAGAGGAATGAAAGGTTTCTTTCTTCCTGTTATAGATTCCCCAGAGATTTAAATATGTACACCTTCTGTATGGTGTCTTCTCGTGTTTACAGGCTCCAATGGTATTCAATGCCTTTGCCTTTTTGTGGGGGATCCTCTGCCCCACCCTTCTCACTGGCTTGCTTAGGTTGTGGAGTACCTTTGCATATTATTCTTTCTCACTTAGTATGACTTCTGCAAAGGCTAGTTAGTGCACATGGCTCTATTTTCCTTTTATCCCCAGGTATGTCCTTGGGGTACCCATTTTCTCATTTATTGCCCTCCACTGGCTGATCACTTTGTCGAGTACTATGCTGAACAGAAAGGGTGACAATCCATATCACTGTTTGACGCTGGTCTTAATCCCAAACACTTCCAATAGTGCTCTTCTGAATCTCATTCTTGCCTGAATCTGTCAAAATTCCCATTATTATTTCTCATGTAGCCCTGACTAGTCCTCTGCTCTTGTGTATCTCTCAAAGAGTGTGCTTGACTATGACTACGGAGTCATATGCTTTCATGAATTCCATGAGGGTTTCAATTGTCTTTTCGTTCTGTAAGGTTCTGTGTTCTATCTGTTGTTTAAAGGTAAATATTTGTTCAATGGATCCTCTATCCCTCCAAAATTCAGCTTGGTAATATCCAATTATACTTTCAATATCTTCTTCTAATATCTTCAGCAAGGGTTTTGACAGCCCTCAGAGCTGATCTCTAGTAGTATTTTCCTCTGTAGTTGTTTACATTCCTCTTTTTCCCATTCTGATGTATTTGTACCATGATCACATTCTTCAATCCTTGTAATGACTTCAAGTCTGAACCTGGCAGATAACCTTGATCACACTGCCTACCTCCTTGTTGCCTCCCCACTTTATCATCTTGGCTGCTGTTCTGTTTACTGTAGTTGCCTCATTATTCTTTAGATATGTTATGTCTTGTGTGGCACACCATTATTCCTGAGTGGTCAACGTGGCTGATTACCATGTGGAGGGGGGGCAGGTTCAGTTCCCTGCCACATCAGAGATTTTATACACTCGAGCACTTGGTGTTGTGTTATCATCATTTCATCATCACTGAAGGCAAGTTACCGAAAAAGCATCAAACAAAAAGACTTGCATTAAGTGGCTGAACAACCCCAGATCGGGTTTCCTGGTAAATATGCCAAATGATCATTTTATTTTTTTATTGCATGTGCAATATCATCCCATGTTGGAAGGTGTGACTCGCCTTTCTTCTGTGTCTATCCCCAATTCCAGCTCATCTTCAGGTGGTCTGCAATACAGCAGGTCCTGAAATTACTATGTAAGTATCCCATAGTTCTCCATTCACCAATGGCCAGTTCCTTTATCTTGTCACTGACATCATATACAGTCAGACTCTTTGAAATTCCCGACAAAATTTGTTCTGTTGTTTTCCCTAAAGTTTTTCTCTCACTCGTCCATTTACTGTTTCATCCGCTGTCTTCTGACCCATCATATTATTCTGGTGGCTTTCTTCAAAACTCCTAGCGAAACATCCAATTTTTCTGTGTCCTTCTTGCTGCTACAATCTCTCCAGGCACAAGACTATCAAAAACGAAGAGTTTTGCCCACACTGGCTCAGCGTCTCTTTGCAGAGTCCATTAGATTGTAAAAAAAATTGACAAGAAAGAAACTAAAAATAATAATAGACACTAGCCTAAAAGGAAACACATTTTCTAACCTTCAGGAGGCATTCAAAGTTTTACAGTAGACATATAACATGGATCCTATAGAAAGGGGTCTTTTGGATATGGAATGCCAGAGACATACATTGCTGCACTTCCTCCTATGTTTGTGTGGCGACATAGCTGTAACACCGTGAGTAGGGAACACTGCATGCCGGATCTGTCAGTGTCATGTGGTTCTTCTTCCTTTTACATTTATTTCAGTGGTCTGGCTACACCATACCATGGCCTTGTATTCAGTTCATTGTTCTAATTTTATTGTACCTTGACACTGTCTGTCCAGCCATGGCTGGTTAATGACACAGAATTCGTAATGGTACAGTGAAATATTTTGAATGTTCTGATGTGTGAAGCAATTTTATGAGGTTGGAAATTTTAACTGACTACATTTAATGCAATGCTTATAATTCATAAATTTAGCAATCATATAGAAGCTGTTGACTGTCACATGGTTTTTAGTTGTTTTTATCTCTGCAGTTGTGAAATCTGTAAGTTTCTTTCAGGTAAAGCAATGAATAAAAGTATGAGTTGATACAACACTATATATTACCACATGAAAATCGTCATAGATATAGGCATTACCGTTTAATGCTGATCAGATCTTATGTGATTTCTGGAAGCATATTCATGCAGCTTAGTTTACATGACAACACTGGCTTACATGCAACTGCACTACAAGCCACTGTGCATTTGTGTAAATTGTTGGTGAAACTAAACAGTTTCACCTTGTTCCACTTTTGGTGACAGTATGCAACGTCTCCAGAGCAGAACATTGAAGACTGTATGATTTTTACTAAAATGAAGTGTACAGTACTTATTGCTCATTAGGCACGTAGACTGAACAATGTAGCTACCATCCCTGACAACTCCAATTACAGATAATAATATTTTTCTTGTTCTATAGAAGAAGTGATCGTAATAGCTGCTACATCTTCTGTCTGTCTTATTTTTGTTTTCACTGTTCTTGGAGACAGAGTCATTTAGATTGAGGCAGTGTGTATGATGTAATGGTTAACATATGTATGAAATGTTAGCCATGTTATTATTGAAAGTAACCTCCTGATCCCTTGTGTCAATGTTTTGGACATTTGAATAATTTCTAACCATTTATAGCTGCCACACACCCAGAAAACAGGACATCGTTGGTGTGCGACAATCAGCCGCCATTATGCAGCAATTTCAAATAATACAAAATATTTCTAGTGTTTTTCCACAGCAGCAACCAAAAAGTGGTTTACAGCGTTTCATTTAGTAATAGTTACATGTTGTTGTTGTTGTTGTTGTTGTGGTCTTCAGTCCTGAGACTGGTTTGATGCAGCTCTCCGTGCTACTCTATCCTTTGCAAGCTTCTTCATCTCCCAGTACCTACTGCAGCCTACATCCTTCTGAATCTGCTTAGTGTTTTCAATTTTTACCTTCCACGCTGCCCTCTAGTACTAAATTGGTGATCCCTTGATGCCTCAGAACACGTCCTACCAACCGATCCCTTCTTCTAGTCAAGTTGTGCCCCAAACTCCTCTTCTCCCCAATTCTATTCAATACCTCATCATTAGTTATGTGACCACCCATCTAATCTTCAGCATTCTTCTGTAGCACCACATTTCATAAGCTTCTATTCTCTTCTTGTGTAAACTATTTATCGTCCATGTTTCACTTCCATAGTTACACAGGAAAGAGTTTATTATATTACAGTGTCAGTATATGCAATATTTTAGATTCACGTTAGATACAGCTTTGGCCTTGATTACAAACGACAGAATCTTAAAATATAAAAATTGTTTGGGAGCCTTGTATGATAAAAGTGAAACCACCAACAAACAGTAACATCAAATCCAGTATTTTATTCTTTTTACATCCTCTTATTTCATTGGCATACATACAGATGTCTGACTTCTATTATATGCAAGTTTGCGTAATTTTTAGGCAGGATTAGTGTCAGAATATCAGTTAACGAACCTGTCAGACAGAATAAAATGAAATAACTAGTTATGCGAGTATTAAGGTTAGGTGTGTTGGTAAAGTATGAACAAAGTGGAATGTTGTGTTGGGAATGGAGAAAAGTGTTCGATTTTTGGAAGTTGCTAAATGTGCAACACCATGTGCTATCTAATATATGTTCCAAAATGCTACACATAGAAATGATATTTTTATAGGGCTCGTATCTCGAGTTCTGATGGTGATAAAAATGTAGAGTCTAGTGTTTTTACAATGAAATGAATACCCTTAGCTGCTTACAGATGTTGACATATGTCAACGTGGACATATAAAAATGTGTGCCCCGACTGGGACTCGAACCCGGGATCTCCTGCTTGCCTGGCAGACGTTCTATCCATCTGAGCCACCGAGAACATAGAGGATAGCGCGACTGCAGGTATTTATCTCTGGCACGCATCCCGCGAAACCCACATCCTCAATGTATTGTCCCGCACTACATTGCTAGTGCCCCCGCCCATTATACTCATTACTTGCGGCGCGTAGCCGGACCCCCTAAAAGTTTGGGCACTATTTGTGCATTCGCACAGAAGAAGAAGATGGTCAAGTGGCCGGTGAGTCTTAACTATATATATACTAAGATGGTATCTGTTCTTTCGGACATGTCCGAATATACAAGTGTTTTTGGTAGCTTTGGGCTACAGACCATTTGTATACCCAACAAAAGATCGTCTTGCTGTCACTATCCTACAGTATAGTGTCACAGTTTGAAAATTACATACATCCTCCTGCTTAGACAAATGGAGCACATCGTTTTGTTCTGTTTGTATTTGCTGTGGTCTACGATGTGTCTTAAGGAGTTTCTGGAGGCACCATTAGTTTCTGGACGGTTCCTTGGAAAACCAAATAAGGGTTGTTTTACTTGTTTTTGCACAAGAATAGAGCTGCAGGGTTCCAAGATTGTTTTTCACAGCAGATACCTGAAATTTTTGGAATATGTTTTGAAGATCCAGCTCTCGAACAACCTTCAAAATTTTATTCATATTTCCATCCTCTTCTGAGATATGGAGGTCCAAAGTTACCTTACATATACACACAAACTACATAAGTAAAATCCAATGTGAGGCGAAATTTAAATAATAAATATCCCTAGAAAATTACTCAAGTTTTAGCGTTATATTTTCTAAATATCTTTCTAGAAGTGATATCTTCACCGTTAAAGAACTCTTTGTCTGTTATGGAGAAACACCCTGAAACCACGACTGTTGGGTAACAACACTGAGTCGCAGATTCCAAGACAGACAGAAAATAAGAGTAATTTTTACGATATATACAAATTTTGAAAGCTGAAGTCTTTATTCAACATTCATTTATTAAGAATGTCACATCAGTGTTTCCATTCAGAAACAGTAGTACACACATTTAAACTGTACAGATCACCCTTCAACAAAGTAGTTTGTAAACCATTACCTACATAATATGGTGTGCTCAAAATAATTATGACTTCTGGACTGCAGTCTTGAATCTGTCCGCCACCCAGCATTTATGCTTCTCCATGTTCCTGGCTGGTAAACTCCACTATTGGCATGCTCCATGTATATTAACTGTTGTTATGTATGTCACTGGGATAGCTTAGTAGGTCTGGCAGTTTTGTCACATATTTGTGTGCATAATGGAATTGGCTTTTCATAGAAGTGCAATTCGGAAACCAGAACTACTAATGCATTTTCCACAAAACAGTGAGCTATATTCCTTCTTTGAAACTCTGTGGATCATGCCATAACAATGGCTTTGTTAAATATTGTGTTAATAGAAATGTGTCATCACCAACTAAAACACAATCTTCTAGCAGACTGAGGCTTCTGGACTCTACTGCATTCAGTATGATATCTAATTTCAGTTCTGGCGACAATGCTTTGTGCATTATGCCTTCTTTCTTCCTTATTATATCATTGACTCTGTTTAGAAGAAAATGAAACTGGTGGTATTCTAAGATGATTAAAATAACTTACAGCATCTTCCACTGCAATTTCTTTCAGCAAAGTCACTGAGCAACCGAACTGTTTATCCACTCATGTACCCAAACACATTTCACATTTCTTTTCTTATGCAAAAATTACACACAAAAAAACCATTAACTCTACCACAACTTGTGCAGCTGCCACGTGACTGCAACACACACAAATCGATGAAACTGAACAGTGTACAGTGCTGACACTGAGTCTGCCGTCATATATGAAACCATTTACTTTCAACTCCATTTATGCAACTAAGTGTTGTCACGTTACTAGTCTGAAATTCACCACAGAGGTCATTCTACTATGGTGCTACCCTCTGTTAACAAGTAATATGATCTGACCTTTAAATTGCATAACTAATGATGTGAAAATGGCTTCAATATTATCAATATGTTATTGGTTTTGCTTTCCTGGAATAAATAATTCACTGATCTAGTATATCATTGTTGCAGAAATTTTGTTTGATTTAGCGTTTGGTGGAATGCTACCATGCTGCCATAAATACTACAAATGATGACTACACAAAAAGAAGGGGTTAAGTCCATTTTGTAGACTTTTTAGTGGTAGCAATTTTAATTTTTGAAATGTTACAGTATAAGTTAAAAACTGCAGTAAATGACCATGCCCTAGTATTTCTTAAACGTTTTTAAAAATATTTTTGAAAACCACACTCTTATGTCTCTTTGTCTGAATGTCTACTTCTGAAATCAGATTAAGAATTTCAGAATCTAATGTGATACTGAGAACATATTTCACTTTATAACCTCCATGCAGCTCCTACAACAAAGTTCAATTCATCTGTGTCTCCAGTCATCTATCATATGTAATAGTCATGACATTTGGATTTTAGGATCAGCACTGTGTATCAATTTACTGTTCTTGTTTCCAATGAATTTGTATAAATCATAATGATGATACCGCAGTCTAACGTAACAGTCGCGACACTCACTGCTGTAAAAGTTGTTGCCGTTTGACAGATGTAGCGACACTAGCGCTCCAAGTAGCAGGTAAGGTGAACGTCAGACGCGTCGTAAGCATAATGTTTGTTTGCATCCATTTCCTACGTAATTTCCGAATTATCTGAGTTATTTTCTTGCCTCCAAGGGTTTGTGCAGTACCAGAAGGCATGTATGTTTCTAAAAATAATTCTAAAATACCCGCAACTGTGGACAAAAGCCATGAATAGAGTGGCAAGCTACAACACATTCGTGAAGAAACACTTGTGACATTGGACAGAATTGCAGCTTACCACGTTGATATCAAAAGTATATAAACACACAGATTCACATGTAAGAAGCAGATACATGTACCTGTACATGCAAAAGCGATCGACAACTCGTTTATCGTTCTGTAGGCCTACTGTGTTTGTAATTGTCGCCTATTGCCACAAGTACGACCTTCATCTTTATATTATTTTAGGTGGGACAAGCAATTGTCAAATAGTGGGAGAAATATGCTGAAAACATTATAATGAGCTTATTTGAATTACATTTCATGAAAAAGCAAATATTTGAATAGTTTTCAAACAATCTGTCAGTGAACAAGGTGCTAACAAAATAATGTCATCACACGAAAGAAGCAAGGAAAATTAAGTGACTAACAACAGAAGTGAATGAAATACATACCAAAGAAATCAACAGCCCAAATGAGCCAACTTCTTCAGTTTCTTATTTGCCTTCTTGTTGTTAGAAACTAAGTCTTGATTCCAATATTTGAGCCGGTAAACGAGTCTCACTTTAACAAATATCTTGATCAACAGCAGCTTAGTTTCTTCACGAGAGCCAGGAGGAACACTTAGGATAGTCATCAACAAGTCCACATATAATTTACCACAGTTTTACTTGTGAGAATGTTCATCAAAAACTGAAGACATCTGATTTTCACAATCCCTCAAAAATAAACAAATATTTTCACTGAAAATAACCAAGCTTCCAAATTTGTCTTCATAACTTTTGAAATGACAATAAGAACTGTCGAATCCTTGTGGCAGTGTCCTCTTCATCGTCAGTTGAGGTGGCTTATTTGGAATGTCAAACAGCGTGGGTACTGCATTCCACACGAGTTTGTTATTGTCTGCGTTCATGAACTGGGTCTTTCTTCATAAGGTCTTCTCGTCTGCTATTAACTAGCCATTTTCTGCTCCTAAAACGAAACATTCATCATTTATACACATATAGTTTGCAAGTGAATCCTGACAATACAGTTTAGTAACATGATGGTATATACGTCTCAGGATCCTTAGGAAACCCAAAAAAGACAGCTGTGGTGTCTTCTTCCTGTTGTTCCTGCAATTTATTGCGCTACAAACGCTCCCGATGGTAAAAACCATTGTATAAATCAAAATAAACAATCACTATTCGCTTTCACAATCGCGCCGAACTCACAGTTTAACCTACCGGCCGCTTGGGGCGTTGCTGGCGCTGTAGGCAACAAAATCGAGGCGATGTGTCGCGACTGTTATGTTAGATTGTGATGTTACTTCCAATAATTATTCACCCCATGGTTACCAACACATCAATAAAGGTATATTTAATCATAGTTTTTATTTACCACATTCTACATATTTTACTTCAATCTTATACAAAACACTTAATACAAAATGGGATCGACAAAACAATAAGTTCACTTCCAGAAATAGACTTTGTTAAGTACTCTTGGGGTGCTGTATCACAGAACACCTTCAGTTCCTGCAACTCATGATGCTTTTCTTCAGCAATGGGTAGCAATTCTGAAACATTGAACATGTGATTTCCTGTTAGCATAGTATCTCAATAGGTTTATCGCTATAAAATAGAAACTGCTATTTCTGACTGTGATATGATCTAGTTTAATTAATTTGTCCATCACTACATTCTTTAATACATTAACTTTATAACAGGACAATGGGAACAAAAACTCTCCATCTGCAAGATCTGCTTCCTCTGCCATTTGTCCAGCAGGAGCAGTGAAAGCTGATGTAGTGCAAGGTCCATTGTAAGTTCACAATGTGAGATAAGCCTTGTTTGATGATGTTCTCCCTCTATCTCCTTAGTAATTCGTGATCGAAATGGGCATTGTAGTTGGTATCCTGGTTGCAATAAAACATTCCATTCACATATCAATGAGCCATCAACTTCAACACTGTAAAAAGGTATGGGTTTTGCACATGCACCTTTAAATATGTCCATTGAGTCCTTTGGAAGCTCAGCTTTTCCAGTAGTTCGCAATCTCAGCTTTATGTCTAATGAGAGCTATTCCTTTGTCACTTTCAGGATATGTACGTCCTCTGACTGGAAATGACACATACATAGATTCAAAAGGCTTTGCATGATGGGCAAAATAAAGGATGATCCTGAAAACGTTGTGGTGTAGTTTTTGTTTGACCCCCACATGAGTCAAAAAAGATTTCTGTTTTTTTAACCTCTGGATCCAGACTCATAGTGAGGTAACTGTGCAGGAAAGAACCTACATCATTTGAAACTTTCAGATTCCGTATTAGTCACTGAGAATTTGTACCTGTGATAGAATTACTAATATTATGAACTACATATTTATATTATTTACACTGTTGTATATGGCATTTCTAAAAATTCTTCTAGAGAATAAAATGGCTTTGTTAGCAACAAATTGTGTAATTTTTCCTTGAATGATTTGACTGGGATGCTTTTGATACACTTACAGTTTGTTGTATATTTTGATTGCTACATCGATATGACTAATGTTTGAGATTGTGTTTCTGGTCTGTTTTGTGGTAAGAGCAAGTAGTACTCGGTCTAGTATTATAATCATGTTTTTCATTTTTACACTTAAATTTAGTAGTTCAGTGGGTGTGTGGTTAAGACTTTGTAGAATATATAAATGAATTACAGTTAAAATCTTATACGTAGTGAACAAAGGCTTGCAATGAGTTCTGCTACATGCTCATGCCATCGCTCTAACAGCTTTATTGCGAATTATAAGAATTTCATTTATTTATTTATTTATTGCTATTTACTCGAAGTATGTATCTGAATTTTAAAATAAATTTTACGAAAGGCAAAATATGCTGTCAGTACATATTCGGAGGTGACACATGACATCAGTCTCTTCAGTAAGTATATCGCTCTTGATAACCTAACTGTTACATGTTCTACATGAGTGGTCCATATTAGTTTGTTGTCAAGTGTAATGCCTAAAAGTTTTACATTTTGTTTTTCTATACTTGTAGTCTTTGATAGACTGAAACACATACTCCACATTTTATTTACATTTAACAGTATACCATTTGCAATGAACCAGAATGTTGCACTTTCTATAGCTAAATTTATTCTTTTGATAAGGTGTTCAGATACAATGCTTACTAATGGAAAAGTAGTATCATCTACATACATAAGAAAGGTCTTTACATTTCTGTTATCCAGCTAACTCATTAATTTGGCACACTGGACTCGCATTCAGGAGGATGATGGTTCAATCCCACATCCAGCCATCCTGATTTAGGTTTTCCATGATTTCCCTAAATCGCTCAAGATAAATGCCAGGATGGTTCCTTTGAAAGGGCATGGCCGACTTCCTTCCCCTTCCTTCCCTAATCCTATGAGACTGATGACCTCACTGTCTGGTCTCCTGCCCCAAACAACTCAACATCCAACCCCATTAATTTCTACCAGGAATATCAGAGGTCCTAATTTTGATCCTCGTGGTTCTCTGTGTTGAGAAACTGTGTTCGATAACTGACTCCTGAACTCACCACCTGCTTTATTTTATTGAGGTATGATTTCATTAGTTTTTAGACTTCTGCCACAAATTCTATAGTATTCTAGTTTGGAGAGCAAAATAGGGTACTCAAGCCAATCGATGACGTTACTAATCATGGAAGATTTCCTGTATATGAGCATGGTCCTCGAATGGTGAAAAAATGTCTCTAATTAAGGGTTCAACAGCTTGCACAAGTGATTTTTCTTTCCTGTAACTACACTATAGCATACATAACATCTTGTTCAGTTCTAGATATTCATACATTTGTTTCTACATGATGCTTCTAAAGTCTTTGGCTAGTACTAGGATGAAAGAAACTGGTCTGTAGTTACAGGAACAGATTTTTTTTCCATTCGTAAATACTGGAGGCAGCTTGGTTAATTTGAGGGGACCAGGAAAAACACCTCTTGTAAGATCAAAGTTTATGGAACATCTTAATGGAGCTACAGCGTAATTTATTATTTCTTTCAGTAGGTTAATTGACATATTAAAAACATGTCTACTGAATGAATTCTTCAAGTCTTTGATAATTTCAAGAATTTCATCTCGGTTTACCTCCCTAATGTTGCTTAATGAAAGGCTAGGTCAATTACAACTTAGGTTTGCGTTCTTAAGGTAAGCCACACACACACACACACACACACACACACATATATATATATATATATATATATAGAGAGAGAGAGAGAGAGAGAGAGAGAGAGAGAGAGAGAGACAGAGAGAGAGATTTTTTTAACTTTTTCATTCCCTCTACAGACTTACAAACTATTGTGTAAATGTATCCTTTGTTGAAACTGCATTATCAAAGTTTCTGACTACATCTTTAATATTATTAGTAATTGACCAGTCTGCTCTGAATTGGTTTTTGACCAGGATGCTTTGGGCTGATTTGTACTTTTTTCATGA
Source organism: Schistocerca americana (assembly GCF_021461395.2). Classification (NCBI taxonomy): domain Eukaryota; kingdom Metazoa; phylum Arthropoda; class Insecta; order Orthoptera; family Acrididae; genus Schistocerca; species Schistocerca americana. The sequence continues at coordinate 87,852,953 of NC_060119.1, forward strand.
AATTAGAGTTGGATGTTTGTTTAGCCAACTATAACTCTTTCTTGTACAGTTGATTTCATAACAATTATTAACTATTCTTAGGCCTTTTAACAGCACAGGTTCATTCTTAAACGCTTTCATCAATCTAACACAAAGGCACTACGATAAAATAGACTACCAGTATTTAATAACCTAAAAATTGTCTTAGATAATTTTGGAAGAGCGGTAGCTATAAAAATGGAAAAAGATGATGCAACAGAAAGGTTGTAGGAATAGTGAAACCTAATGCAAGATTCAGCCAAGTCGTCGGCAGCATTGACGAAGAATCTGAAAACTTATCATCAAAAGGCTATACAGTGATAATAAGAGGTGTAAATGATGTATATCATAATGAAACAGTTGCTGCAACAAAAGCATTGAAAGAGTCATTGGGTAAGCTAACATATAATAATGTAATAGTGGCCAAAACACTTCACTGGTATGATCGAATAGAACAGACATGTTTGAATAACGAAATAAAAGGAACAAACAAGCTCTATGATTCGATATGTAAGCATTTGAGAAATGTAATAGTGATTGACATCAATGATATTTTGGTCTGTAGCCACAACACTTTGTGCCCCTCAGTAAATCTTGTCGTCATAACCGTGCTTGCTGTACAAGACATGGTTGACACCTAAATGTCTTAGGAAAATCACTTCTAAGCAAAAAAGTACTAGAGACTGTAAATAACAGATTAAGCTGTGCACATAAACCAATACTTTGGCTTCAATTTAAAGAGTCAATACAGGAAAACTCCCAGCTGTGACCAAGCTCAACACAAGTTAGATTTTGTCACAACAGTTTGTAGTGAGCGGTAAAGAAAATACAGTAGAAGGAGCCATAAGTATCCCCTCCCCAACACCAAAAATGATTTAATGTCGTTACATGTTAATGTACAGTCCCTAAGAAATAAGCTTTATCAATTACAGTGCTGGTCAAATACAATGCATTAATGAGCACTGGCTCCAAAACTAGATATAGACTATGCATATCATATGACTACACATTATTCAGAAATTAGTGTAGAGCTAATATTGCACAATGTGGAGTGGCAATTCACATGAAAGAAAATTTAAATTTGCAGTATTCAACAATAGACCTAAACAAGCACTGCTTTGAAGGTGTGTTTGAAGCAGCTGCTGTAATACTGCACACACACAAAATCATAATTGCTTCTGTGTACTATACACCAACTTCTTATAAGGAATTTCATATAGATCAACTGAATGCGCTAATCAAAAGTTCACTAAACACCAAAAGTTATTGCAGGAAACTTCAGCACATTAGAAGAAGCATAAAAATGTAAATAACATGATTAACTGTGTAAAATCACTAAACTGCTACTGTGTGAATAAAAAAGCCTTAGAGGGTAATTCATAATGAAAATAGGGGTTAAGTAAAGTATGGCATGATAAAGCTGGAATTATCTGATCATTATGGGATATGGATCAGAATAGGCAGTATGAACGCTGAGATTACAGTTAGTCACATACAGAGTAATAAATGAGAGCAATACTGAGCAATTGAAACATGAACCGAAGGTAGTAGATTGGCCGAATATACTGTGTAATATAAAAAATTTTGGTTAATGTTTCTCTGTGTTTTGATCTATAATTAAGAATGCAGTAGATAGGCACTACCTGCTTCTCACAAAAAAATCCCCGCCCCCCCCCCTTCCATCTCACAGCAACAAACAGAAAACTTAGCACTCTAATAAGTAGCACACTCCAAAGCTTGAGCAAATAGGGATACTGCTGCTTATTCACAAAAATAAGAGTGGCAAAAGTGAGGAAGCCAAGCAGCACTAAATGTCCCTTAAGAGTTGTCAAGCAGCTTGGAAAATTATAAAAAGTGAGATCAATATAGGCAATGGGCAAACCACATACCCAGTAGATTGCAATATCCTTAATGAGAACTTTATAAACTGTGAGAGCTCCCATACTTCATTTAATACAAGCAGTCCTATTGATTGTTCAGTTGCTTAAGTGACAAATCCCAGCAACTAAAAAATTCTCTTAGTTAAAATCACCTCAAGTAATATCACCAAATCTGTAAACAAACTTAAAAACTCAAAAACAGAGGATTGCTAAGGGATTAGTAACAGTGTTATTAAATATACAGCTTCTTCCACCATGATACCACTAACATATCTTGCAAATTGTATTCTTGATAAGGTGTATTCCCCGGATGTCTCAAAATGACAGTTACACTCCCACTCTATAAGAAAGGTGAAAGACAGAAAAGTTCTGAACAATCATAGACCCATATCAATAGTTCCCATTATATCAAAAGTCATAGAAAACAGTGCATATACGCAAATTTATAATTTAGAAAGTAATAAATTACTGAGTAATAGACAGTTTCGCTTTCGATCTCAGCTATCAACAACAAAAGCAGTAGATTCTCTCCTTGGTAACATTTATGAAGGATTTGAGAACAAGAAACTCACTTGTGCCACACTTTTAGATTTAAGAAAATCCTTTGACTCTATTAGATATGAGATAACGATAAAAAAAGCTAGTGCTGCAACATACAAACAGGCTACTTAAGTAGAACCAGGACAAAGCTGCCAAAACGCTTTAAAGAACAAAAGATAATGACACTGTCTAGTATATATATCTACAAATGTTTAATTTATGCTAAAGGAAACAAACAATTTTAACTTGAGATCCCAAGATCATGTCCATAATACTATAAATATTAGGAACTTATATCTTCTGTACTCAAGACTGACATTAACACGTAAGAGCCATAAGTACCTAAGTTGGGCAATCTATATCAAACTCCCAAAGACAGTGAGCGATCTGTCAATGAATATTTGTACACATACGATACAAGTGTGCTTCAAATGTATGCCATACTACTCAACTGATGAGTTTCTAAATAGTGACACAAAAGAGATATGCAGTAAGCAGCCAATAACTACGTATGAAATATGCCTATATCTATGAGATTGTAATGTACAAGCACTTACACTTTTTTCTATATAGAACTATGGTACTTAAGGTAAAAAATAATTATTAATGACACTGTTGTATAACATGTGATTAATGTAACATATTATTACTATTATTGTTCCCATTATCATTATTATTATTATATTACCACTGTATAGTACCACTATGTGTATGAATATCTTATTATCACCATTATTTTAGCATATGTATCTACTTGTCTTGCATATTCATATTTATGTAATTATATTCGTTTTATGTATTGACTGAATTGATGAAGCCAATTGTATGGCAAACGTGCCAAAAGGCAAATACAGATTGTGTACTATTCCATTCTATTCTTTAGATTCTCCAGTTTTTGGGTTTTCGTTTTCTAGTTAAATGGTTTTTGTTTGGGACAAGAAGAGCATTTATGATACTAATTACGTAATTGGTGAAAATTTCATAAACAAGATGGGCACTGGAGACATGCCTTAGAAATAATGTGCCCCACCCTGCTATGCTGAGAAGATGCACTAGTTTCTTCAGGTTGTATTTTCTTAGTATTAAAATATTTTTAGATTTATTTACGTTTGTTCCTGTCTACTTTTATAAAATTTGTTAACTCTATTGTTAACATGGTGATCCGAGAAAATAAATTCTTTCACATTGGTGAAATATATACCATGAGGACAGTCAATAAAGACATTATCTAAGCATTGTTTTAGCTTAGTAGGTTTTGAATTAACATAATGAAAATTGTGCTTGCGTTAGGATATTCAGTAACTTTTTTTACATTAGATTTGTTACAAGCTGTGTCAAAGCATGAATTTATACAGGGTGAATCACTAACTATTGCCACTTAGAATAACTCAGAAAGTATGATGGTAGGTGAAAAGTTTATGCGACAAATATTGCATGGGACAATGGGGGCCATAATATGTTGTTACTAGGTAGGGTCGCTTCAGACATATGAACTCAACTTTGCTTTTTTTTAAAATGGGATGCTGTAATTTGGTACTTATTTTCTGATAGCTGCTATCGAGATGAATCCAATGGTAACAGTAAGGTCTTTGCAGATCAATGAAGGTAAAAAAAGGTGGCATGAACGTCCATTTACAGAAGGTGTTCGAAGTGATGACCATTGGTATCAATGCAGTGCTGCAATCTTCCTATCATGGATTGAGTGGTATTCCGTATCACTTCGGCACTTATCAAAACACATGCTCTGACAATTCTCTCTCACATATCTTAAGGAGTAGTTGGAATGTCTTTATAAACAATGTCTTTTACGAATCACCAGAGGCATAAAGTCTGGTGAACCAGCTGGCCACGACCATAGACTTACTAAATAAAAACGCCACGACACATCTCCGCTTCCAATCCAACAATTTGGGAATTGTCTCTGCAACTCATTTCTAGCCATCAGCGAAAAATGTGCCAGACACCCATTGTGTCGATACCACATTCTATTTAAGAGACCGCATATTGTCAATAACGCTTACAGAAATTATTAGCGTTGATGCAAGATAAAATACGGAACCAAAATACGTTAATGTGAAAGGCAATCGTATTTGACAAGATATTAGGAATAACTTTGAATTTCTGGTGACTGGAAGGTCATAGTAATGCTTGAAGTTTATTTCTGTAATATCATCTAGCACAATCAGTAAAATTCTGTAGATACCTGTGAAGCCGTTGTATCGACCTGGCAAGGATCTGTTCATGCAATTAATGTAAAATAGTTTTTTTACGCTTTGTGATAATTTGTAAAACTGACATGTATTTTTAGACCTCTCATTATTCATTACACATACATGACATATTTTTTTGAAATGGTAGCGTTGCTCCAAACTGCTATGTAATGGACCAATATATACTATATTTTCAAATTAATGAAGTAAGCAGTGTCGTAGGGAATCCTCTGCTAACCATCCTAAAGTGGTACAGCCTATACAATGATTCTTTCGTGTTAAAAGACTCCTTAAAAACTGATCCTGAGGTATGTTATACACACCTGCGTATTGAAAAATAAGCAGTGCACACTAACGCATTGTGGCTGGCTCCTGAAGCTCTGTCAACATTTGAATGGAGAATATTGTCCGACTGGCAATACTTGACATCAAACGTTCAGCAGCTATTGACAAACTGAGGTCCATCAATACTCCTTGTCATTATCCTTAGTATAGACGACACGTCAATAAGCGCCATCAGGCCGTCAATAATTGGCAATTTAACAATATTATTGAACATATGAGTGGCACCCTTAGGCCTACACGAAATTTAATTCCACAACACAGCAAAGAAGCTAATCTCAATTCTGCTCTGTGTTGGCACAAATCACGAACGTCGACAGTACAAATGAAAAATCAACAATGACACTACATTTGACAATGTCAACGATGAGACTTCCATAAAACCAAACAAAAAAATCAGTACATCTCAGAAATCCACACCTTGCAGGATTTCTCTCCTGTCCGTGATTTGATGAACTCGACACTTTTCCCCAGTGTTCACCATATTTTTATCTGGCTATAACTTTGAGACTAAACCTATAACATTTAGCTAACATGAAGCAACGGAAAGTATGTCTGATGAAGTACGTAATGACGCCAATAACTTAGTTTCGTCAAATTTGGTCTTAACCCGATCTTTCCATGTAGTCTTAAAATGCAGTTCATTGCAAATTGGTCAAGCTGTTGCTACAAATACATTCTCATATACTCATTTACGTAAAATCTATGGAGTTGCACATGTTTTCTCAAACCCACCAAAATTGTGAAATGCTTGATTGATGTGATAGTCTCTTTAACACAAATGCTTTGACTGCGCGGGAAGTCGTACAGTATTGTGAAAAAGAGTTGTTTATGTGTTGGCAGTATATATGTAAATATTTTCGCATACGAGTGTGAAAAGTAACAATGCCGGAGGTACAATTAGTGAAAGTGATCAGCTGTAATTTTCAGGTACTTACATGTATTATAATATTCCAAAACTGTTCATATTAATGTTTTCACTCCTACACAGCTGTTTAGTCAGTGCTATCACAGACTTATTTCCCGAAGGATTTGAACTTACTTTACATGACAAGATTCAGTTACTGTGAATGTGCCTTGGCAAAGTAGTTTTACACGTACGTAGTGCACATTTATTTTTATCCGATCTGCTATGTGTATATATTCAAGCTTGATGCCTCAAATTTCTTCGTTTAAATGTCATTCAGGAACTAGGAGTTTTTATACACCATTCATTGATGTTTGCCCCCCACCCCATCCTTTTCAGTTAATATTTTAATCAAATAATATTTACCTATTTGTGCATTTTACACGCTCTTGATGCAATGCAATAGATTATAGCTTACATGATAATTTATATATGTATGGAAATTTCAATTATTATTTACAAATTGATGGTGTGCCATTGTGAAAGCAACTTTTCCCTACCTAGACATTTCGTAATTTTTGGCATTTCCGTGAACACACATTACAGTTTGCCACTGGCTAACGCATTATGTTTTATAATTCCTTGTGTTTTATCTGCACTTTTCTCGTGAATAAAAGTTTTACGCCATTGTTCCAAATAGCAGGCATTATCTTGATTCTTTAACTCTCACCAAGTTCATTTCTTACTTTTGATGTTCTTACTATTGGTCTTATTATTCCTTAATGCGTGAATGGTTTTTTCGTCATATACACATATGTTGTTGATTTATCTACTCCTTCTGTCATTAATTCTTGAAGTGTCTATTTGATCTGAAGGTGGTTATTGTTTGGATTGGATTGGGTTGGACATGGTCCATAACGTCCGTTACATGGATGAACATTTCAGTGTTAAAGAAGTCTTGAAGTACCCGTACTTTGCCCTCTCCCCTTGCCAATCTGTGCAAAAAAGAAAATAACGTGATTTTCTGGAGACCTTGTGTTCACTTACAAAAGATACAATTTTACTTTGCATTTCCTTATGGCTTTGTTTGAAAATCATATTGTGATGACGGTAATAGGCTACAGAAATACAGCTGAAATTATGTATGTCATCACCAAGTATTTGTTATTCATGTAAACTTGATACAGTCAGATCAAAAAATCAGTAGGCTCTACAACTAAAGAGCATTTATTTTTAAAGTAGGCTAGTTGTGTTTCAGTAAGTTGACGTATTCATGTACGGTTAATTTTGACCATAAGTAGGATTTAGTTAATGTGAAAACATATGCTGGCTACCATTAATAATGATTGATTGGCTCTAATGAACAATATGATCCATCATTGTTTTCTTTAAAGTGGATGATTATGTGTTGTGTAATTGGCCTTGAAGATGTATTTGTATGGTTGTAGTTGTCATGTCGTTCGTATTATTTAACAATACGTTGACAATATTAAGTAAAGGATAGATTGCTACTCACTGTAAAGATGACTCGTTGAGCTGCAGACAGGTACAATGAAAAGACATTATAAGTTTTGGCCAAAGCCTTCTTCAACAAAGAAAACACACACATTCACACAAGCAAGCACACTTCATGCAGACATGATCACTACCACTGGTAGCTCTGACTGGAATGTGTCTATCACCTGAATAGCTATCTAGAGTGGTGCAGGGAAATGGGGAGGTATGCAGGGTATGGGTCGGGGGAGAGAAAATGGTGCTGTCTGGTGGGATGCCAGAGTCTAAATTGCGACCTGATGAGACTTCCAGGCGCAGCGTCAGGAGGTGGGGTGTGAGGGGAAAACAGGAACTGGAAAGGAGAGGAGCAGGGAAGGGGAAAGGACAGGTGGATGCATTGCCAGAGGATGACGCACAAGGGTGGGGGAACAACAGAGGGAGTGGAAACTGTTCAGTGGAGGGTGTGGGGACAGTAGGCTACTGTAGGTTGAGGCCAGGATAATTTTTGGAGTGGAGAACATGTTGTAAGGGTAATGCTCATCTGCACAATTCAGAAAAGCTGTTGAGGCACAGATCAGAAAAACTGGTGGCGGAGGGGAGGATCTAAGTGGACTGGACTGTGAAGCAGCTGTTGGTTTCAAGCATCCATCCTCTAGGTGGCCCATGGCATTAGATTGTGCCATGCAGATGCCGATTGCTTTATCCCAGATTTGTTTGTAGGTGATGCCTTCAAAGGAGAAGTAATTTGCTCCACTATCTCTCTGCAGTTCCTGTTCTTGTACCACACAGTGCCATGCTCGCACTATTGATGCTAACTTCCTTTACACTAACATCCCTAATGCTAATGGCCTTGCCACTATTGAACACTATATTTCTTAACGCCTGACTGATTACCAAACCTACAACCTGCTTCCTGCTCACTGGGGCCAACTCTATCCACACCCACAATACTTTTCCTTTGGAGGCATTGCATACAAACAAATCTGGAGTATGGCAGTGGGCACACACATGTAGTATTCTATGTCAACCTATTTGTAGGCCATCTGAAGGAATCCTTCTAACCATCCAGAAATCCCCTCACCTGGTTCAGGTTCGTTGATGACATCTTTGTGATCTGGATCGAGGGAATGTACCTCCTATCTACATTCCTCCTCAACATTTTCTCCCCCATTCACTTCACCTAGTCCTCCTCAATCTGACAAGCCACCTTGAAGATGTCTACATTTGTACCTCCATCCTTGTCAAACCAACTAACCACCAGCAATACCTCCACTTCGACTGCTACCACCCATTCCGTACCAAGAAGTTACTTCCAAACAGCCTAGCCACCTGTGGCCGTCGCATCTTCTGTGAGAAGCATTCCCTCTCAAAATATACCAAGTGCCTCGCTGAGGCCTTCACAGACCATAATTACCATCCCAAAATGGTACAGAAACAGATGTCACATGCCTTTTGTCTCCAGTCACCTCCCACAGTCCCACTTCACAGCCTGTGCTGTCTTGATCTTTCCCACCAACACCAGCTTTTCTGAACTGTGCAGGTAGGAACTCTCCCTGCAATATATCCTATTTCCAATAAACCTTCTTCACTCAACCTTTGTTAATCACCATCCTTCACCCACCTGTCACTTTCCCTGTTCCCATTGCAGCACTACGTAGCTTTCTATTCCACCGGTGTACCCACTGTCACTTCTCTTCCGCCCCGCTCTTGACCTAAACTTCCGACTGCACCTAGCTGCCATACCCTCTCCCTACCTCGTGTTTGTATGCTCCCACAATTAGCTGTTTACTGTCTCCTGTCCTACTATCCCTCTCCCTCCCCATCTCAGCCTTCTCTTTATCCCCACCATCCAGACTGCTCCTCCAATCGCGCATTGTTGCTTGCAGTATGGCCTTAGCAGCCAGAGACAGTGTGTGTGTGTGTGTGTGTGTGTGTGTGTGTGTGTGTGTGTGTGTGTGTGTGGTGTAACCCAGAAAAAGGCCTTTTGGCCGAGAGCTTACTTGGTTAGCAACCTTGTTGTTGTGTCTGTAAGCGACCAGCATCTCCAGTGTATGTTGAGTAGCTATCTATCCTTTTCACAATGTTGTAGTTAGTTTTATGTTCCATGATAAATTGTAATGTTGTGGAGTGAGTCATTTTACATTCATATAACAAATTAATTTGTAAATATGGCTACATGCTGACTTTTACAAGGTGGTGGTGTTCTTTCTTTCTCTCTGTTTTTCTTCTTGTTCTTGTAACTATACAGGAATGAGTTAGTAATTTCTACCCACTAACTTTCACACATTACAACAATAGAAATTCTTCTGTGGAATAGAAAGAGTTGTCAAGGAGAAACTTTTTCAGTTTATTTTCAGATTGTATGTTGCTGTCTGTCACACATTTTATGTCAGTGTGTAAGTGAGCAAAGATTTTATGTGCAACGTTATGCACCCCTTTCTCCCCTCAAGACAAAAATACTGCGGAATAATGAATGTCATTTTTCCTTCTGGCATTGTAATGCATCATTGTTCCATTTGAGATGTAGTGGATTATTTGCAACAAACTTCATAAGGGAATAAATATGCTGTGAAGCAGTAGTCAGAATGCCCAGCTCCGTGAACAGATGTCTACAAGATGATCATGGATGAGCACCACATATTATTCATGCAGCACATTTTTGAGCAATGAAGAATTTCTTTCTTAAGGATGAGTGGGAATACAGAAGTGTTGGATTCCAACTGCTTTGACCCATGACGTCACCAGAATGGTGGAAACGACCATTCTCAACGTCTCCAATATGGCGCCCATGATGTCATTACATAAACGACAGCAAACACGAAAATACATATAAAACCCACACACCCATCTTGGGATTACGGAAGTGTCCGATTCCACCTGTCTGCTTTGACCCATGATGTCATCAGTATGGCGGAAATGGATATTCTACGCGTCTCCAGTGTGGTGCCTATGATGTCACAACATACACACGGCAAAAAACATGAAAATACGTATAAATAAGACAATAACATCTCCCTCCAAAAATACAATCAAACTAATGGGACAACCACAGGAAACTGGGGGTTTTAGGGAGGGGATAAGCTAAACATAGCATCAGACACTTCCCTTGACCTATATAGGTCAAAAGCAGCTGACGATGCCAAAACCAACGCATACTGCAAAAACTACGGAAATTGGAATCGGACATTTCCCTTGACCACAGCTGACAATACCAAAACACCAATACCTACATACAAAACTTCAAAAATTGTAATCGGTCATTTCCCTTGACCTAATATAGGTCAACCATAACTATTGATACAAAACAACAAGCACCTACAACTACGAAAAACAGAACCAAAAGCACAACGCCTCAAAAATTCAGAAGTCAAACATCCCTACGTAAATGAAAACACATTCGATACACAAGAAGTACATGAAACATTACGACTCGAGAAAAAGAGAACCAAATAAACAATTACTGCCCACCAACAACTTTCAGCGCTGCAGAGTAGCTCGTCCATCACACACACACACACACACACACACACACACACACACACACACAGGGTGCCATCAAACACAAGATGACATGTACAAACACAACCAACTCAAACTCTTAAGCTCCGCACCGTAATGGCATCACACACCACAACACTCTTTCGTCATGGGTCAAAGCAGACGGGTGGAATCGGATGCTAGAACGTTATTCTGTATATTATTATTTAACGAAAATATGCAAAGTATGTCATCATACGGATTTGTCTTTCTCCAAGATTTGCAATGATTCTAAGTGGAAATGTAGCTGAGCTAAGTTGGCTTATGAGTTCCAAAATGTGCTTTTTCCAGTTTAAATGCTCTTCAATATGGACACCTAATAATTCACCTTCTCAAGAATGTTGGAAAATGATGTCAACAGTGTATCAGGTCAGCAGTTATTGGCATCTCTCCTATCATCTTTCTTAATTAGGGATTTGACAGTGATATATTTCAGTCATTCTGGAAAAATGCCTTGAGTTAGCGATGCAGTACGTATTTCAAATAAGACCAGCCAAATTGTATGGGAACAAATCTTTAGCACTCCATTGGAAACTCCATCAGTTAAGGCCTTTGTCAGCAGTACACACACACACACACACACACACACACACACACACACGTCTGCAGTCTCAGAGAGTTGAAACTACGCTGCAAGCAGCAGCACCAGTGCATGATGGAAGTGGCGACTGGGTGGGGGTAAGGAGGAGGCTGGGGCGGGGAGGGGGAGGGATAGTGTGGTGGGAGTGGCGGACAGTGAAGTGTTGCAGTTTAGACGGAGGGCAGGAGAGAAGGTGGGGAGGGAGTAAGTAGCAGAAAGGAGAGAAATTAAAAGACTGGGTGTGGCGGTGAAATGACGGCTCTGTAGTGCTTGAATGGGAACAGGGAGGGGGCTGGATGGGTGAGGACAGTGACTTACAAAGTTTGAGGCCAGGAGGGTTACGGCAACATAGGATGCATTGCAGGGAAAGTTCCACCTGCGCAATTCAGAATAGCTGGTGTTGGTGGGAAGGGTCCATATGCCACAGGCTGTGAAGCAGTTATTGAGATGAGGGATATCATGTTTGGCAGCGTGTTCAGCAACAGGGTGGTCCACTTGTTTTTTGGCCACAATTTTTCGGTGGCCGTTCATGCGGACAGACAGCTTGTTGGTTTTCGTGCCTACATAGAATGCAGCACAATGATTGCAGCTTAGCTTGTAAATCACATGACTGGTTTCACAGGTAGCCCTGCCTGTAATGGGATAGGTGATGTTAGTGACCGGACTGGAGTAGGTGGTGGTAGGAGGATGTATGGTACAGGTCTTGCATCTAGGTCTATTACAGGGGTATGAAGTAAGGGATTGGGAGCAGGGGTTGTGTAAGGATGGACGAGTATATTGTGTAGCTTCGGTGGATGGCGGAATACCACGATAGGAGGGATGGGAAGGATAGTGGTAGGACATTCCTCATTTCAGGGCACGGCAAGAGGTATTCGAAACCCTGGCGGAGAATGTAATTCAGTTGCTCCAGTCCCGGATGGTACTGAGTTACGAGGAGAATGCTCCTCTGTGGCCAGACTGTGGGACTTTGGGAGGTGGTGGGAGACTGGAAAGATAAGGCATGGGAGATATGTTTTAATACAAGGCTGGGAGGATAATTACGGTCAGTGAAGGCTTCAGTGAGACCCTCGGTATATTTTGAGAGGGAGTGCTCGTCACTGCAGATGCGACGGCCACGGGTGGCTTGGCTGTACGGAAGGGTCTTCTTGGAATGGAATGGGTGGCAGGTGTCGAAGTGGAGGTATTGCTGGTGGGGTTAGTTGGTTTGATATGGACGGAGGTACTGATGTAGCCATCTTTGAGGTGAAGGTCAACATCTAGGGAGGTGGCTTGTTGGGTTGAGTAAGACCAGGTGAAGCAAACAGGGGAAAAGTGAATAAGGTGTCCTCACCTTTAATCCAGATAGCAAAGATGTCATCAGTGAATCTGAACCAGGTGAGGGGTTTAGGATTCTGGGTTTTTAGGAAGGATTCCTCTAGATGCCCCATAAATCGGCTAGCATATGATGGTGCCATGTAGGTGCTCATAGCTGTACCGCGGATTTGTTTGTAGGTAATGCCTTCAAAGGAGAAGTAATTGTGGGTAAGGATGTAGTTGGTCATGGAGACTAGGAAGGAGGTTGTTGGTTTGGAATCCATAGGGCATCTGGAAAGGTAGTGTTCGATAGCAGTAAGGTCATGGGCATTAGGAATGTTAGTGTACAGGGAGGACAAAGTTGATGCAAGGAACGCACTACCACAACAGCTTCCGATTCCTCGGGTGTCGAATGCTTTCCTACATCCACCGTTGTTCCCCCCATTTAATGACGCTAAAGAAGACTGGGAAACATACTTACATCGACTGAAACAACATTTCACGCCTTTTCATGTCACGGATGACTTGTTTTTTGTCTTTCGTCTCCCCAGACACTTTCTTTCTTCTCCACAAATTGGCACCGTTGTCCGATCCTGTGACTCACTCTTTCCAGGATATATGCCTTTTGCTGACAAACTATTATTCACAATGCTACCATGTGGTTGCCTTTTGGCTGGAGTTCCTCCAGTACCATAAACAGCCTGATCAATCGTATCATTCCTGTGTCACGGACTTGGAGGGTCTCAGCCGTCGATGTGGTTTTATGTGCACCAGTCAGCAGTGTAAGGCTTCGTATGTGGACTCCCTGATCTGCGATGTGGTGGTTTAGCTAGCTCCCGATCCTGAGGTCTGCACTGCGGTGTTGAGACTTGATAACCCATCCTTGGAAGAGATTCTCGGCATTGCCCACTCATTTGAAATTGCTCAGGCGGCTAACAAGCATCTCATGGTGCGGCCGCAAGTGGCAGCGATCAATGCGTCTCGGTGGGTTCTGCCCTTGCGACGTCGACGTGGCCCAGCCATCAGAGGCCAGCCCGTCAGGACACCTCTTTGTCTGACGTCTCTATGGCATCGGCGCTTCTGCTCGCTGGTTGCGCGTCCCACTTCCATCTTGCCCACAGTGCTTTACCGTATATTCTCGAGTTGATTGTCCCCACCGCTGGAAAACGTGCACGCTCTTTGACAAGGAGGGCCACATGCGAATGGTTTGCCGTAGTCACTCGACACGCTCTAGTCCTTCCCCTCCTGCGCCTCAAGATACCGTACATGCTCTACAATCGGTCATCCCACTGGATGACCCATCAGTGCGGAAGCTTTTCTTCACACTCCGCCTTTTCACTGAGGATGTCAATTTCCAGGTCGACGCTGGGGCCACCGTCTCCCTGATTCGAGTATTTTTGGTCTGGATGCATTTCAACTGTTTGGCTTTTCAATTTCCAATGAAGTTAAGGTCGTTTCCATGGCTGTTCCTTTTCAGGACTTGGACGATCTGTGCTCAGCTTTAGTGTCATTGCTTGGAACGGATCTCGGATGTGCTTCAGATTTTCAGGCACACATCACACTTCAGCTGGATGCGCACCCTCGCTTTTTCCGGGCCTGACCCCTTCCGGTGGCCTTACGGCCAACAGTAAAGCAGGAACTTGATCAGCTCCAGGCTGCTGGCTTTCTGGAGCCTGTGACATACAGTGCCTGGGCGACACCATTGGTGGTCATACGGAAACCCAGTGGGTCCCTTCTGCTGTGTGGGGACTTCGGCGCTACTGTCAATGCTCAGTAGACACCTACCCCATTCCTCGACAGGAAGACCTTCTCGCCAAGCTTGCCGGGGGAGAGTACTTTTCAAAGATCAACCTGGCTGAGGCACAACACAAGCTACCCGTGGATGCCAATTCCCAGAATACCTTGGATATCAACACACCTTTCAGATTATACATGTACAAGCGCCTTGCATTTGGTGTCTCTTCAGCGCCAGCTATTTTCCAACAGTTCCTGGAGCAGCTTACACATCCTATCCTTGCCTGCGTGAATTATCTGGATGACATCTTGGTCACCGGGTGTTCCCGCCAGGAACATTAGCAAAACCTTAGCGCCTTATTTCACACTCTACAGTCTGCAGGTTTACACTGTCAGCTGGACAAGTGTTGATTTTTTCGACCGGAAGTGGAATACTTAGGCCACTGGCTTAGCAAAGATGGCATTCCCCCTTCGGGCTGTAATGTTGCGGCCATTGAGGCCCTTCCTCGTCCTGAGGACTTATCTGAACTCCAGGTATTTTTGGGCAAGGTTACTTATTACTTGTAGTTCTTACCCCAGGCTGCCTCTGTAGCCCAACCCCTCAATCACTTGCGTCGCAAAGGGGTACCTTTTGATTGGACTCCTGCCTTTGACCAGGCTTTTCTCCATTTAAAGGCGATGCTAAAGTCTGCCCCTTGCCTTACCCCCTTCTCTCCAGACCGCCCCTTGGTTGTGGCGTCTGATGCGTCAGCTCACTGCATTGGAGCCGTCCTCGCGCATCGGAATGCCGATGGCTCAGAACAGCCCATTACTTATGCATTTAAGACATTGACCCCAGCACTACAGAACTACTCCCAGATTGAAAAGGAAGCCCTGGCGATAGTGTTAGCCATCCAAAAATTTCATACCTATCTCTTTGGGGCAAAGTTCACCCTCCTGATGGACCATAAACCCTTAGTTATGCTTTTCGGACCCCACTCTCACCTTTCAGAGCGGATGGCTCAACATCTCCAGCACTGGGGGTTATTTTTACAGAATTACGCTTACACCATCCGGTATAAACCCACCACCCGCACTGCTAATGTGGACGTCTTATGGCTCCTCACATTTCCACGGCTACACGCCGAGACCCTATCTTGCCATAGGTTCTCTGCTACGTGGTCCATGGGTGGCCTTCCTATGTTACTCGTTGGATGCAGACCGACTTCAGCCCGTGGCATCACCTGTCCCACAGGCTCTCCATGGTCGATGATGTCTATCTGTTGGCCACAGAGTCAGATGCACATCGGGTGGTCATTCCTCCATATTTGCGGCATCAAGTGCTCAGTTTGTTACACCTTCCAGAGCGGACGGCTCAACGTCTCCAGTGCTGGGAGTTATTTTTACAGAATTACGCTTGCCGCTGGGATGTGCTGAATGGTCTGCCTCTTATGGCTTCTCACATTGCCACAACTACACGCCGACACCCTATCTTGCCACAGGTTCTCCACTACATCGTCCATGGGTGGCCTTGCTATATTACTCATTGGATGCGGACAGACTTCAGTCCGTGGTGCCACCTGTCCCACAGGCCCTCTGTGGTCGATGATGTCCTTCTGTTGGCCACAGAGTCGGATGCCCATCGGGTGGTCATTCCTCCGGATTTGCGGCATCAAGTGCTCAGTTTGTTACACCGTGGGCACTGAGGTATGTCCCGCATGAAAGTTTTGGCTGTCCGGCACTTGTATTGCCACAGCATTGATGGTGGTATTGACCGCCTGGTTCACAGGTGCACTGTGTGTGCACATCACCAGGCAAGCCCCCTCAGTCATTTGCATCCTGGCCTGTGCTTCGCCATCCCTGGGATCACATCCGTCTCGATTTTGCGGGCCCATTTTTTGGGTCCATGTGGTTACTTATCATTGATGCCTACTCCAAATACCCATATGGCGTCCGCCATGGAGGCCACATTCATGGCCCTGGCTCAGGTTCTCGCCATTGAGGGCCTGCCTCACACATTGGTCTCTGATAATGGCCCCCAATTCACGGCATCCTCCTTCTACAACTTCTTTCAGGCCAACGGTATCAAACATATCCATAGCCCGCCTTTCCATCCTTTCTCCAAAGGCGCGGCAGAGAGGCTTGCGCGCACATTTAAACAGCAGTTGATGAAGGTGGTTGAAACATCTCCAACCATGTTGGCCCACACCCTGTTCTTGAGCACCTATTGCACCATGCCAATTAACGGACGTAGTCTGGCGGATCTCCTCCATGGGCGACAGCTGCAGACCCTGCCCCATTTGCTGATGCTGTCCCCATCCCGCCCCCACTCCCGGCCCTCTCAGCGTTATGCCCCCAGTGCGGCCGTGTGGGCCTGCATGTCTGTGAGCAATGCATGTTGGACGCTTGCCATGGTTGTCGCAGCCCATGGGCGGCTTGTGACGTCAGTGCAGACGGTGAAAGGGTTGGAGCGCCACTATCATAACCTAACCAGATCTGCCCGCGTACACACACCCCCCCCCCCCCCCTCCCGACACTTCCGCTGATGCCTCTTCCTCTGCTACCTCCTTCGGGTACAGACGTGGTCCTCAAGTCGCCGTCACTGCCCCCAGTTGACGCCTCCCTGCTGGGTTGGCGGCTCCCTCTGCCGCCATGGCCTCTGTGTTGGTCGTCATGGACACCTCAGACGTCTCTTCCTCCCTGCTAATGGCGGTTGACGAGCCCGGGTCTTCTCCCATCTGCCAACCGCCGTGGCTTCGTCTGGGGCGTTTCCGCCCCTACATGCAAGTTTCAGGGGGGAGGGATCTGGTACCGGGTGCCACGGGTTTCGAATCCACGCCAGACTGCTTGGACCTCGATTACCACTAGAGTTCTCTGCAGCCATCATGCCGTAAGCCGTGGCTGCACACGCTCCTGGTCCACATATAATGTGAGGGTGCCACTGTGGAGAAAATGCTCCCAGCAGCCAATAGCGATGTACCCTATCATGTATTTAAGCGCCTGCCTCTCACTCAGCGAGGCAGTCTGATATTCGCGTGAGTCTCTCGATATCTTGCTTACAGACATCACGTTTACTTTGTTTATTATAATGGAAGGAAACATTCCACGTGGGAAAAATTATATATAAAAAACAAAGATGAGGTGACTTACCGAACAAAAGCGCTGGCAGGTCGATAGACACGCAAACAAACACAAACATACACACAAAATTCAAGCTTTCGCAACAAACTGTTGCCTCATCAGGAAAGAGGGAAGGAGAGGGGAAGACGAAAGGAAGTGGGTTTTAAGGGAGAGGGTAAGGAGTCATTCCAATCCCGGGAGCGGAAAGACTTACCTTAGGGGGAAAAAAGGACAGGTATACACTCGCACACACGCACATATCCATCCACACATAGACACAAGCAGACATATTTAAAGACAAAGAGTTTCAGGATTCAAATTAATCAATTAATGATATCAATATAATGGAAGGAAACATTCCACGTGGGAAAAATTATATATAAAAAACAAAGATGAGGTGACTTACCGAACAAAAGCGCTGGCAGGTCGATAGACACACAAACAAACACAAACATACACACAAAATTCAAGCTTTCGCAACAAACTGTTGCCTCATCAGGAAAGAGGGAAGGAGAGGGGAAGACGAAAGGAAGTGGGTTTTAAGGGAGAGGGTAAGGAGTCATTCCAATCCCGGGAGCGGAAAGACTTACCTTAGGGGGAAAAAAGGACAGGTATACACTCGCACACACGCACATATCCATCCACACATACAGACACAAGCAGACATATTTAAAGACAAAGAGTTTCTTTGTCTTTAAATATGTCTGCTTGTGTCTGTATGAGTGGATGGATATGTGCGTGTGTGCGAGTGTATACCTGTCCTTTTTTCCCCCTAAGGTAAGTCTTTCCGCTCCCGGGATTGGAATGACTCCTTACCCTCTCCCTTAAAACCCACTTCCTTTCATCTTCCCCTCTCCTTCCCTCTTTCCTGATGAGGCAACAGTTTGTTGCGAAAGCTTGAATTTTGTGTGTATGTTTGTGTTTGTTTGTGTGTCTATCGACCTGCCAGCGCTTTTGTTCGGTAAGTCACCATTACTTTGTTTATTTCCGTGTATGAGTGGACAGTGTTGATTTCGTGAGGTTTTCGCGTGTGATCTCATTGCTTCTTGGGTGTTGTTGTTCTTGGTGTCTTACTCGGTCATCTGTCGTTATGTGTGTTCATCCTTTCCCATTCGGTCGTTTTGTTTATTCGCGGGCCACTCCCGTTTGATCCCGCCATGCTTTTGTTCATAGCATGCCCGTGACTGTTCTGGTCGCGGTTACAACAATGTGGACTGTCAGTTCATTGAATTTTATTTTGCTACTTTTTGTTGTTTGTGATGTATTCTGTTGATTGTTACTTGAGGTGTGTGTCTCTGCTATGTTTATGATGCCATTGCTCTTTCAGCACAGTATCACATTATTTACAAATCCCAATTGTTTATATTGTTTATAGACCTGTTCGAAATAGCTGCTTCTCTCTGCTTCTTTTTGCATCTCAGTAATCTGAAAAATGATGTTAAACCCAGGTACTGTGCCAGCCAAACTTATAAAAGACGAATTGAAAATCTCGTTATTTTCATTTGTAACACCCATACAAACAGTGATTTTATAATTGTGAACGGTTTCATAAAACAGTTTGTAATGTATAGCATAATTAATTTTCTGTATTTGAGTTTTTATAAATTCTTCCATTACTAATATTTAAAATTCAATTGTTACGCTGCAATTGAAACCTTTTAATGCAATCAAAAGAATGTTTTGTTGTCCCTTTCTTTGGTGTTGTGCGGTGAGTAGTTGGTACTTTCTCTAGAGTGTCTTGCTTCTCTCCTTCCCATTTAGCATTTTTCATAGTGTCTTTGAAAGTTACTGAAATATGTTCATCATCACTTTTAGGATCCAAAGCATCAAGTAACAAATTTGCTCCGTGGGAATTTTGGAAAATGGCTGTGTCCTCTTCCAAGAAAAAATATGTCAATGGAGGCAGTGTTTATGATGGAAAGAGCTTGTGTTATAAGTGGAATAAACATAGGTAAGGTGTACAAAAGTTTTGTTGAATGTCTAAATGATAAGCATCAACAAAAGGTAAGTGAGACTTATGCTTCTGTACTAGCCATTCCTCGTGGCAAATATTATGAAAAGGGATGTGTGCGCATATTTTTGTAAGTGATTACTTCACAAATTAAAATATATGGTAATTCTTTTTTCATGATCTTGTAATTTATTTTTCCCGTAAGAAATTTATAGCGTTTTCGCAAAAAAATCAGTTGATAGTCAGTGTTGTCAATTTCATTTATGTTATTATTATTCCCATTCACTCAGAAAGAAAGTATTGAAAAGCAATACAGTGTTTAGATGACATTCTTGGTGCTACTGAGGTGTTTTCTCATTCTTAGAGTTCATGCGATGATTCAGAAACACAGCTAGATTAAATCATAAAACATTGCAGATTTCAGCATATCTGAGCAGTTAGTGGTTTCTATTTGTGGAGTGAGCTATCCCTGTTGAAGATTGTTGATGTATGCATATATAACAGAACTTTTTGTTATTTGATATATTTCAAAATTGTGGTAGAAGTCAAAGTGCAGTTATGGTGTTTTGCATGCTGCAGTTGTGGACTGCACAAAGAATGATGATGAGAAGTGAACACAATGAATGCTGGGTGCAGTTGTCACATTCCAACCTAACCTCGGCTTTGCTGTAGGTCAGCCTGTCCGCTCATCTAGTTTTCTTCCATTCACATTCGTTGGCTTTGCCAACTTGCAACCAAATTGTCACATTCCAACCCAACCTTGGCCTCGGGCTTCACCCTGGGGCAGTCTGTCATCAAAGCAGTTTTCATCTTGCTCCCCATATCGAAAACAAGTGCAGTCACTCACTCCCATCACCCAATTACCAATTGCAGCTTGAAACGGAAGAGACATGTACATCGTAACTGCATTTTAGCCATGCTGATGGCCTATCACGCGCGCACACACACACACACACACACACACACACGACTGCAGTCGTGTATGTTAGTTATGTTTGAGTGTGTGTGTGTGTGCGTGCGTGCGTGCGTGTAGGTGTGTGCACTCCCATGCCCACGTGCGTGTCTGTGTCTGGTGTCTATTTCTGACGAAGGCCTTACTGGCTGAAAGCTTTATTTGTGACAGTCTTTTTGTTGTGTCTATCTGTGACTCAGTGTCCCCACTATATGAACAACTTGTCTGTTGCATGGATTGATCACCATGGTCTCATTTCATCAACATGCTATCTGTGCCTCGTGAATAGCTGGCCACATGGTTGGATTTCCGTGATGGGCCAAAACCACAGGCAGTTTCTGAGGGTATCTGTAATGGATTGGGTTTGCCGATCTGAAGCCATTTGGTTCCCACTAATGTGAAGGCCCTGTCCGTCGAATCTAGTCTCACTGATCTGTCCGTAGGCCGGGTCTGTTTGTGTGTGGTATAATGCAGCGGATTTTCAAGATTTATCCATGGACTCAGGTCTGTGGTGCTCCTCAGCAGGCCATGGGTGATGGATCTCAGGAATTGAGACTGTCTTACTGCAAGAACATTGTACAGTGTGGCATTTTATAGACATTTTATTTGTTCTAATACATTTTGGCACTTTAAAAGTAGTGTATACATAAGTATGGACAATAAGGAGAAAAAGAATGTGTCAGTCACTGGTGATTTGCACACTATGTACTCATATGTTTCTTGAAAGAAAAATCACACAATATATATAAAATAATAGATATAACACAATGAGTAATAGCCGAAAATAATGAACATAGTAGAACCAACATTTTATAGGTGGTCACCTACAGTGTTGGTTTACACAATTCTTGCCGCCTTATACACTTCTTTCAGGAGGCCTACTTTTTTCTGAGTTTGTTTCTGAAATCAGTGAAGGTATTTTAAATCTGTTTTGTGACTCCAAGGCAATGAGTGTTTTTGTCACCAAATGTGTTTCGTTTTATTGAAATAAAATAACATCATTGGTCTTAATGAAACACGTATACCATTTGGTTTGCTTTCTCCATCTAAAAGCAGTTCAATACAAAAGACGTGTTGATGTTAGCACTTAATATGGTGTTTCCTCACATGAGGAAACACCATATGCTTGCAAGTTTTTTTTAGATATTTCTTTTTTTGCACTATTGTTTCTGGTGCTGTAGCTGCAAAGACAGCTTGTTAATTTACCCTTGAGATTTCAAAATTTGTCAGGGAAAAATGCTAAAACTTTCTAAAATCAGGGATTTTCACTTGGGGAAACGTGTTGCAACACTGTCAAATCTCCACCAATTCTCGTTGATCCATTTGGCTTTATGTACAGTCACAGTTGATGTGCCCATTGACTGGTCTTCACTCACTTCCAATTTCGTTCTTTGATCAGTCTCTAAATTTCATCTTGGACTTTATCTATCGTCGCAAATGATACTGGTCTGGGCTTGAAAAAATTGAGTGTGGCCCTTGCCTTCAATTGCAGGACTGCTTTGTAAGTTTTGCAAGTGCTTAAGCCAGGCTGGAAAAGAGCTTCATGATCATGGCAAATTTCTTCTTGGCTCCTTTAAAGCTATTTTTTGCTAATATTTAAACTGGAAACATTTAACCAATTCATGTGTAACAGATTGGCTGTCCTTTGTGATTTGACAATTGTTAATATAACTTTTTGGAGTTCCATAGTATTTGACCACTATCATCATTTTTGTCTATATATTAATCTGGCCTCCATTGAATGTTTTCAGTGTTGAATTTGAATTGAAGTATTCTGGAGATCCAAGAAATTCACAAGCATCCAGGTTTATTAGTGAGCATGTTGCATCAGTATCCAGCAGGAATTTCAGTGTGCAGCCTTTGCTTTACAGTGGTTTGTAGATTTTACGTGCATCTTCACTGCTACCGATTTCGCTATTGCAGGTTTCTTCAGCCAGTGCAACTTCATTTGCTTCATTGTGTGGGTTTTTGGTCCATGAGTTTGAATGCCTTCTTGGCAGTGAATCTCCACAGACAGATGGTGGATATGTGGCTGGTATTCTTGCAGATATTGCAAACTGCATTTCTGAATTTGCAAGACGCGATGTTTTACCAAAGCTCAAATTTAGTGTGGACTTCAATGCGAACGTTGTTTCGCAATCTGGCAGAATATCTAAAGAGATTCCGGTAGTATGGAAAGTACAGCAGTGGAAAGACACAAACAATACCTTCACTGTGTGATAGCAATGATAATGTTAGCAGTGATAGTGCCATTAAAGCAGAGTTACTGAACAGTGCCACAAAAGCGGAGTTACTAAACATGGTTTTGTGAAAGTCCTTCACCATAGAACACGAAGTAAATGTTCCAGAATTTGAATCAAGAACAGTGTCAAGACGAGTAACTTAGAAGTATACAGCCGCAGATAGCAAAGAAGTGTAAATCAGTTAATAAAGACAAGTACTCCAGTCTAGATTGTATACCATTTAGGTTCCTTTCAGAGTATGTTGATACAATAGCTCCTTACTTAGCAGTCATATGCAACTGCTCTACATAGGTGTTTCTCTTGTAGATTTATGCTTACCAATTAGTAATACTATGTCCAGTTGCCGTATCCACCTACAAAATCTTGACCGTTGTCCATGATATTGTAGTTGGATCTTCGTAATAACTCCGAAGTAACAGAGAGCAAGTCCTTCCTCTTACCAAGGAACAGGAAAAACATCTTATTTTACATTTGAAAATCAAAAATACATGATGGTAGGAACAGGCTCTATGCTTGGCTACTGCTTCACCTTTCCTCTTTGCCTTTGAAGAAAATGAAAACACCGAGCGAGGTGGCGGAGTGGTTAGCACACTGGACTCACATTCGGAAGGATGACGGTTCAATCCCACGTCTGGCCATCCTGATTTAGGTTTTCCCTGATTTCCCTAAATCGCTCCAGGCAAATGCCGGGATAGTTCCTTTGAAAGGGCACGGCCGATTTCCTTTCCCATCCTTCCCTAATCCGATGAGACCGAAGACCTCGCTGTTTGGTCTCTTCCCCCCAAACAACCAACCACCAAAATGAAAACATAAAAGCAAGAAATGCAGAAGGTACATCACTGTATGCTGTTGGAAATAAATCTCTTTATTTAGGGAGACAGTATACAGTAGCCTTATTTACATTGAGGCTCATAGTTCAGTCACTTGGTGCTAGTCAATCGAGTTTTAATACCCTTATGTTACTACAATTATATTAACAAAGCTTCATTTCTTTGTCCATTGGAAATTCATACACATAAATACGCTCATACGTGTACATAAAGTCCGGGAACACTTTCAATTATTTATTGCATAAGAACTAAACATTGTACAGATGTCATACATATTGCATTTTGAAGAGAAACTCGGAAAGTTTTTTTTACAAATATTCTATAGGCAAACCATGAGTGACCCAGCAGACATCAATATGGTAATTGAGTTCTTGGGATACCCGTCCCAGCATCGCATTGTCGACTGTGGCAGTCGCTTCCCATATTCTCTCCCGGAGCTCTGCTACATCATGTGGTGGAGGCAGTACGTACACCAGATCTTTAATGTGTCCCCACAGAAAAAGTCACATGGAGTGAGATCTGGTGATCGGGATAGGCCATTTCGTGAAACAGCTGTGCCCTTCCGTAGCACGGCCGATCCATCGATGCGGCAGCTCCATGTTCAGGTACCCACGAACTTCCCGATGAAAATGGGGTGAAGCCCCATCCTGCTGAAAGATGAACAGAGAGTCTGATTGCTTTTGAGGCATCAGCCATTGCTGCAACATGTCCAAGTAGGAACTCAAACTCAAGTCAAGGAAGTCAAACTCCAACATACAGAAAGGTCGCTCCACACCTGAACTCGCCACATTTGCGACTAGCGCTGACTGTCAGCAAATCACCAAACTACACTGTGGCAGTATACATAAAAAAAAGAAACTTTCAGGGTTTCTCTTCAAAATGTCATATATGTGATATCTGTACAATGTTTGGTTCTTGCACAATTAATAATTGAAAGTATTCCCAGACTTTATGTACACCCTGTATTTATATTACATAATTGCACATCCATACCATCTTAGTTTGTTATTTATCTTTACATTTGTTAAGCTGTATGGTGTGAACAGGGGGAAGATTTAAATTTCTTAAATTGCTCTTCCACCCTGTTTTAAAAATTGTTTTTTCTCATTTGCTTTGGGTTCATTGGCAATTCTGAGAAGGTGTCCTATTGGCACACGCTATCTCATTGTTTGCTGTATTATCGCCACCAGCAGCTCATTATTTAACGCGCCCGTCACAGTAACGCAAGTGCCACCTGAGTAGTAGCTCTGCCCGCAAATCCATTGTAATGTCGTTCCAGGCTTATGAAGTCGTTGTTTATGCCTTCCGGTCTGGAGACTGAATACAACGGATTCAGCTCCAGTGCTCAACTTGCAATACACCAGTACCTCCTCTCGCACCTGGACGAAGTTTTCTGCCAGTGAAATTGAAGGTAAGGGCCACACTGCAGGATTTGGCATTGTCTTCCGTTGTGCATTGTAGCTCTGTGGTACTCACACATCGGTTAGTGGTTATACGGATTTCCTTTGCTTTCTCCATCGCATACGCATTGCACTCACTGTATTCACTTTGCTACGCTGTGGCGTTTGCTCTTATCACGGCTCAGCCATTATTTTCACTATTAGCAGGACTTACTATTTTTATATCACTATACACATGTGAATGTTTTACTCACCCGTTGCGTTTCGCTTCACATACATACGTTAATGATTTCGCTTCAAGAAAAAAATTTCGCATAAAATTGACAGCAATACATACATTTTACATAGACATAGACAGTAATAAAGTTGACAAATAAATGTACAATTCACTTTCAAATTTCATATATGGACTTTATGGCAGGCACAATCTTATACACTAATATTTAAATTAGAAGGTATCTTTCATTTATTCTGAATATTTGCATTTTCTTTTCTCGTCTTGCAGAACCAACCTCCTGCTCATTTTTATCTTCACAACTACACATAGAAGCTAAGACTCGAAATAAGGCTTGCATATCTTCCCTTGTCACTTCTGGCCTATGCCTGTCAGCATCTGCATCTGTACTATGCATACTTACTTTCATTTAAAATATTCCTTTGCCTCGAGGTGTCATTAATTTCGTCTACTGTAATCAACGTATTACTTGTAATGAAATGTACTGTATTCACAGGCGTCCAATGCAACAATGGCACGTCATGCCCAGCATCCAAATAATCACCGCTTGATGGTTCCAAAACACTCCTTGTTACATTTTGCAAATTCAAGTCTACTACATTGGCATCTTGGTTTTGAAATGACATATCCTTATTGTTTTGTCCATCCATTATAGAAATCTTTACACCTCAGCAGTTTACTTCCGTGCTATTTCACGCACGACAGAATGCATATACAGCTATA
The DNA here is from genome assembly GCF_021461395.2 of Schistocerca americana. Lineage (NCBI taxonomy): Eukaryota > Metazoa > Arthropoda > Insecta > Orthoptera > Acrididae > Schistocerca > Schistocerca americana. Next base: position 87,878,861 of record NC_060119.1, read on the forward strand.
TGTAATTGTAATCTCAGTTGTTGTTCACTCAATATGCTTTTCGTACTGATAAAGAAATGTCATTCTCTCTACTTGATTGCAGTTGTGTTAACCTATGAAGCTTTAGGTTCTGGATTTTAGGAAATAGGGTCTTGGATTTTCTAATAGGTCAACTAGGAACACAGTTTCTACATGCATTGCACGGTCCTACCTTATTGTTGTTGTGTAACTGATACTTCCCTCTATTGTACTTTTAGTTGTCCACTCTTGGTATTGTTGTCTTCTTCCTTCTAATTTATTTATTATTTCTTTTCCTTTCAGTTAGTATTTTTCCAGTATTACATCATCGTCTCCATCATGTCATCAGAGTACATGGAACATAAAGAAATTATTAACATACATGTATATTCATTGTCTTAACAATACTAGTACCCACAGTTTTGCCCACTACATACCGTACCTGTCACTTGTCACCACTTTATAATATAATAAGTAATAATAATAATAATAATAATAATAAATGTTTAGATACATGGAAATAATGAGATTAATTTTTCGGCATTTCATACAAGCACAATAAGCTGGGCTATGCCTGTAAATGTGTAAAGAACCTTTTCATATTAGTTCTACTTAGGCGAAATAGTCTTGCCCTTGTTGTAGATTTATGCTTACTAGTTAATAATACTACGTCCAGTCATCGTGTACCCTACAAAATCTTGACCGTGTCCATGATATTGTAATCAGATCATCGTGATAACACCAAAGTACACAGGTGGGCTTCATGGATTTTTATATATTACAGTACTACTTGGGATAATGAGTCATGCAACTCCACTGGTGAAATAATGCTATATTATTTTAAAAAAATAAACTTTTCACTCATCCTCTCAACCAAAATGGCTACCGCCAATTACGCTCTAAAATAACGTGTGTCTGCCTTCATTCATTGACAGAGAGCAAGTCCTTCCTCTTACCGAGGAACAGGAAAAACTTCTTTTTTTTTAACATTTGAAAATAAAAAATACATGATGGTAGGCGCAGGCTCTACGCTGGGCTACTGCTTCACCTTTTCTCTTTGCCTTTGAGAAAAAAGAAAAAATAAAAGCAAGAAATGCAAAAGATACATCACAGCTTGCTTCTGAGAAGAAAGGTTCTCAAGATGTGGAGTAATAGCAGAAACAGCCACCCAAATTTCGTTGCTTTCAATCAGCTGTGAATGGTAGATTGATTTCATAACTGCTGAAACTGAAAAGCCAATCTTGCACAGGTACATTGTTGCATTTTGGTTCAGCATTAGGAATTCCTTGCTAATATATATCTGAAACTCCAACAAAGACACCTGATTAAATTTACTCTCCTGTGAAGTATCTCAAGTGAGATCAGTAAGTTGTTCTTGGCCCTCTGTGTTTTGACAGGATGGTCCAGGAGCATTTTTGAATGAATTTTTAATCCAGTTAAATTTATCAAAGTCATTGCAGAAATATTTTCCAAAGTGAACTTAAAATGTTGCAAGATGATGCAGGAGGCAGGTTTTTATCTCCATTCTTCCTCTCTGGTGCACACCTGATGGCCGGCCCAGGCGTTTGACACATAGCAGATGACTGGATAATGCATAATTCCCAGCACCAGGTTGACAGGGTTTGCACGTACCCCCTGATACAGGCCACGCCCTGGAAGGGGTGACTGCCTGAGCTGTTACATACCCAAATGCCAATTGGTCCCACTTTTCTGAGTTCGGGAGGTGCAGACGGGGCCCACATTTGGAAGGAGTGCGTATTCGGAGACACTTGAAATTGTGGGGGATTTTTTCACAATGAGCCAGTCATCATCTCAGTCTACCTCTACTAAACATAAATGGAATGTGGCTAAAGATTCAAAGACTCTCTGGTGCACCTCCGTTCCTTATGGTATCAGTTACCAAAGAAGGTCAGTTCTGTGCTACAGTTAATTTGTTTATTATTCAGAACGGTGTTGATGCGGTTGCATGCCCTGTTAAATCCTGCTCTTGCTTACATAATGGGAGTTAGCTTCTGGATACAAATTGTGATTTTAAAGCCCAACAACTGCTTACAACTTTGCTCTTCCATGGCTGTTCTGTTCGTGTCGAGGCCCATCATACGCTGAATTCTTCGTGTAGTGTTATATACATTTGGATGCCTGATGGTCTGACCGAGGGAGAAATCTGAAATTATTTCTCTGAACAGGGCATCACTGCAGTCCATTGGGTAATGAAAAAGGTTTATGCGAATTTAGTGTTTACACACACACTTTTTCTCACATTTGCGAAGATTAAGGCAGTCTGTGAACCCATCACTGTTTGACCATACATTTCAAACCCGATGCATTGCTACCGGTGTCAACATTATAACACACTCACGTGTCCTGTCGAAACACAGCCAGGTGTTTTACTTCTGGTAGAGATCCTCGTGAGGGTTGTATCAATTGCAATGGCATCCATGCCACCTCCTCCCGCGAGTGTCCTGTGTATCTTGATGATCAGGCCATTCAGGAGATCCGGGTGAAGGGAAAAGTACCCTATCCAGTCGCTTGCAAGTTTTAGGCTAGTTGGCGGCCCTCCATCTTGCCGTCCGGCACTTACAATAACGTTCTTGCTCCTCTATGAAGGACATGGCCATGCAGGCTTGCGACCTCCAATCCAGTATTGCAGTTTTGAAATCGCTCAGTATCACGGTAGCATCTCTATCTCTATCTCCTTCTCCCACAGCTGCACATCAAGACATCAAATCTTCACCCCCAGTGGTGAAATCATATGCTACACTACGGACAGGCTGGAAAGGACAAAAGAAATACCCCTGCAAAGGTATTTTAGATTCCTCCAGACAACAAAATTGTTGGTCTGTGTAAGCCAACTGTAAAGGCCCTAAGGAATCGAACAAAGATGATTGGTCTTCTCCTTACCCAAGTCAAATATCATCTTCAATGGTGCGCCACATGAAAACCTCACCTGGCCGACCGACTGAAAACCTCACCCAACCAACCGATGTCCATTTTGCTGGTGCACACCACCTACTTGTCTGCCCTTGAATCCATGGGCTGGCTCAGGGAGAATGCCGCTGCCTCTGTAGACTTCATGGAACAGGATCCTCCAGCCACTGCACCCTGTAGTAGTGAGTCTTTGAAGGGCGGCACTCAGCGCCCACTGAGGATCCTGGTTCCCTCCTCCACATTCTCCCTTATGACTCCGATGGAACATTTGTGGCATTACATACAACATGGAGGAATTACGGATGCTCTTGGAATCACAATGTCCAGTTGTTTTCTGCCTCCAAGAAACAAAATTGTGTTCTCTTGTGATCACTTTGATCTCTCGCATTCCCTTCCAATCTGTTTTGACCTTCCTCTGTAGGATGGCATTCTATCTCACTGGGGGGTAATGCGACTCATCCAGGATGAAGTCCATAGCTACATCATCATCATCAAAACCCGGCTTCGAGTTGTTCCAGTCTGCATTTTCCTTCCTCACATCGCCTTTTCACTTTGTAACATCTACATCCCTCCGTCGTTCGCTTTCACCCCTTTTTGCAGCCTTTTGGCCGACCTTTTCAGTCAACTCAATCTCATCTCTGTCAATGCTGGATCACCTGTGTTCCTTTCAGACTCCACACACACACACCTATTCCCATTTTGGACGTCTCATTGTGCACTGCCCAGCGTGCCTGCCATTTCAAGTGGTCCGTTCTCTCTGACACATACTCGAGCAACCATTTCCCATGCGCTGTCCATTTGCTGGCTCCTACCACACTTGCGTGTAAACCCAATTGGCAGCTAAGACTGACTGGCAACTTTTGACGAAAAACGTTTCCCCAGTTGTAATGACCAGGTAGGGTACCTTATGAATGTTGTCCTCACTGCTGCAGAATGTTCCATACGTCACACTTCTTGTTTACCATGCTGTGTCCTGTTCCCCTGGTGGACTGAAGCATGCTGCAGCGTGATTCAGGTGGGGAGACATACTCTCCACATTTTTAATCGTTATCCTACGATGGCGAACTGTATTCATTACAAACAGTTGCAAGCACGGTGTCATCGCATTCCTCAGGATAGCAAAAAAGCTAGCTGGATTTCATTTACTAGTTCTTTTAACTCTTTCCCTCCTTGTTCCGTCATGTGGGACAATCTCCGTCAGCTCTCTGGGACAAATGTCCATTCTCCGATTTCCAGCGTAACTGTAGCAGATGATGTCACAGTTGACCCTGTTCTTATCTCCAACATGTAGGACTGTTATTTTGTGGAGATTTCAAGCTCCACCCACCTTCCCTCCTCAGACACAAGTGGAGGAGGTTTGGGTGATGTCCTTCTCCTCTGAAAATCGTGAATGCTACAGTGCTGTTTTTACTGTGAGGAAGATAGACCATACCCTCACTTCATACCAAACCCAATCTTCCACAAACAACTGGACGATGTTCACATTCAGATATACCTTTCTCTTGTGGGCAAGTGTTTTCTAATTTGTACATACAATCGCATTTGGGGATCAGACCAACTTCCTCTGTTTATACTGATCCCTTGTCTGTTCGAAACTAGACTGTGGGTGTTTAGTTTATTCCTCTGCCCGTCCATCCATTTTATGCCGTCTTAACACAATCCACCATTGTGGAGAACATTTGATCACTGGCACCTTATACACTAGCGTGGTTGAGTGTCTCTGTGCAGAAGCTACTGAGCTACCACTTGTCATACCAGCATGATGTCCTCCTCAGCAGAAACTCATGCCGTGTGTCTGCCATGCCCAGCCACCCATCCTATGCCCTCTTTATATATGACTCCCATGACCGCCAGTTTGGAGTGCGCCCTTCTTCTCTGTCACCTCTTGGAGTTCACTTTCGGCTACTGCTCCAGCAGCTTAACTTCATGCTACCTGTCATATTCCCAGTGGGTGTGAACCTTTCACCAGTTTGGCTTCGTATGGCGGCCCGTGTTCATCTTGGACTTAATTCACTTCCCAAGGACACTACTCCAGATTTGATCTATTGCTGTAGGTTTTTTGACCTTCGCCCGCAACTGAGTGATGGCACCTTCATGATTGGCTATGGTGTCTGGTGTTCGCTCGTTATTGGCACCAACTATTTTTAGTACTGGCCTCTAGAACACTGCTCGATTTTTACAGCAAAACTCTTCACCCTCTATCAGGTCCCCCAGTACCTCTGATGACACATGCTTCTTAATTGTGTCATATGCTCTGATTCTCTCTGTGCTCTTCAGAGCCTCTGTGTGCTTTACACAGTAAATCCTGTAGTGCAATGGGTCCAGGAAAGCTTCCTCTTGCTCACTGCTGAGGGAGCCTGCGTGATGTTCATGTGACTTCCTCCTCACTTCGGTCTGACAGGAAATGAGGCTGCTGATGCTGCTGCCAGGGCTGTAGTCATCCTATCTCGGCCTACTTGTTCTCCCATTCTTTTGGTTGATCTCCGTGTTGCTGTCTGTTGGCGGATGGTGTCGCTTTGGCATCACCACTGGTCTTCTCTTCACAGGAACAAGCTCCAGGGAGTTAAACCTCTCACCCAACGGCATGGCCAACCTCCCTTGGCCCTCTCATAGCAAGGTTATAGTTTGGATATTGGCCACTATTAGCCTCGCCATTTGGCACATAGCTATCCCCCACCCCCTTCTGCTCATTGTTATCCACCTTTGATGGATTGCCATTTCCTGACCCAATATCCTTTTTTTTTAACTACTTACTTTCCAGTGTATGTTTGCCATCCGAGTTATTGGCCGTTTCAGCAAATGACGCATGAGCTGTTTATCCATCATAGCAGTATGGCGAAGGACATTTAATCTTTGGTTTGGGAACTCTGCTGCCTCTATGGTGTTTTTTGTGGACCTTTCTCTAAGGCTAAGCCTTTGTTTTTAGCTATCTTTCCTTCCATCGATTGGGCTTAACATATAGTTGCTTTTGACTTTTTTTTACTTCTTGATGTTCTAATGTTATGACATGGGCAGATATGACCTCAGTTGTCAAAATCTGTCTCGCACAGACTCTGGAGGCATAAAATTGGTGCATGATTGAAATACTGGATTTTCAGTCTGTCACACACTTTTCTTTAAAAAAGTGGGAAAATTAAAGTGAAATGAGAGTATTGGTGTATGCCTATAGTCCGATATTGTCATTTATTTCTTTGTCTATTGTTTCTTTTTCAGAAAAGTGTTTACACACACACACACACACTCACTCACACACACATATGTATATTTGTGGGAAGGAGCCACATGCAAACTGCGTACCAATCAGTCAGATGATGTATTTTGTAAATTATTCCAGGGCAATGCTATAATGTTGAGTCATTATCAGAACAGTTGGTGCTGACTTCTATGTCACATAAGCTGAATAACTGTCACCTTGACCTTAAGCAAAGAAATTTGTTATATTTCTTCATATAACATTTTTATGGTTATAAACGAATTTTTTAAAATTTTTATGTTGTAGGAAATTGTGGTTCAGCGTTTGTGACAGTTTCTGTATCACATTATGGATCATCAGAATTTGAAACACTTCTGCCATCATCAGTTTTAATGGATCGACAACAGACTAAAAGTGGGTCAGGAAAAACATCTGTGCTGATGTTTTCAAGAGGTTTGTGAATTGATAAACTTTAATTATCTAAATTCTCTGTTTGTCAAGAAAATATACTACTGTGAATTTGTAATAATAGCACCTTTAGGTTTGTGTGACAATATTTGTGTACATTTATACTTCAAAACAGCTGCAAGATGTATGACAGAATGTATACTATCACGTAGTACGATATTTGTCTATGTGCTCTCCAGATGATGAAGAGATTGAAACAGCATATTAGGAAATAAAATAAATTGTTCAGATTGTTAAGGGGGCAAAAACATAATTGTGGGTGGGGGCTTAAATTCATTTGTAGGAAAAGCAAGAGAAGGAAAAATAGTGGGAGAACATGGAGTGTGGGAAAGCAATGGAAGGGGAAACCACATGGTAGAATTTGGCACATAGCATAATTCAGTCCTTGCTGATACATAATTTAAAAATCGTGAAAGAAGGTTGAATATGTGGAAGATACCCAGAGACACGGGAATTTTAAGACAGGGATTTCAAAACTAGATTTTAATTTGCAAATCTTTTCCATGGGCAGAAAGGGACCATGACCATAGTTTATTTTTTATTAACTATAGATTAAAATTGAGTAATTGCAGGAAGGGAAGAAATTAAGGAGATGTGACCTCTATAAATTGAAAGAATCAGGTTAGGTAACGTCTGACTGAAACAGGCTTTTGAGAATGTTAACTAGATTACACTCTTTGAAATTCTTGAGGTAGCAGGGACAAAACACAGAATGCAAAATGTTATCAGTGGATTTGAAAGGGAAGCAGTAGTTGAGAAGGGAATGGGACAGGGTTGTAGCCTATCTGCAGTGTTGTCAGCATGTACATTGAGCAAGCAGTAAAACAAGTGAAAGAGAAATTTGGAATTGGAATTAAAATTCAGGGAGAAGCAATGGAGACTTTGAGGTTTGCCAATGACATTGTAATTCTCCCTGTGATGGGAAAGGACTTGGAAGATCAGTCGAATGAAATGAAAAACCTTTTGAAAAGTGGTTGTAACATGAATATTAACAAAATTGAAATATTGAAATGAGGGTAATGAAATTTTGTGAAATTAAATGAGATTATGCTGAGGGAGTTAGATTAAAAAATGAGATACTGAAAGTGGTAGATAAGTTATTTGGGCAGCACAGTGACTGATTGATGTTGCTCAAAGTAGAGATAATATAAAATGTGAGCTGACTATAGCAATAAAAATATTTCTGAAAGAGAGATATTTGTTGACATTGAATAAGTATTTATTTTCTGAAGGTACATGAATGGAGTATAGCATTGTATTGAAGCAAAGTGTGGATGACAATACATACCCACAAGAAGAGATTAGACGCTTTTGAAATGTAGCACTGCAGAAGAAAGCTGAAGCTTAGGTGGGTGGATTGAGTAGAAGATTAGATGGGTGGTACTGAATTGCTTTGAGGCGGAAACAAATCTATGGTACCACTTGACTAAAAGAAGAGGTTGGTTAACAGGAAACATCCTGAGGTGTCAAGTAATGGTCAGTTTATTAGTGGAAGGAAGCGATAGAGGGTGGAGGGAGATATTGTAGGAAGAGACTAAGGCTTCAACACAGTAAGCAGGTTCAAATGGATGTAGTTTGTGGTTATATAGAGATGAAGAAGCTTGCACAGCATAGACTAGCATAGAGAGCTGCATCAAACCAGTCTTTTGACAAAAGGCCCAACAGTGACATATAATAAATACTTGTTAACTATGTATACATATTTTTTTTAACATGATAACAACACGTGTCTTAATCTGGCTCACTTCAAAGTTTTTAATTTAATATTGTGTCTTAAAATCTGTTGTAAAGTCATTATATTCCACAGACAATCCATCAGGCCTTTTATTTAAATTATGTGGAGTACATAAATAATTTTTTTCTCTTTTCAAATTGGTTTAGGGTAAAGAAGTGATTATTTCCCATATAATTTGTTTGTTTGAAAACTTGAGTAAAAACTACAAATAATACTTGCTTTCAAATTAAGTTGTTTCTGTATCTAATTTTCTGCAATTTGATTATTGATTTCGCTTTAATGGGTCTCCTGTTTTTGGCTACCATTTTTGCTTAAGGCTGTTTACTCCAAACTTTTCATGTCTCTCTTCCTGATAAAGGAACATAAAATTCAAAATACAAATATTTTTGTGATCTTTTGTTGATGTGTAGACCTAAATTTGCAGCTTGATGATAAGTAGAAGTTTTTCTATGACTGCAACATACACATACAGATTCGTTGTCTTGCTACCAAACATTAAAGAAAAAAGTCAACACATTTTATGCCTGTTGGAAACCCTTTGGGTCACATCATTTAAAACTACCTTCTCTTAACCAATTTTCTAGGTTTACTATTTATGTGCCTGTTGATTGATCAATGCCTCAAAGATACAGTATTATTTATCTTTATTCCTTTGGTTATTGGTATTCGATCCAGAACTTTTCACTGTCAATTTAAAAAGGAAGAAAAGACATGCATAATGTTAGCAAGAAATCTTGATTTAGACAGAGAAATGGGCATGAGTTTCCACAAGTATTGAAAGTAAATTTCTCATCTTAGATCAACAGCAATGCATTTGGGATAGCTTTTTAGCCGGATGGAAGAAACAAATAAAACAACAAATTTACATTCATTATCTTTGATATACACAATCTTGTTTATAACTTAATTTGAAAAAGTCAGTTTGTAAAAGTCTGTTACGTCTTTTGAAGTTGATGTTAATCACAATGCAATACCTTGTATTCCCATTAGCAAGACAGTTTTATTTATTTAAAAATTTCATATAGTTTTAGCATCAGGGTATTCATTACTATCCAATGTGTGTTTTATTTTACAGATAAGTTCTGTGAAAATGTGAGAGAAAAGAAATGGGGTATCATAAAAATTACTTGTACACAACCATTTGATACTCATGTTCCATTTGGTTTGAGTTTTATCCACATAATAACATTTGAAAAAGATACTGTCTTTGCTGATACGAGTGGAAAAGAAAACAGGATTATGGCAAAAAGGAACATATACAATAAAGCAAGCATTTCCAGGTATTTTTTTTGTCATGTATATTATTTTAGTTTGCAAATTCAGTTGCTTCAAACTTTCTCAACTTGTCTGTTTAACACAAAAGGGATCTTTGTTTTATTGCACCTTTTCTTATTTGTTGCAGTTTAATGTGTGTTGTGGGGCAGTATAATTAAAATGACGTGTCTCGTTGACTTTTGTAATAGTTATTCATATTTTGCAATAAATGCTCTTTAATGTTTTGGTGTACTGCACTTGATAACTTGGAGTACAAATCAAGTCACTTGCATTGATTGCCAGTGAATTTTATCGTACTGTTTATCTTTCTCTGAAGATTGCAACGGTCTATTTGGAATTCTCCTTTTGTTATGTTGGCTGATAATTATAACGTGGACTTGTATGTAATGTCAATGTGCAAAATATGTGTCAGGGTGGCTGTTCAGACGTTGAGGGGGGGGGGGGGGGGAGAGAAAGAAAAACGTCCCTGAGAATTCCAGGTATGGGGAGGAAGATGGTGTCAAGAAGCTCCTTATAAATTAATGGTGATGGTGGAGGGGATCCTCATCCATGAAGTGGAGGGGGGCGGGGGGGGGGGGGGGAGGCATACCATGGTAATGACTCTTTTTCCTCTCAATTGACCTACACACCAGCCGTAAGCAGTAGTTTAACCACAGTTTTTAAATATTGATAATTTGTTTGGATTAATATTCATATAATTAACACACTTTGAGACATTAAGGATTTTAAAATTTGTTACTTACAAAACTCAGTAAAATTCAGTTTCAATGTTTGCTTAAAAATGCAGAATTTTGTGAGATGTTATGAAATTCCTTGAGATTTCCCCAATTTTGTCAGGTAAAATGTTAGTCACTGAGAATTCTAGCTTTTGCCGAATAATCGTCGTCCTTTGTTAGTATTTATGTGATGAAAGTATCAACAAAAATAATTGATTTTTGAAAACACAGTGTAATTGGATAGTTTAAAAAAAATCTGCACACCGAGCAGCAGGGGGAGAACACAAGTATAAAAGACATTATTCTTATGCAAGCTTTCGGAGCTAGCGGCTCCTTCTTCTGGCAGAAAGGTTGAAGGGGAAAGAAGACAGGTGAAGGAAAAGGGCTGGTGAGGTTTAGAAAAAGGGGTAGAGCTCAGAGAAGTCACCCGGAACCTTGGGTTAGGGGAGACTTACCAGACACCAGCACTCTATTGGAGCACAAGTGTGTGTGTGTGTGTGTGTGTGTGTGTGTGTGTGTGTGTGAGTGAGAGAGAGAGAGAGAGAGAGAGAGAGAGAGAGAGAGAGAGAGAGATTGTACAATTCAACGAGTCATTTTCCATTATTTGTTGGTCTTTTTATGTGCTGATTTAGTGTCCTACAATATTCCTATACTTTGTTTTCCATCCAACTTGTACATTGTAATCATGCAGTAAGATCCCTATGTAGTATTTCAGGATTTCCACCATTCTGGTACCCACTATTTTCCAGAAATTGTCTGTCTTTTCAGAATTCTTGTCAATTTTTTTTTTTTTTTTTGTATGTGTCAGTGGAATAAGATGAGGGAGTGAGCAACCATATAGGTTATAACAGGAGGATTTGTTAGGTAAAACACTTGATATAATTCATGATACAGGATGGATGAGGTGCACCTAGGAAAGTTGACCAGGCCATTAATGGCTAGGAAGAGCCATCACATCAGGTTGGAAGCTGCAGGCAGAGAGTGAGTGCCTTCTGAACCAACTTCGTGCTCATACCCCCAGGAATTCACATGTCTGTCTTTCCATACTCCTCATTGGTTGCTATAGATGATACTTGTAGAGTGGTAGTTTCTAGCTTGTGTGAACTATTTTAGGCCTGCAATATTCATCAATTCCAAGTCGTGGGAATGGTCCTGCAAGCATAAGCAAACACCGATCTTGAGCGAAGGGAAAGTTAATAATTTAAATCTCACTAAAAGGCACTCGAACTCTCCAAATAAAGTGATCGCCTGTTTGGCATGTACATTAATAAAAGTATTAATTTTGTTTCCACAGCACACACAGTCTGTCATCTATTGGTTCGAAATTTGAGATTTTGATATTGGCAGCAGAGGATGTGTCAAGAAATGGAATGCTCTGCATTGCTCTCTTTTTTGATTTGTTCTGAAAGAAGCAATATCCATCTGATTCAGAAATGTCATTTGAAGCAGGTTTCTTGCAATGGTTTTACTAGAATTTTATATTCTTCTGAGCATTAATCAATTGTTTCATCTTGTCAGATTGTATTAATGAGTTTAAGAGTACAGTTCCTAAGAAAGTCCTTGAATTGGGTTTAAGTTTGTGAGACCTTTTGGGATTTCCAAGATGTTCTGACTCACCATTAACATGGTGTCACATCTTCCCCAGAATCCAAATTGAATGCTTGCTTGGATCTTTGGTGACAGTGGTGTCTTTGGAAGAGTTGCTACTTAGGTTATTAATTAGATTTCATTGTGTTATCATGCTTGTATAGCTTTAGTGTGTACTCCCATTACAACTAGGATTGTCAGTTCTGGTAGGCCTTAACTTTGGTCTTGATAATGGCAACCTTACTTTATCTGGGCTTTGGGATAGTGCGCACACACACACACACACACACACACACACACACACACACACAAGCAAATAATCCTAATAAACATCTGATATGACTTATTAGATTGAATACAAGAATACCTTATTACAGAGTTCCCAGGTATTCAGACTGCAGACATGCAACTGAGGTTATACACATTACAGTGTGCCACATGGCCACCATTCATATGAAGGCAGGCTTCAGCTCACCTGTGTCCATTTATGTTCAAAACTGCCAGATGTGTTCCAAATGCACAGAAAAACTGACAGTTTCAGGTTGGGGGATCTAGGTGGCTATGGTATTGGCGACCCCAGACTGATGCTCTTTTTGTCGAAGATTCATGCTACATTTTCCCAAACAGCAACATGAAAGTGTGCTGGTGCATCACATGCATGTACCACACATGCATTCTTTCATCCTAAGGAACATAATCCAAATAGTCTGTTAGCTTTTGCATAACTACACTTGTGCGGTCTCCAAAACTGTGTTTATTGGGATTATTTACTTGTTTCATTACACCTGTGACGGAGTGGCTGGGGAGAGGGAATGCACCGAGAACACATGCAAAAGAAATGTCAGTATATGAGCCTGGAGTCACTGCTTGCTAGTTAATACATTATGTTTAAAGACTAGCGGCTGAAACATTAAAAGCCTGATGCTTCTTTTGCTTATACTCTCATTAGTAAGGTGCAGCCCCACCATCATATGTTGTTGGAGTGTTGTTACCTTGTCAAATACATATTTTGGATTACAAAAAGCTCTGATATGAAATGACATCATTTATTATACACTGAGGTGACAAAAGTCATGGGATAGTGACATGCATATATACATCAGAGGATAGTGATATGCACATACACAGATTGTAGTAGTAACACGTACACAAGGTATAAAAGGACAGTGCATTTGCAGACTGTCATTCATACTCAGGGGATCCATTTGAAAAGGTGTGCGATATGATTATGGCTGCGCGATGGGAATTAACAGACTTTGAATGTGAAATGGTAGTTGGAGCTAGACACATAGGACATTCCATGTATCTTTCAAGACCTATAGTGTCAAGAATGTGCCAAGAATACCAAATTTCAGGCATTACCTCTCACCATGGGCAACACAATTTCCAACAGCCTTCACTTAACAACCAAGAGCAGCAGTGTTTGCATAGAGTTGTCAAAGTGCTAACAGACGTGCAATGCAGAAATCAGAGTGTGACATATGATGAACGTATCTGTTAGAACAGTGCGGCGCAATTTGGCGTTAATAGGTCATAGCAGCAGACAATCAACATGAGTGCAGAGGGCATTTTATTATGGCACCATCTATCTGCAAATCATTGCGCGTGCATGATTTCCACGCCTGTGCATTCTTCATGTGCGTGTTCTTTATACAGGCGTCAATGTGCGGATATCATTATTTACACCTAGACACTAGTAAGGTTGAAACACCTGAAGATGTTGGACAGTTGCTCAGAGGAAATGTTGTGTAAATTGCACGTCATCTGGTGGCAAGCCCGTGAAGACCATTTACAACGTATCTGCTGGGAAAGCTTGAAGAGTCACAAATAATGCGAATCATTTAAGATGAAATAAAAATGGTCTGGAATGGAATTGATCCTTTATTGCCAGTGTCATTGTTGGACCATTAGCTCCTTCAGGAGGTGAATCATTAAAAGCAATCCTGCTTACAACAGAGTGCCTGAAAAATATTAACAAGAGAACTATCGCACAGTTATTCACCTATTCATCACAGAAATTCAATATGGCAGTGTATTATCTTTCATCTCAGATGCTGTACTAAACATGAAAAAGCCTGAGCCAACTGTAAAAGTGCTTTGTCTAAATATGCTTGTTGTGTCTTGTTTAGCACATGGGTGTCACAGGGTGGCAGAAGAGATACGTAGCTTGTTTCAGAATGTCGACTAATTGATTTCCAGTATTAAGATCTTTGTGAAAACTCCATACAGGATTCAGATATTGAAAGACATTGCGCCAAATGTGTCTGTGTCCCCTGAACCTTTCATAACAAAATTGGGGACATGGATTTCAGCAGCAGTTTACTACCCTTTAAATTTTCAGAGTATAACTAAGTTGTTCATTGCTCTGTAGGATGAAGCGTCTTCAACTTTAGCAGTGAAGAAACTTCGCAAATGACTTGACTTCCATAGCAGCCAAATTTGGTTTCCTATCACAAATGAACTGTCAGCTTCAAGAAACATAACAGTCTTACGAAATCAGTGAAAATTGTGGATGATTGTGTGCAAGGATTGGAGAATGTGCCAAGGAAACGGGGTTTGTTAGTTATGGAAAAGTGAAAATATTTTTTTCGAAAAATTCTGATCTTGACAAACTTGGAAATATTTCAAAAGTTCTGCTAGGTGACAGTTCTTTGCAGTAGAAGTAAACCCGGCAATAGTTTAATGTTTTAGATTTGCTCCAGTTACCTCTGTATATGTGGAGAAGTCTTTTTCTCAAATGAAAAATGTATTATCTGACAGGAGACTCAACTTTACTCCAGAAAATTTTTCTGTATTGCCTTCTATTCTCTATTGTAACTATTTGTAATGCCTTTTTTCATGCATATTTTAATGGTTTATAATGCCTAAACTTCCAGACCCATGTTTTGAGGGGTTAGAAAAGGTGTAGTTTAAGGAGGGACCAGGATGACACAGATTGGATGGGTAGTGTAACACTTCTGAAAATGTTGTAAGTACACACGATGTAGCCATACGTGTGTGTGCTCGCGTCCTTTGTGTGTGTGTGTGTGTGTGTGTGTGTGTGTGTGTGTGTGTGTGTGTGTGCATGCCTTTACACAGTAGAAAAACAGTGCGCAAAAATTTTGCAATACTCTTAATCTACCGTAGATGCAACCACAACGGAGGGGTATCTGTTGAGAGGCCAGACAAACGTGTGGTTCCTGAAGAGGGGCAGCAGCCTTTTCAGTAGTTGCAGGGGCAACAGTCTGGATGATTGACTGATCTGGCCTTGTAACATTAACCAAAACGGCCTTGCTGTTGTGGTACTGCGAACGGCTGAAAGCAAGGGGAAACTACGGCCGTAATTTTTCCCGAGGGCATGCAGCTTTACTGTATGGTTAAATGATGATGGCGTCCTCTTGGATAAAATATTCCGGAGGTAAAATAGTCCCCCATTCGGATCTCCAGGCGGTGACTACTCAAGAGGGCGTCGTTATCCGGAGAAAGAAAACTGGCATTCTACAGATCTGAGCGTGGAATGTCAGATCCCTTAATCGGGCAGGTACGTTAGAAAATTTAAAAAGGGAAATGGATAGGTTAAAGTTAGATATAGTGGAAATTAGTGAAGTTCAGTGGCAGGAGGAACAAGATTTCTGGTCAGGTGAATACAGGGTTATAAATACAAAATCAAATAGGGGTAATGCAGGAGTAGGTTTAATAATGAATAAGAAAATAGGAGTGCGGGTAAGCTACTACAAACAGCTTAGTGAACGTATTATAGTGGCCAAGATAGACACGAAGCCCATGCCTACTACATTAGTACAAGTTTATATGCCAACTAGCTCTGCAGATGACGAAGAAATTGAAGAAATGTATGGTGAGATAAAAGAAATTATTCAGGCAGTGAAGGGAGATGAAAATTTAATAGTGATGGGTGACTGGAATTCGACAGTAGGAAAAGGGAGAGAAGGAAACATAGTAGGTGAATATGGATTGGGGCTAAGAAATGAAAGAGGAAGCTGTCCGTTAGAATTTTGCACAGAGCATAACTTAATCATAGCTAACACTTGGTTTAAGAATCATAAAAGAAGGTTGTATACATGGAAGAATCCCGGAGATACTAAAAGGTGTCAGATAGATTATATAATGGTAAGACAGAGATTTAGGAACCAGGTTTTAAATTGTAGGACATTTCCAGGGGCAGATGTGGACTCTGACCACAATCTATTGGTTATGAACTGTAGATTAAAACTGAAGAAATTGCAAAAAGGTGGGAATTTAAGGAGATGGGCCCTGGATAAACTGATGAAACCAGAGGTTGTACAGAGTTTAAAGGACAGCATAAGGGAACTATTGACAGGAATGGGGGAAAGAAATACAGTAGAAGACGAATGGGTAGCTCTGAGGGATGAAGTAGTGAAGGCAGCAGAGGATCAAGTAGGCAGAAAGACAAGGGCTAGTAGAAATCCTTGGGTAACAGAAGAAATATTGAATTAAATTGATGAAAGGAGAAAATACAAAAATGCAATAGATGAAGCAGGCAAGAAGGAATACAAACGTCTCAAAAATGAGATCAACAGGAAGTGCAAAATGGCTAAGCACGCATGGCTGGAGGACATATGTACGGATGTAGAGGCTTATCTCACTAGGGGTAAGATAGATATAGCCTAGAGGAGAATTAAAGAGACCTTTGGAGAAAAGAGAGCCACTTGTATGAATATCAAGAGCTCAGATGGAAACCCAGTTCTAAGCAAAGAGGGGAAAGCAGAAAGGTGGAAGGAGTATATAGAGGGTCTATACAAGGGCGATGTACTTGAGGACAATATTATAGAAATGGAAGAGGATGTAGATGAAGATGAAATGGGAGATGCGATACTGCGTAAAGAGTTTGACAGAGCACTGAAAGACCTGAGTCGAAACAAGGCCCCGGGAGTAGACAACATTCCATTAGAACTGCTGACGGCCTTGGGAGTGCCAGTCCTGACAAAACTTTACCATCTGGTGAGCAAGATGTATGAGACAGGTGAAATACTCTCAGACCTCAAGAAGAATATAATAATTCCAATCCTAAAGAAAGCAGGTGTTGACAGATGTGAAAATTACCAAACTATCAGTTTAATAAGTCACAGCTGCAAAATACTAACGCGAATTATTCACAGACGAATGGAAAAACTGGTAGAAGCCGACCTCGGGGAAGATCAGTTCGGATCCCGTAGAAATGTTGGAACACGTGAGGCAATACTGACCTTACGACTTATCTTAGAAGAAAGATTAAGGAAAGGCAAACCTACGTTTCTAGCATTTGTAGACTGAGAGAAAGCTTTTGACAATGTTGACTGGAATACTCTCTTTCAAATTCTAAAGGTGGCAGGGGTAAAATACAGGGAGCGAAAGGCTATTTACAATTTGTACAGAAACCAGATGGCAGTTATAAGAGTCGGGGGGCATGAAAGGGAAGCAGTGGTGAGGAAGGGAGTGAGACAGGGTTGTAGCCTATCCCCGATGTTATTCAATCTGTATATTGAGCAAGCGGTAAAGGAAACAAAAGAAAAATTTGGAGTAGGTATTAAAATCCAGGGCGAAGAAATAAAAACTTTGAGGTTCGCCGATGACATTGTAATTCTGTCAGAGACAGCAAAGGACTTGGAAGAGCAGTTGAACGGAATGGACAGTGTCTTGAAAGGAGGATATAAGATGAACATCAACAAAAGCAAAACGAGGATAATGGAATGTAGTCGAACTAAGTCGGGAGATGCTCAGGGTAATAGATTAGGAAGTGAGACACTTAAAGTAATAAATGAGTTTTGCTATTTGGAGAGCAAAATAACTGATGATGGTCGAAGTAGAGAGGATATAAAATGTAGACTGGCAATGGCAAGGAAAGCGTTTCTGAAGAAGAGAAATTTGTTAACATCGAGTATAGATTTAAGTGTCAGGAAATCGTTTCTGAAAGTATTTGTGTGGAGCGTAGCCATGTATGGAAGTGAAACATGGACGATAACTAGTTTGGACAAGAAGCAAATAGAAGCTTTCGAAATGTGGTGCTACAGAAGAATGCTGAAGATTAGATGGGTAGATCATGTAACTAATGAGGAGGTATTGAATAGGATTGGGGAGAAGAGAAGTTTGTGGCACAACTTGACTAGAAGAAGGGATTGGTTGGTAGGACATGTCCTGAGGCATCAATGGATCACAAATTTAGCATTGGAGGGCAGCGTGGAGGGTAAAAATCGTAGAGAGAGGCCAAGAGATGAATACACTAAGCAGATTCAGAAGGATGTAGGTTGCAGTAGGTACTGGGAGATGAAGAAGCTTGCACAGGATAGAGTAGCGTGGAGAGCTGCATCAAACCAGTCTCAGGACTGAAGACCACGACGGCAACAACAACAACATTAAAAGTTGATCTGAAAGTATTAAATGTTGATCTGTACTTACATTTTTATAATATAAAAATCTTTTTCTTTGTGTTATTATGAATTGCCAGGTATGTAACAATTTCTCATGCACACATTAAACTCCATTAGACTCTCAATCACACAATGGGCAATGGATCTGGAGCTAGAGAACACATGCACAGTAATAAATATTTCTGATGTTGGTGAACATGCCAGAGGTAGTAGAAATAATTCATCAATTATTATATAAATCCACAACTGTTTCCATAGCAGTCTCTGGGTGAATTGTAGCAAAATGACTACATTTCTTTCTATCATCAAACAGTTCAACTTCCCAACAGAGTCCTTTCCATCATCAAACCGCTCGATTCTCCATCAGAGCCTCTCAGAATTTCACGTGATGTACCTGACTTTTTCAGTAAAATAAATTTTCTGAGAATTTATTATTTTTCCAGCTTTTCGAGACAAATCGCCACCTTGTTTACATTAGTTGACTTTTGTTGCTTGGCAATGTAGTCATTAAAACTTGTGCAATAGTACCCAGTACTGCTTAAAGTTTGCGTCAGCCGTTCTGGGCATCCCCCACCACTAACTGCTAGCAACCAATAAGATTCATTCTCTCTCTCTGAGCGGCTAGCTGCGAGTTACAAATTAGACTGCGAGAATCTCTCTCCTGCATGCTGTGCTGTTGTATTTTTCAGCAGTGCAGTTTCTGTCACAGAGTGACCAAATTATTCATTTTTTCCACTTACAGATTTGTGGCTGAACATGCAGCTGTAAGTGCTGTAAAATCAGAAGTGTCTAATAATAAAAGGATATTACAGCTGAAGTGGTTTTATTCCTCAACATCATTATATTTAATGTGCATATGGAAGAATGTTATGTTTATAACTCTGAGAGTTTAGGGATAATGTTAATTTCTCACAGAACTTTAAGATATGTTTGACATTGGTAGTGCTATCACCTAAAACAAGTCTAAATCATGCAACATCTTCAGCTCAGAGTACCAACCACAATCTGTCAAAATGTGGCAGCACAAGTATGGAACTCTAGTGGCTCTTCTTCTCCAAGGAGGAAGTTGTGGTACAAAGGGCAAACTGCATACAGGGCTGAGCTAGAATTACCTCATTTCGCCTGAGTGTCTGGAAAGGGGTACTTAACAGTCAAATGGTTGATTTGGCCAACAACAATGTAGAGTGTCAGAGACTATGGGGTCAACTTAAAAAAAAACCTCGATTAGTGATGAGGAGTTAGTGTTGAATTGATCCTACAGTGCAATCTTTTGTGCCTGGTAGTGGCACCCTTAATGAGTCTTTTATGCATTAGATCATGGTCCAAGGCATATTTTTGTGTTTAATGTTTCATCTCATAATACTGGAGACCTCATCAAGGCTATAAAGACTCAGATATAAGTTTCAAACTTAAAAAGGCTCAGCAAGCTGAACTGTTTGTACGTATTCACACAGTTGGGAGATTGTGACATCATCAGATCACAGCTTGAAATTACGGAGTTGGGCTGTCGTGTTGTGTTATGAAGTTTGTAGTGGAGCTTTATTTTTCATTAGCTTTATTTTGCACTAAGGCCTGCAACTTGTCCAACTTCAATCCATATTCTTTTATATTAAAGTTGTTTTTCTGCTTTTTGAATTTCTACGGCTTCTCTGTACACCCTAGCTTAATAATCATGAGATCTTGATAAGATCGTAGTATTGGAGAAACGAATTTGGTGGTTCCCTGGTCCCCTATGCACGATCTGCTACTACTGATCTATCTGTGTTTTCCAGATGACATTTGCTCTTGTGTTCCATGAGCTGGCTGTTAATGCTTTTCTTTTACACTAGATCTCATTTGCAAGGGTTTTTATGTATTTCAGCTGTGGCAGCCAGTGGGTGTGGATCTTTTGCTGTGTTCAAATATTCACGCACCTTTCTTGTTGGTTTAAGTACTGTGTTAATACTGTTCCTTCTTAGTACTCAGCTGATGTGATCTGTGACTGCTTCTAGAAATCAAAGCTAAAGTTTCCTAGTTGTTGGTTCTGTATCACCAGAAATTCTAGATCTTTTAGGATGTAGTTTCCTATTTATCTCCTTGTCAGAGTACTTTTTTTTCTGAAAGTAGTTTTTAAATGATTCAGCTATTCCTCAAAATATTGTCATTCACATATGCTTTTAGCCTGGTCCACCAATTGATTTGATCACTACTCTCTCCACTTGGGATGGTGATGTCACAGCCAGCCGCTGTGGCCGAGCGGTTCTAGGCACTTCAGTCTGGAACCGCGTGACTGCTATGATCACAGGTTCGAATTCTGCCTCGGGCATGGATGTGTGTTATGTCTTTAGGTTAGTTAGATTTAAGTAGTTCTAAGTTCTAGGGGACTAATGATCTCAGATGTTAAGTCCCATAGTGCTCAGAGCCATTTGAACCATTTGTGATGTCACAGTTGGAAGGTATTCTAGCAAATGATATGGTAAATCTTTTTGAACATTATCTGACATCAGTTTACTTTCAGTGGGACAGCAGATTGTATGATCAAGCTGATGACATGGCTATGTGGAGCCTAGTCAGTGCAGTCGTACAGAAAAATTTGGAGAAACAGTCCTTCAGATGGTCAGGAAGAAACCCTCTTGCTGGAGTCAGTGTATTGACGATTCTTTCATTATATGACCTCTTGGAGAAAAAGAACACTCTGAAATTCTAAATTTTCTGAGTGAAGTTAATTCCAGTGTAGAGTTTACTATGGAAAAAGAGAAGGGAAGTCATATTTACTTTTTATGTGTACAGGTACTTACAAAAACACATGGATCTGAAGGGCACAAAGTCTAAAGAAAGCTCACTGACTTTGACAGACATGTTCACAAAAATGCGTCACCATCCTAAACAGACAAAAGGAGTGACAAAAATGTTGATGGAATGGCTAAAAGAATTTTTGAATGACAGTGGTGGAGGAAGAGCTTAATTATTTAAGAACTAATGGGTACTCTGACAAAGATATAAATAGGGCACTACACCCTTTTAGGGTGCTTCTAGTGGAAAAGAATCAATTACAGTGAAAAAGGACATACACGTCCTTAGGCAGTATACAGTCCCTTGCTGTATTCATGTTTACATATAAGAACTAAAAAGCAGCATAAACACCCAGTTTAAGGAGCACAATAGCAGTTGTTATCTGGGAATCACAAACAAATTGACAGTAGTAGATTGTGCACTAGAACTAAGTTTCTTTGATACTGTGGTTTTATCAGGGTCCTAACGTTTGTATTCTAGGATGTTCAGAGAGGCCACAGAAGTTCAAAAGCACAGAAACAACACAAGAAACAATTTTCGTCTGGGAAACACAGATAAACCAGCAGTAGTAGATCTTGCTCATGTACCAGCGAGTCACAAATCAATCGACAGTAGCAAATTTGTTTTTCCGATACTATGTTTTTCTTAAGATACAGTGCTACTATGCTAAAATGTACAGAGAGGCCATATAAATTTGTAGCAGATCTTGCTCATGTACCAGCGACTCACAAATCAATCGACATTAGCAAATTTGTTTTTCCGATACGTTTTTCTCAAGATACAGTGCTACTATGCTAAAATGTACAGAGAGGCCATATAAATTTGAAAACACAGCTTTTAACAGAAAAGAAGAATTGAAATTAGACAAGTTAGGATCATATTGCTAAATAAAGCAAAAAGCACTAACTCTTCCGCGCTGACTATAACACGTCGGTGTGACTCAACAGGTCTTGTGCAGCCATCTGAATGATGTCACAACACGATGGTTGCCTGGACATGCACTAAAGATCTTGCTATCGTTTGCCTACACCACCATCATATCATTGATTGCATGCATTCGTATAACCAGTTTGTCATGTTGGGCTTGTTTGAGTTTATAACTGCTGTCTGTGTCTTAATAGCCTCTGAAGATGATAGCCGTTATCAGGAGAGAAAATGTTAGGTACAAAAATGAGCCTTAGATCACACCCTAATCTCCATAAAACAAAAATTGTAAAGGAACATTGTTGGATTGTTGAAGGGTGTGCACCAGCTTTTGCCCTGGCTTCAGGAGTAGGGCTTGTTCTGTAAGCATCAGTCGCAAATGTTACTGCATTGTGATGCAGGGCTTTCCAAATTTCCAACTAATGTACAGTTCAGGCTAATTCATACTACACTCATAATAAGTTGCAACCAAATTCTAGCTCCCTAGTTTCTCCTGTTGAGGTGCTTGAAAACGTTCATGACCATGATTGCTTTTAGACAAGGTATTTCAGGCGTGGCAGCCAGATGAACTTTGCATTGATTGTGATACCCAGAAACTGTACAGAGTTGTCAAAATGGAGAATAGACATTAAGGTCAACTGTGTTGTGCTGGTTATGCTAACAAAGAAGGTGACACTTAACATGATTCTTTGCGGGACACTGTTCTCTGGTTCAGATATATCTGAGGCAGTGTTCCAAACTCTAGTAACTGAAGGACTGCTCAGTAAAACAGCTCTGCCGTAAGGTGGTAGGCTGGCATAGAAATTCGCACTGTGAAGCTGATTCAGACTGTTTTACCATCACCTCGCCATACTAGTTTCACCTCACGCAAGATGTGTCATTGTGTGCTCATTGTACCAGCTTAAAATAGGCACTGTTTTAGCATAATGTATGTTTACAGAACTTTTACCAAGGTCAGCTATAATTAAGAAAGACTTAAGAAGTCTTTTCCTGAAAAACATATTTTTGCTTACATTTGTTTCTTCCTATCAGGCTATGCTTGTAGCAGTCAGCTACTGGTCAAAACGCAAAGTATGTCATATTGAACCATAATTCATTAGACAGCTCATTGCAAGTTTTTTTTTCAACCTGCTCTGTGGGTAAATTGTAACTTCCTGTTACCCTCTTTGCAATTCTTTTAACACCTTCCCATATGCTCCTGTCTTCCTCTCTCTTCTTATCTCTTAATGAAAGGTTACCTCTAATATAGTTACTCTTTCTTCTGATCTCAAAGTGAAGAGTCTCACTGTAAGTGTTTTAGTAGTGCTGTCAGTTTTGTTAGAACTTGTTTCTGGAAAGTGCAGTTGTTCATCCACAATTATTAGTTGATATTTAATTTTTAACTTCGCCCCCCCCCCCCCCCCCCCCTTCAGCAGTTTTTATATGAGCTTTATTTTCAAGTATTTTTGTCTTTGAACTTACATTGTAGTCTGTCACTCAAAAGCCTCATTACATGTGCTTATTGTAGCACCTGAATTTTTAAAAGTTTTTAAGTTAATTTCTCTCCTTTCAGGCCACAGTCAGATGTTATTCAAAAAGTAGCTGCAGCTTCACCACGTTCGCTGGAGCTCATGAAAGCTTGTATGAACCTTCATAATTCCGACAACAGAGAGAAGATATCAGAAACAGTCGATTGTGCTAAAGAAATGCCATTAAGAGAAAATGTTTCCAGAACTGAAAAGCTATCAAATGGTCTGTCTGGTACAGATTCAAGGCGCAGCAAATGCCCAATTTGTTGTGGTGAGTTATTTCCAATCATGTCTCGTTACTTAAGAATAATGGTATATAAGAATATTCTGCTGAAGCTGTTGAAATGATCAATAAATTTCGTTATACCGAGATTTTCTCCCCCACTTTTGATGTCTTCCTTCAATAAAGTCTCACATTATATTCTTGTGTTACTTTTTGAACCATATAAATCAGACAACTTGATGCTGTAAAGGGCACTTCTTATCTTAAAACAGAGTTTTGAATTTTGTCTTTATACTTGGTGCAAGGCCAATAAAATTCTCATTCACATATTGCTAGCTATTGATTTGCTATAGAGTAGTTATTTTGACATGGTTTGCTTTTATTTCTTTCAAGTATTACCCATAATGCATCTAGTTCACTTTGTTGAACACCGTCTTAGTGAACCACTTTCAAGAAGTAATAGATGATGATCTATTATGACTTATTTAGCAGAATTCGTGATCTTTGCACAAAGAAATAATTATTGCACTGTTTGCAAAATAAAAAGCTATGAAAACTATAGCTTATTATGCTCGAGAAACCATGAGAACAGGCTTGGAAAAAAGGATATGAAATGAAAGCTTATGTGATGTAATGAAAGTGAATGAAGTTATCATTCTGTTTATCTCAGCAGCTTGTAATTCAGTTAAATCTTGTTGTTTGTAGCTCTTCCATAATATAGGCTATAAAATGTATCCTTACTTTTGATATGTGTTCATTAATTTCTTTTGATTTGTAGGTTCATATGAGGTAACAGAAATTGAAGCCCATGCAGCACAGTGCACTGGTGTGTCAAACAGCAATTCAGCTATTGAAGAGAATGATGAAGTGGTAGGTTTTCATATGATTAATAATTTTATTAATCAAGTGATTGTAACATACAAATGAATGGTTCCTCTTTTAATCATAAAAGAAAAGATTCAAAGCATTAGGAAATGCAAATGAAGAAAATGTTGACTGTTATATAACAACGGGTAATGCATAGTATAAAGCTCAGTTTGTATGCTACCATGAACCATGGACCTTGGTGAAATGGGTGGCTTCCGTGTGTCAGTGAAACATGTAGTCATTGTGTAGGTACAATCCCACTGAAGGATTATCTGTGGAGAGGCCAGGCTAATATATGGTTCCTGAAGAGGGGCAGCAGTTGTTTCAGTAGTTACAGTTTAATAAGTTGTGGTAGCAGTACACTAATCTAAGTTATTTACAAACAAATGAGAATACTGGCAGAAGACAACTTGAGGGACGATCAGTTTAGATTCAGAAGTAATACTGACTTTACAGGTAGTCACAGGAGAAAAAAGCCAAACCTACATTTATAGCATTTGCAGATTAAGAAAAAGTTTCTGACAGTGTTGACTGAATACTCTTTTTCAAATTCTGAAGGCGGCAGGGGTAAAATACTGGGGGGGGGGGGGGGGGGGGTGCTATGTACCACACTTGACAGAAACCAGGCTGCAGTTGAAAAGCACAAAGGGGGGCAAGTAGTTAAAACAGGGTTTTATAGCCTGTCCCCATGTTATTCAGTCTACATTGTGCAAGCAGCAAAGGAAACAGTGAGGGAATCTGGTACACAGTTATTTGCCTGGACCATGCTGAAAAGGTTTTCCAGGGCCGCTAGTAAAACCTGCACAAGAAAACACAGTGGCGACATTTCATTCAGAAGATAATTCTGATTGTTAATTACTGCGATTGTTGCCATAACTACTACTGTTTCCCAGATACCTATTTTCTCAATTTGCAGACTGTGTAATAACACTCATGGTGTAGAGCATCACTGTTTTTGCATTCAACAGCTTTACCCTTTCTAGGTTTTTTTTTCCTGCAGGTCATCAGTTTAAACCATCAGAAAATTATGTCTGTAAAATATGCAATTGATGCAGGAGAATGTTGTTCTGCTGGATACTTAACTGCTGCTGAAACACAATGTATAGTAATTGCTCAACCAGGACACACTTTCATTTTATCGAAATGCCCTGGGCCTATAACATTTCCTCATAAGTTCCAAGCAATTTTCAATTTTTTTCATTGTCAAAATCTCACAGCTTAACAACAGGCTTAGTGAAGACAGTTCAAGATGGCAAATTACTGTCTACAGCGACTTGTGTGGGAAGAATATTGTACTCGGAAATTGTTAAGTGGTTTCTAACATTCTTCAGAATAACAGTTATATCAGGCATGAAATACAGTTACTTAATGCCATCCTTGTGATTATCTCAAATTTATCAGGTGTGAAATTGAGCTAATAAATTAAAATAGGGAAATAGCTATTAAAATGTAATATGATACAGAATTTAAAGCTTTTACGTAACTGTGTTACAAATCAAGTAAACTTAAGCAGTGATCAGGAACTTTCCTCTGAATGAGGATCAATCTTGTGAATGTTGCATTACATGTCCACCCCGCTACCTAATACACTACAAGCGACAAAGTGTTGACTTGAGATGTTCACTTACATCAAAATGATCCTTACAGAAGTAAACATATATACTGATCACTATCTCATTTAGATCTCTATGGGCAAGTTATGACGACATTTTACACATCTTCCCATTTTTTGAACTACTCATACACAATTTTTCAGGAGTTTTTATAGCTGTATTTGTACAGTGTGGTGCTACATTATTTGTAACTGTTTTCCAGAATGTAAATTCCAAAACAAGGTATCACTTTAAATGAGCTTTACAGCAGTAGGAGCAGCATACTAGTCAGTAATGTGACAGGCATCACAGGACTCAAACGGCAGTCTTAGCAGGCTTTCAGATTGTTTGAATATCGTCTTTTTATTTATATTTTTAATACTTAAATTAATGAGGGGGGAAAAGGATGTTATGAGCTTAAAATGACATAGTTAATTATTTAAGATGGTTTCCAGAATACAGTCAAATACCCTATTGAACAATCGGGATTTCAACATTATTGAAGCCGCTTGGATCAAGTTCTCTCTCATTGTCAACGCTCATAAAAGCAGGCTACTGATAACAGTTGAAAGCTTCAGCTGTGTTTATTGACCTTACAACAGCATATGACAGTTAGGAGACAGCATGATATTAAAACTCCTGACAGTGATTCTCTACAAAATTACCAGCAACATGGTAAATGCCATGCTTTCTAATAGATGCTTCCAAGTGATCTTGGATGATAGGTTGAGCACTCAAATGAAGCTGAAGAATGGCTGCCCACAGGGATCTGTTCTGGCTCCACTAGTATTCAGCCTTTATATGGTTGGTATGCCTGATAACCATTTCATGAAAATTTGGATATGCTGATGCTTGGGCTCTGGTAATAAGTTGTAAATATATCTTAATGTAGGACCCAAAAATTGTTGGGAACTGTCTTTGCCATTGGGGATTATAACCCAGTGTCACAAAGACCGAAGTCTCTACATTTCACCTCAACGGCAAGTTAGCCAACAGAGAACTCAGTATTTACTTTGAAAACAAACTACTGGCCCACAATTGACACCAAAAATATCTAGGTTTCATAATAGATCACTGAAGCTTCAAGACTCATTTGTCAAACACAGCTGCCAAAATTAGAACTCGGAACAGTCCCTTGCAGAAACTTGCCATAACTTCATGGGCGTCTTCAAGTGACACATTACGGACTTTAGCCTTAGGTCTAATCTATATGGTAGCAGAATTTTGTGCACCAGTGTGGCTCAACAGTACTTGCACTACTCACATCAGTGTTCAACTCAGTCAGACTGTGCACCTTACTTATAACAGGCAGAATAAAAGTATCCCCAAACTCTTGACTACCTGCACTAAGCATTGTAACTCCTCCTCCTCATCAGTGGCTATAGAAATTACTCATAAGAGAACTCCAAAAACTTAAGTTAAAGAAAGACGTAAAAAAACCTCTAAAAAGTAAAAACAAAGTATTTCTCCTTGAAGTTTAATATAAGTATTAATATTTTGATCCAAGTGTTGTCAAGTTGGGTGACCGCTAAGTAAATAAAAATAAATAAATAAATAAGAAGTTAACAGCAGTTGTCCTTTCTAGCATATTTTCATAATTGCTGGGTATAAGCCTCTTCTTTTAGGCATCATCTCTTCCAGTCCTGCGCTTCCCGCATCCGCACCTCAAAATAGCTAGTGAAGTTATAATTACTTATTGTATAAAATATAAAAACCAATCTGTCATTAATTAGCCTAACATTGAGAGTTACCTTTTTATTTTACATCATATTTTTACATAACTATGTACGAGCTTAGTTTAATGCATTAATCTATCTTATGAGGCCGATGTCCTGCAATGGTTTGATGACGGTGTGCTATCTCATGCTTCATTAAACCACAAGCACGAGTTGCGCAATACATGCTATGTGGTGCACAGTGCATGATCAAGTGTGGAAACCTGAATGGGCAGTCGTGTGAGGACAAGTGTCTTCCAACGGTTGTGTGTATTTTGGTGTAAGTTGATAAGACATAGACTCAACAATTTGATATTATTGTTTTGATATTTGCCTGTGTTGACTACGTAGCTTACCTGTATTTAAATTTCGTACTTCATTATCTTTAGATGTATTCTGTATTTTATTTGTTGATTTATTTAGCAGTCCCATCTTTTTCGCTAAAGCAGTTGAGGTGTTTCTTCTTTTTAATTCACACATCTATTCGTTGATTACATTTTAGTATATATTCAGCCAATTTAGTTAACATAAGCAATAAGCAGTGGCAGTAATTCTACTTCAAATCAGAAGAAAGTGGGCTGCCATTGCGTTCTCGTGCCTTAGGCTCCATAAACTATCAGGCCAAAATCAAAGTTGAATCACACTCACCCTTTTTCTGCTTCGTAGATGCTGAAATGGGTGACTCCAAAAGACAAAAATCTTCATTGTTGGTTAACCACAAAAGATAAACATATGTTCTCATGGGATTTTATTTACATCATTTTGAGCTCTACAATTTGGTAATATGCAGGAACATAGCTAAGAACTGACCCGATTAAACCAGCTTCCAAATTAAAACAACTGCATTAAAATTGGATCTTTCATTTGGAAGCCACAATGCCACAGACAGATACACATGTTAAACTTACAATTCTCCTCTGTTTGCATCAGGGTTTCAAAAGATTGAGAACAACCCTCTTCTACAAATCTATCAAGACAATCTCAATAGTAGAGAACAAGACCACACTCTAAACATTCACCATCAAAGAGTCCAATAATTTGGATGAAAATAGACTCAGCCTAGTTGATCACCAAAAGAGGACTGGACTGGACCGGACCAAACAGCCACCCACCTGCCTCTCATTATATAAGCCTTACCACACCACCTGGATTTGACAAGCCTTGCAATATCTGGTCTACCCTAAATGGAATACAGACAGACTGTGGTATAGGTGCTGACTTGTTGTACAGAGGGGGAAAATAGCTTCTCCCAAGTTTGATTATGGAGCTGCATTACGTGCATTAAAACATATAGTTGAAGATTGTTCATTGATAGCCTTCACTGGTGACTGCTCTGAATTCTGCATGCTACCAAAAAGGCAGTGAAATCAACAACATGGATGTCTGGCTGTCATCACATTCCCATATATTTTGTGGTTTTGTTGTTTTATATTTGTATTTGATGTATGTATTGTAGACTGTTTACGAAGTAGGTTCCAAAAGTTTCCGGACTGAATGCTTTTAAAGTTGCAAAAATAAAACAATGATGCTATTTTTTAACATAATCACCCTTTATTTCAATACACTTTTCTCATCTGTGAATTAACAACCCTGTGCCTTTCAAAAAGGAATCTGATTGTTTATCATTGAAATGTCCCATTACATCAGCTTTAATTTCATCATCAGCATCAAAGTTTCTTCCTCAGAGATCTTTCTTCGGCTTGGAGAGATACTAGTCACTTGGGGCTAGACCTGGACTATAGGGTGGGTGGTCAATCTCTTGGAAGCCACATTCCTTTACTGCAGCCTTTGCAATTGCCACCACGTGCACTGGCGCATTGCCGTGGAAATAAACACCATGCGACAACCTTTCTCACCTCTTTAGTTTGATGGCGTCACGTAATTTGTGCAGAAGCGAAGCATAGTATTGTGCGTTCACAATGGTATTCCTTTATTTGAAATTAATTAAGACATTTCCTCTGAAATCCAGAAGATTGTTACCTTGACCTCCTTTGTGGTTTGACTGACCTCCGCCTTTCTTGGTGGAGCTTCGCTGGTTCACACCATTCGAGAGATTCTTTTTTGGACAGAGTACTATAATAAAAGCCATAATTTCATCCCCTGTAACAATCGATCCCAATACTTCTGACTGGTTGCTGCGGCAGAGTTCCGAAAGCCCGGAGCAAGAAGTCAGACACTACTTCTTCTGCCCTGCGGAGTGAAGTCGTGCACCCATCTTGCACTGATCTTTTTCATGTGCAAATGATCATGCATGATCCGGAAAACATTTGTTTTAGATAACCCTAACATTGCTGCAATTTCCTGAGTTTCAACTGCCTGTCACTTAGAATTTCACTTTCAGCTATAGCAGTGGTTTCCTCAGTCACCGCCTCTACAGGTCGACCAACTTGTGGATCTTCAGCAATGCTTTATGTGCCTAACCGAAACCTTTTAGACCATTCCTTCACTGTGGAGTCTGAAGTGGAAGCATAATCATAATCATAAATGCCTTACAAGCGAACATTGATTTCAGCTGGTGCAATTCCTTCTTTTGTCAAGGACTTTTATCACTACACTGTGTAGACTTTATTGATTGCAGCACGCAATGCCTTACTCAGACGAATGTCATCATTTGACTGAGGCTAGCAGCGAGCCGCAGTTTATGTGCACATCTACTGACAGGTGTAACTACATCCCTTCCAAATCATTTTAGACTTCACACTTGTATTCAAGGTCAGGCCAGAAACTTATGGGATATACCTGGTATATGTAATTCTTGTGTGATGCTACACCATATGCTAACTAAATAAATTACAAAGAGCTAAATTATTGTCTGAGCTCTGCTTGCCACCTAACACATTCAAGTTCTGGAATTTAGAGAAAGAAGTGGCTGCAGAAATTGACTTGCAGGGAGAGATAAGAAAGATTTTGTGCATATAAAAATAAAATGGGATTATAGCTGTCAAGGGAGTTGTGCAACCCATTTACAAATCTTGTTCAGGAAGCTTGCCCAAAGACATAAAAAATAACTTTTTTTCCTTAAATCGGTCAGAAATTTTAATTAGTATGAGAGCAATAAAGTTGAACTATAAAATTACAGAATGAATATCTCAATGAGAACAGTAATAATGAAGATATATTTTTATAAATATTAACAATGAACAAGGCACAGATATGGTTTTGTTCAGAGCCTATTAATAGCTACCACATTGACATGCCGGAGACATCAGTGTAATAATAAAGATGTCATATTATTTTGTGAAATAAATTGAATTCAAAGTTTATGAGGTGTCTCAAGATGTCAGTGAGCTATTTTCTGTATCATGTCAATAATACTTACGATTGCCAAGTTAGGATCCTTCACTCACATTTTGTTGAACTTGTAAAAAAATAATAGTAAAAAGATAAGTTTATTTAAATTACTCTCTGTAATTTTCACTTTCAGATGTGTCCAGTATGCAAGTGTAAATTTAGTTCGGAATATATTGCATCACATGCTGATGCTTGTGCAGAGAAGCGACTTGACAGGTAGGTCGAGTGATCATATCTTAGTGTCCCCTAATGTGTAGTGATTGACAGTTTCCATTGATCAACAAATGTACTCATTTTTCACAAACCTTAAGAACAAACTTGTATCAGAGTGGTTGGTTCATCTTTTACTAGTTGTAGATCAGCCAGCCACAGCCATCTGATGTCTGTTGTTCTCATCGTCCATTGATTTGTACATTGTGATTTGTAAATCCCATCATGCATGATAGCTCTCAGGGATCTGGAATGAGTCAAGTTATACTTTAACAAGCAGAAACAGCCACTGAGGAGTAGTTCTGTGAAGTATACTAACAAATGACTCTGACTAGTGCTAAGCTTCTCACACTGTTAATTATGGAAATCATTTTTAATTTACTTTATATTTTAAAAAAATAATTTTTTGAGTACATAATGTAATTGAGAGAAAAAAACTGCTCAGAAGCAGTGACTGGAGAACACACGTATAAAAGGTATTACATATGAAGCTTTTGGAGTCAGTGGCTCCTTTTTCTGGGAGAAAGGTTGAAGGGGAAGGAAAAAGACTGGTGAGCTGAAGGAAAAGGGGTAGAACTTGGAAAAATCACCCATAGGCCCAGGTCAGGTGAGATTTACCCAACTGGATGAGAAGGAAAGACTTTACATTTACATATATGTACAGTTATATTAAGAGAAAAACATCTACTTGGAAAGAAAGCACTGCCCCACCCCCTTACACTCCGCAGCTGCTATTTCTTTTATCCAGTTTTTCAAACAAAGCATTTATGGAACCTTACACAGACAGCTATCAGGTGTCTATGTACTAACAAAAAAATTTGTGTGATATAAACACTACAAATACCATTAGGGGAGTATGCATTGGCCCATGTCCATGAAAAGGCTTTTTGCAAGATATTTCATTATCAACTTTACGTACTATTCTTTCTGCAACCTTGTGTAGAATAAATACTTTTTTAATCATAGCTGCAGTGTCCCTACAGATACTGCAATAGTATTGATTGCACACTTTTGTTTGGCCTCTTAGCAGATAATGATTTGAGTGGAAGCTTGCGATCGGCTCGTAGCTCATTGGTTGCTGGGACACACACCGCTTCCTCCCAGAGCTGTCAGCTTGTAGCTTATAAAAGGAACAAATGTATAATGGATTAATGTGTCGCAGAAGTGACATGAAAGTTGATGGCAAGTCGCTAGAAGGACAATCAACACCCTCTCAGCTCATCTTTATAAGTATCGTAATACTAACAATCACTCGGCACACCATCACTCGTGGATCGACACTATATTCACAACGGTTACTTATTGTTCCAGCACACAATACCGCTACATAGCTAATACTGGCAATGAGGGTAAACATTCTGGAGCAGCACAAAGTCACCTGAGTTACACCGATCACAGACGGCAGAATAAAGCATGCAAATAATAGTGCAGTACATTGTAAAAATATACCAGCAACTACTTGTGCTGGTCAAAATAATTTTAAATGTTGGACCTCTTCTCCTTTAATATAAGTTTTAACAAAATCCCAAGATTCTGTATAGGTCTACACTTTTTCAAGTTCTACATGTGGACTGGTATAAGTTTATATCTTAACTGATGTGAAAAAAATTACAGACAGTAACAAACAAGTTGCTGTGCACCCTAAACACAAAATCATGACCACAATTTATCTTAAACACACACACACACACACACACACACACACACCTACCTACCTCTGAACTGATCATAACATCCTTCTTCAGTCTAGGGCCACAGCTAGGAATACAGTACATTAAATGACTGGCACATTTTTCCACTTTGACTGTTATTTATTCAAACTTTTTCTTTGTTTCATACTAGGTTTGGCCTTTTTAGGTCATTAACCAGTGTTTACAGTATGTGAGAGCCTTTACCTGTGGCAGAATTTGTGTAGTGCTATCTAATTACAGGGTGTATATGACCCGGGAATTTTTTCATCTGGGAGGAAACCGGGAAAAACCTGAGAATTTTTCGGAATTTTGGGAATTTTTCATTGTTTTAGTTTTCAGTTAAATTTTTGTAATTTTTACTGGTAAGAATTGATTCTGTAGCAAAGAGTGCTACTGTATCCTGCTACTGGAGAATGATACTGCAGCAATGAAACATAAATGAGAGGACAAAAATCTTTAGTTGCGAAGGAAATGCGTCATTTACAACAAGAAAACACCGTGCACACACAAGCATCTGCAAACAGCAAAAATATGTCAAAGGCGTTAGGGTGAAGACTCTGCAATACTTTATAACAGTAAACTCCTTTCTATGAACGGGATGTCACAACTGCTTACGTTAGGTTCATTTGAGCAGTTGCCAGTGGCCTCATGTGCATGTGCAGTTGACTTGCATATGAGCAATACCTTGAAGTGTGGCTGTTAGCTGTATTGGCAGTAGCAGCAAGCAGCCAAATGCTAATAAGAAAAATTTTTCTCGCACTAATATCTGCCAGATTCGCGCAAGTGCCGATTAAAATACATTCACATAATTACAGAAGGCAAAAATATATTATTAGTTTCAGTTTTTGGGATTTTAATTCATTTACAAGTTTTTAGCAGTCAAGCATTGCAGAACAATGAAGTTATTGTTGTCAGTTTGCTAAAGAAAATTGGCTTTATTAATCTTTCTCGCCGAGACAATCAATTTATTTGAAATGAAGTTTTTTATTTCACAGCGCATGTTTTCATCTTCTGCCATGTATGGTATTATGCCATAATAAAGAACCAAACATGAGATAGTACAGTACTGCTACTCCAAGAAAATTTACATCCCAAAAACCACACTGAAAAGCATGTGTATATTAATTCATTGTGAATCTGGACAAACCAATATGCACTTCAGGCCGAATTCTGAATTTTAGTATAGTTTACAAAATTTCGATGCTCTTGGAGTATCCTCTGATGTCCTGTTTCTTTTATGGCGTAATGTAAGATCTCTTTATGCTTTGTACATACAAACATGCAGACTTCCTACATCACTACAGCTGCGTACGCGCAATAATGCCTGTTTTCTGGCGCTCTCTGGCAACTGCTAAATCGAACCTATTTTTAACAGTCTTGGGATAGTATTGTGAATGATGGTTTGAAAAGCATTACTTTCAAAGTAAATTACCTTTTACGCAAGATGAATTATATTATGTGTGAGAAAGTGGGATGAATTTCTTAAATCACACAGTGTTTGACTCATGTTTTATACTGAACACTTTGAGGACGAACCACATTGAAGAATTTCGAGCTCGGAAGACCAGACATTTGTGTGGTTATTTGAAATTTATTGGCACATTTTTGTGATGTACCTTAAAGTATAACACACACAAAAAAGATCAATATTACATATGAAAGCTTAGCAACCATTAACTTTTCGTCTTTGTGTATTCGCGCTACGTAAGTGATCTTGCTGCTGGCTTACCACAGCACGTGTCCTATACTCTGAATATCTGCTGTCATTGACTGGCAAGATCACGTGCCATGAGATATGATTGGCTTACAAAAGGGTATCGCAATCTCAGATTTAAAAGCTCTGGAAACTAACGTGCTGTGTTCGGTGCAATTCGAATTTACACTTTTGTAATGCGAAAATATGCAGCGTATATGTTGCTGATATCAAAGATCTTTCCAAATCTCTCCTTTTTTTCATCAAAGGCCGTTCCAAAACTTCTCTCCTCATTCCCTCGTTAAGCATTCATAACCTTACTAAAACTGTTTCTAGCTGGTTTTTGAAGAATACTTCCTATTTGTGACCTGTAGGTCATCATGCCTTATTCACTGTTGTGGCACAGCATTCAGGAAGCTGTTCAACACAACATCCGCTAATATGAACAGCCTTGCACTTAACAGCACTCTTTACATAAACAGGCACTTTCCCTTTAATCCTGCTGGTTCTACTATGGTATCATATTAGCTTATATCTAAGTTTTTTTAACCCACAATAATTTTGTTTGCTAAATTAACCAATGTTCATTATTTAAGTTGATAATTATTCATTGTTCTTGTTGTTACATACATAGGGATCAATTCTTTCACACAACAAAGGGCTTTCTGTTTTGGGAAAAACACACACACACACACACACACACACACACACACACACACACACATATGTTACCAGAATTTTTGGTTTGAACAAGGTTTTTTGGGAACAAGACCACTTTGGTGTGGAGGTATGAAGAATGTCAAAAATGCGAGTACTACTGATGCATTGTGGGCTAGATACGAACAGAAGTATGGATGGAGTGATCAGAAGAGTGAAGGTCAACATCCACAAAGGTGGCACACTGGGCTGAGGAAGACCACATGAAACAAATTGGAGAGACTTAGATATAAGCTAATATGATACCATTGTAGAACCACCTTGGGTAACGAGAGGGTACTTGTGTAAGCGTTATTCTTAACACTGCCTCTTCCAACATCTTTATGGCTCCAAACCCAATACCTCTTTCTTTATGTGTCCAACCTATTACAGTGATACCTTCCTGTGCCAGTCTGTTTATGAGCCATCTAGAGGAAGCCTTTCTAGCTTCCCAGACACTTTGTCTTGTTCAAGTTTATTGATGACGTCTTCATGATTTGGACCCAGGCCCAAGATACTGTATCCTCAATCCTCCACTGTCTCAACACCGTCTCTCCAATTTGTTTCATGTGGTCTTCCTCAGCCCAGTTTGCCACCTTTGTGGATGTTGACCTTCACTCTTCTGATCACTCCATCCATACTTCTGTTCATATCTAGCCCACAATTCATCAGTAGTACTCGCATTTTTGACATTCTTCATACTTCCACACCAAAAGATCACACCCATATAGTATGATCACTCATGGACAGCACACATTCAGTGGTGAGAATTCCCTTGCCCAGTATGCTAAAGGTCTCACTAAGATCTTCACAGATAGGCACTATCCCCCCAAGCTTAAGCAGCACACAGATTTTCTGGGCCATATCCTCACAAACCCCATGTCCCCCCACGACTCCCGAGAACCAGATGCAAAGGAGAACCTCCCAGTATCATCCAAGACTGGGACTACGGAACCTTGATCATTTACCAGGGCTGCAGTTATGTATTGTCACGCTCAGAAATGTGAAACACTACCGACAGTCCTTCACATCTCTCCTGAAGTGGGATTTTGCCACCCAACAAACCTATGCAATATCTAGGTCCATCCCTACGCCACAAGCACTCCCAACCCGATGTCACATGGGTCATATCCCTGTGTAATGATGTTTTTAATTCACCCACCCAGTTCCATCACAGACTTACCATATTCCTACCTGTGAAAGTAGCCTGTCATAAACCTGTTCTGCTGCTATTTTGGCACAGCATTAATTGTGGTAATGACAACTGTCCACATGAATGAATGACGACCGCCAGCTGTGGCCAACATCAGAGTTGACCACCCAGTGATGGAAAACAGTGCTGACCACATTCTCGATTTCAATGACAGATGCACATCCTGTGCCATTTGGATTCTTTTCCCCAACTACTGCATATAGACTGAAGATAACCTTGCAATGCATTATTCATTCCTGTGATCCTCCTCCACTCGAGTAACCATTGCCCTACATCAACCTTTACCCTGCCCCAGGGCTGTAACTTTGGTCATCCTGTACCCACACCCTCTTCCCAACAATCTCCCCTTCCACTGTTCTTCCCCCGCCCCCCCCCCCCCTCCAATCCCTAATCTCTGTCCTGCTTCATCATGTGCTGCATGAACTCACTAGTAGTAACCCATGTGTATCACATTCTTATTCAGTGCACCTGTTGCTTCTCCCTTCTGCATTTCTATCCCATGCATCTTCTGTCTCCGCCGAGCTGTCAGCCACCCTTCCCTAACCCTCCTTCTGCTTCCTCACTTCCTTTCTCTCCTCACTCACTCCACCCTATACAACCACTTAGCCCAGTCCACCTGTAGAACTACCATCCCAGCAATGCCGTCCCAGTGCGCGCTCGCATCTGTGAGCAGTTGTGTGTGAGTCGTTACATGCACATGGATAGGTGTGCATGCGTGCAGTCTGTAGCTCAGAAAAGAATTCATCCGAAAGCTAGAAAAGTTTACAGTCTTGTCTGTCAATGACTCGATGTTTCTGTTATCAGTAAGCTAGTACTTTTACTCCTGAATTATTTACATTCTTTCCACCTTTTCCTTTCACTCTGTCTCATCTGTAATTTTTTAACTTAAGCTTACAACTTTTCCTCAATCTTTGTTTGCCCCCCTTCCTGGCCGTAACACATGATACATCTTAGCCTTGGTTTTGAAGACAAAGGCTGTAGAGTAGGAAGTGTTTAATCCTCAAGTAGGCACAACTGTGAATAAAGTGCATCAACAACAAATAACATTGTATTGTACTGCTCGATTGTTTTCGTACAACTGCAAGCCGATACTATTCCTTCATTAATGCCTCATCTAATGTAATGATAAGTTTTGTTGTCATAAGTTCAAGTGAGCAGTAGTAATATAAAATAACAGTGAACCAGGTGAGAAAATATTTATGGACCATCAAGAAAATGACCCAGCGTCCGAGCTAGCGGCACAATCCCACAGTGAGGCAGTTGTCTACAAGATAGTTAGTAATCAATCATTGTTGAATTAAACTTAGATTAAATTGTGCTGTTGCTCATATATGTTTACCTTCGTAACACAAAGACAACTATTCTTTACATGTGTATACAGTACGCCATGCTCCCATTTCTTTTACAAAAATCGGCGCACCCACTCCAGGGTTACTATGAAATTGATGGCAACAGTCAAAGACATAAATATGTCTCTTTGTTGGTTGGCTTGATGTGTACTGAGGTGTGGAGCAAGCCTAATGCTGAACCTTCAAAATTCTCCCTGCTGTTGTACTTTGAGCCATAACCAATCCCACAAAACATCCTTTTGCAAGATTGTCAAGACTGACATCCGGTACTGCTTCACCATCGTTTCTCAGATCCCTTAAATGTAAACCCCACCTGAGACCACTACTTAATCATAGACTCTTGCGTCTCTGAAATCTGATGACTCCATAATTATCACCCTGCCCTCAGGGGCTCAGCACTCATTTGCTGAGCAGAGGCTTGGCGACCCCAGAGTTCCTGACTGGGGACTGATAAGTGCTGCCGATCCTGTGTTACATAAGCTCTGGGCATGCCTCGGGGACCACCATGCGGCATGGCTCTAGAACATTGTGCGTCACAAGGATCATAGATCTTGGCTTGCCTGGCCAGGTCATAAGAAGGGTAAAAAACTCAATCCTTAGGTGTGCTGCACCCCTTTGAGATGCATGGCTGTTGAGGTGGAACAGTAGTTAGGGGGGCAACCTATGGGGACTGTGCCGCATCTCAGTAGTAGTATAAGGCTTACCTGGGCATGTGGGGCTCTGTCTAGGTGGACTTCTGTTTCCCTAGTTGCTCATTGGACTGAGATGGAACCTTGAAATATCCTCTTCTTCCTCCCAGTGAAATGGGTGGGCCATTCGTAGGTAGCAACACCTGTGACGAACCAAGCTGGGATAATTTTAATACCCCTCTTGTTTTGCCATCTACTTACTTAAATTCGTGTTTTCATTTTTGAACTAATTATCATTAACGTACATCAGTATAATCTGTATTTTCATAAAAGAGAAAGGTTGGCCCTCAGTTTTAAAGAATATAACACCAGATCTAATTTTGTTCAAGTGGCTCTGAGCACTATGGGACTTAACTTCTTAGGTCATCAGTCCCCTAGAACTTAGAACTACTTAAACCTAACTAACCTAAGGACATCACACAAATCCATGCCCAAGGCAGGATTCGAACCTGCGACCGTAGCGGTTGCGCGGTTCCAGGCTGTAGCCCCTAGAACTGCATGGCCACTCCGGCTGGCGATCTAATTTTGTGCTTAGTTTTATGTATGTAATTAATTTGCTAATTTATTTCAACTATTCGTAGTTAGTATCTTTCATTATAGGGTGAAATCAGTAATTGTTTCTTAACTTAAATTCTATTGTTGACGTATAAACAAATATAAATTCTGTAGTAATTATAAACATTTGGAAGACAAAATACTAGTAATCTTAAAGTATCTGTTTGGCTCTATCCGAAAACATGTTAGCAGAGCCAGCCCTTAATTAATTCCAGAGCAATTAACAGTTTTGTCAAAATTATTGTTTGCATAATGATATTTGTTAATTTCATGATTTAAACAAATAATTTGGCCTAACTCTAGCAGTAGAAGAAACTGTTAAAAAGAACCAATGTTTCGATGTATTCAGTTACCATATTTACTCGAATCTAAACCGCACTTTTTTTCTGGTTTTTGTAATCCAAAAAACTGCCCACGGCTTAGAATCGAGTGCAAAGTAAGCAGAAGTTCTGAAAAATTTTGGTAGGTGCCGCCACAACTAACTTCTGCTGTCGAATATATGTAGTGCTACACAGACATGCTTTGCAGGCACAAAGATAAATACTGGCGCAAAAACCTCTGCGTCAGTAAATAAATTATAAAAAAGGTGGAAGACGAACTTTTTTCTCCACCCCGAGTTTCGACCACTGCATTTTCATACATTATCCAACGAAGCAAATACAAATTCCGTATTGTTCATCTTCGAATGTAGCAGCATTTCAATGTACTATGAAAATCCAACTGGCAAGACTGTTTGGGATGTTTGTCAATATGGCCAACTCTACGTTTTGAATTTTTTCCTATCTGTGAGAAGAGATGGTTGCTAATAGGAACTCTTATGAATTGTGAATCACTTGCAGTATTCTCTTCACTATAAGAATAATACAAATTTAAACATTTTGTCATGTATTCTTTCATATTTGCTGCTGTCTCATTTAAATCTTGTCTGCCTAATAAACTACGAAACTACAGTGAGACAACAGCAAACGCTGTATTATGTCATGTTTATATTCGTATTATTCTTATGCCTAATAGTGATACAGTCAGAAGTGAAGCATGGCAGTTGACTAGATTTTTAAATCTAAGATGACTAATTTATGTGCAGAATGTAATGTACTAAAGAGGCATCTGCAAAGATTTTCAAACGGAGAAAATTTTTCGCTAAACTGTCGTTCAGAACATCTTCTATCATACTCAGTCTATTATTTGGTTCTTGTTGATCATTATCAAAGAAAGCAACAGTGTAACAACAAATAGCAGTCTCTTGCCATTGTTTCACTGCGAGCGGCGACATGTTGTTAACACTCATTATCAGAATGCAACAAACAATGCATGACACAGTACAGTAATGCATTTTCAGCTTAGAGTGACGTAAACACCTACAACAAAGAGAACGGCACTTACCAGATCAAAGAAAAATAAGCAATCGATTCAAACTAGACGAAACACGTGAAAAAGGAAGGGTACCTGAATAAATACAGACGGAGTGCCTGACGCATAGCAGTGGCTACCTGGTAACGCTTAACTGCTAAGCTTATGACTCAAACCAAACTACTGTAGCTGTATCGTCATTCATTCGATCTAAATTGTGTCTCATATTACAATATACCAACTTTGTTTCGATATGATTTCGAGTCTCATTTTTCAGGTGCCGCTTAGATTCGAGTAAATACGGTAATTTAATGAGTTAAGTTTCAATTGTAATTTCTGTAAATTAAACTAAGAACAATGTGTAGTTTCAGCACGTATTTTTGTGAGGATATATAAGAGCACGATTTTTAGTCACGAGACAGTCAGTCCATGGCCGAGTTTCAGACTAGGAACCGGTTTTGCTTAGAATGACAACAATGCATCAACTTAACAGTGAAATAAGTGTTACACCAATAGGCCATGTGCTAAACCAGTGACAGTGACTGTTCAGTTTATTTGAAGGAC
This sequence comes from Schistocerca americana, assembly GCF_021461395.2. Classification (NCBI taxonomy): domain Eukaryota; kingdom Metazoa; phylum Arthropoda; class Insecta; order Orthoptera; family Acrididae; genus Schistocerca; species Schistocerca americana. The sequence continues at coordinate 87,920,027 of NC_060119.1, forward strand.
TGTGAACTATGTGGTTTTTTTTACGCTCGCAGTATTCAACAGTAAACTATTGTAGCAGCATGTGGAGATTCACCTGCAAACTATTAATGAGGCATATGGAAAGTTCAAACAATAGTGCACTGGCAATACCTGTATAACTGTGTTTTTTTGGGGGGGGTGGGTGGGGGGGCGTGGGGAGGAGGTTGTGCAAAGTGAAACTAAACTACGTAGAAATACAAATATGTAGCTGTCTTCTACATTGTTTACAGTTGTCAGTGTCCAAAATACAAACCTCATTTTTCAGCCAGTGTAGCAACACAGTTCGTCGACACCAAGGACAACAAATGAATAAATAAAGCAGGTGGAACCGCTACACACCGTATCTAACAAGAGGGCTTGTGTGCCAGTCCTCCTGGCTCAGTGATTTTTTTAGTATATTGTAACAGAATGCATGCTGCTGGCCAGTATATGTTTTCAATTGTGAAAGGAAAATAGGACAGCTTTGAGAAGGTTTCACCTTTTTATATTCAAAAAGGTTTAGATGATATCACAGGTACACTGAAATTAGTCAAGCATCTGCATAACAGAATGTTGTTGGTTGAAACTGTTAGTTCCCAATAAGCAGCCAACATCTGGAAAGCTAAATGCTTTGGGGAATATGCCATAGAAACAGAGCTAGAAAACTCCTTGAACTATAGCAAAGGTGTTGTATCATGTAGATATCTGGTTGACATTCTTGAGGGGGAATTGAAAGATAGTGGGCTGAAGAAGGGATCATTGATGTACAAAATATATTAAAAAGAGTGGATGGGGACCTTGTAAAATCTGACTCCTTTATCATTATTTTCAATAGCACGAAACTCAGGGAACACATTAAGGCAGGTTTCCTTCGTCTAAGCATACTGCATATGTCTCCACCCCATTGCACTGTTTTAAATGCCAGCGCTTTGAGTATGCCACTGTACGATGTAAGGGTGAAGCCACTTGTGGCAAGGGCGCCCCTGACAAAGTTGGTTGCTCCTCCTCCAAAGTGTGTAAATTGCTGTGGGGATCACCCTGTCTGAAGTAGGGGCTGCTGCAGTGTCTTCCTTGAAAGGATGATACAGGAGATTAAAACATTGAAACACATCACATATGGTGAGGCCAAGAAGATCTGTAAGACCATGCTGCCTCCCACTTGCACTACATCATTTGCTTTGACCCTTAAAGTCATTTTGATGGACAACTTCTACACAAATGGAGGTTGCTAGTGTCAGCACTAGTACCTGCATTTTTAAGTGCATTTGCCAAGATGCACTTGTTTCAGAGCTCATAACTTCCAGAGAACATCAAATGAAGTCACACTCACCACCACTGCGGAGCTCCCGGTACTTTCAAATGCAGAGCCGGGGGGGGGGGGGGGGGGGGATGGGAATGCCTCCACCACTGCTTCTGCAGCTCCTACAAAACCCTCCCAAATCAAAAAAGCAAATGGGTAACTTCCACAGCAGATGAAAACAGGTGTTAGACCATCAGACCATGTCGATGTCATTCAACTTGCTGTTCTACTGCTCCTTCTTTGGCGCCCATGGACTGCGAAGTATGGCTGTGGTAACCATCTTGCCCCAAGGCTGAAACTCCACCTGTCCCGAGCTCCCCACCCTGGCAGAAAGACAAGGTGGAAGTGCAACCCATGTGATAAATGACTCCCATACTACAGGGTTCGGGACTTGTGGAGCAACTGATACTACTGGCACAGGCACACCCCCTGTTCTTGTGTCTACAGGAAATACACATCGATGCCCCTGCGCTATGGAGTTAGACCTTCCACCAAAAGGATGACCTGACAGGGCACAAAGAGCCAAGTTTGGGGCTGCTGTGCTTGTCAGTAATACACACCACTCCTCTACCCTCTCCTTGATTACTGACCTACAAGCAGTAGCTGTTGCAGTTCATGTGGGTCAGAAGATCACTGTCTGCTCCTGCAGGCCTCATTGCACAACTTCCCCACCTATTTCTCCTACCGGATTTCAGTGCCCATAATGTATTTTGGGGCTCAAACTGTACTTGCCCCAGTGGTCTAGTCTTGGAGAATCATGATAACTCAAGAGCTGTGCATCCTCATAACAGGTAGTTTCACCCATTTCCCGGCTGCTACTGGGCCGTCCGCAATCATTAACCTCACTTTCTGCTCTCCAGCCCTTGCAGACTCAGCACAGTGGGAAGCAACTGACGACCTTCATTCCAGTGACGATTTCCCACTGTGGATTTACTACTGGATGGAGGATTGCTTAAACAGAAGCCACCGAAATTAATGGTCCACAGGGCTAACTGGACGCTGTTCATCCAGCTGGTTGTGGATGAACACTGCGACAGTGTCCAAGAACTGGTGAATCCCATCACAGGAGTGATCTATCATGCCACTGGCTTATCCATTCCAAAGTCTTCAGGTCATCTTTGGAGGCAGCCTTTATCTTGATGGACTGATGAGTGCCATTCTGTGATCCAGGACAGGTGTGTGGCTCTACAATGGTTTAAATGCTGCAGACGACCTCACAGCTTTTCCTGTCACAAGCTCCGTGGCTCAACACATAATTAAGGAGAGCAAGAAAAGGTCGTGACACGTGTTTCTGGACGATTATCAACCGGCCACTTGTTCCACAAAAGTAAAGGAAGCCATCTGGAGGATTTCCAGTAAACACAGCCACTTACCAATAGCAGGAGTGCCATGCAAAGCCCAGAGACATCACTCAGGTGATGACAGAGCAATTTGCAGCAACTATTGCCAATGCAGGGTTGCCACAGGTCTGGAAATCAGGGAATGTCAAACACATCAGGAAAATTTGGAAAGGAAAAAAAAAGCTGGAAAAATCTCATTTTTGTCTGATCAAATGAAATGGTTTGTTTACCAAGGTGTCATGCATTGTCGCTGGCTGAATGTAGCTGAGTACGTATGCCACTTCCCTACTCCCTCATTCCTACTGCTTCTCCCCTTCCTACCAATCCCCCCAGCGTGCAGTCAGTGCTGCCACCACTTCTTGCTGCTGGCCTATCAGCTGCTGGTGAGAGGCAGGGAGGCATGACAAGTTGTTTGCTTATATCTGATTCTCAGATACTGTAGACACAGTGGCCAAAGACAGCGGTCATGTGTGCATGAGTTGTATCTGAATGATTGTGAGTGTGCGTGTGCTCTCATTTTGTGACAAAAGCTATGGCTGAAAATTTAGTTGTGAGATTGCCTTTTCTACATGCCTGTCTGTGGCTCAGCAATCATCTTAACAGTGAGTTGCTACCTATCCTCATTATTATTGATTCTCAGAGTATTTGAAAAAGTTATCTGTTGCATGGATTGATCACCGTGGTATCATTTCATCAGCATGCTGTCTGTGGTTCATGTATAGCTGGCCACACAAGTAGATTTCTGCGACGGGCCAAAACTGCAGGCCCTTTCTGTGTGTATCTGTAATGGATTGGGCCTGCCAATCTGAAGCCATTCGGTTTCCACTAATATGCAGTCTCTGGCTGTTGGATCTAATCTCACCACTCAACCTACAGGCCGGGTCTGTTTGTGTGTGGCATAATGCAGCGGATTTTCATGGTTTATCCATGGACCCAGGATTGCGGTGCTCCTCAGCAGGCCAGAGGCCATGAGCGATGAATTTCAGGAATTGCAACTGTTTCCCCACAAGCACATGTACAGTGTGATGTTTTATAGATGTTTTATTTGTTCTAGTAGATTTTGACACTTCAAAAGTAGTTTATATGTTAGGAAGTATGGATGATAAGAAGATAAGTATGCTATGTACTCATATATTTCTTGAAAGAAAAATCACACAATACTTGTCAAATAATAGATATAATACAGTTGGTAATAACTGACAATAACAAACATAGTAAACAAACATTTTATTGGCAGGCACCTACAGTGTTGGTTTACACAATTCTTCCCCCACTTAATACACTTCTTTCAAGCGGTCTACTTTTTTCTGAGGTTATTTCTGAAATCAGTGAAGGTATTTTAAATCGGTCTTGCGACTCCAAGGAAATGCATATTTTCATCACCAAATATGTTTCGTTTTATTGAAATAAAATAACATCAGCGGTCTTAATGAAACACACATACCATTTGACTTGCTTTCTCCATCTAAAAACAGTTCATTACAAAACATGTTAATGTTAGTACTTAAGAGTTTTGCCGACGTCAGGAAACGCCATCTGCTTGCAAGCTTTTTTAGATATTTCCTCATTTTCACTATTGTTTCTTGTACCATAGCTACAGAGACAGAGTATCAACTTACGTAGTAACTTACCCTTGAGATCTCAAAATTTGTCAGAGAAAAATGCTAAAACTTGTGTGGAAATCAGGGAATGTCAATTGGGGAAACTTGTGGCAACCCTGCAATGTCATCCAGGATCCGGCATTTCTCCATTACCATGTGGCTGTGGAGATAGACAAGTTGGACTTAAGATCTCACAATTCTGAGTCTTGCAGCTGGCATTTCTCTCTGTGGGAGCTGGTATTGGTACTGTCCGAAACTCGTGATGCTACACCCGGTCACGACCACATAAGAGTACTGCATGCTTCAACATTTGCCACCAATATCAAAGGAAGTGCTCCTCAAATGTTTTAATTTGGTATTGCAGACAGGTCACTTTCCCAACTTGTGGAGAGAGGCAATTTTGATACCTCTTCTCGAACCAGGAAAGGATCTCATATGTCCCAGTAGTTACTGGAGTGTCACCTTAACTAGCTGTGTAGGAAAGACATTGGAGCAAAATGTTAACTGTCATCTGGTCCGGTTGTTAGAGATGAGGCAACTTCTTAGCCGCTCTCATTATGCATTCTGGAGATTTCGGTCAACTTTCGGCAACCAAACCCTGCTGGAGGCTGCTATTCAACAGGCTTTCCTACATCAACAACACCTCTCAGTGTCTTCTTTGACATCAGTAAGGTGTAAGACACTACTCGACGACACAGTGTTATAGAGCAACTTAATCAGTGTTGCTAACATGGCCACCTCTCCATCTTTATATCGTCTTTGTAAGCAGTTTTCAGGTTGTGTGTCGGTGACTCGTTGTCAGATCATTTTGTGCAGGAAAATGGTGTTCCTCAGGACAGTGTTATAAGTGTTACCCTCTTTGCCATAGCTGTGAACTGTATCACATCTACTGAATGGAGTCCTGCACAGTGCTCCTTATTTGTGGACAATTTTGTTGTTTTCTATTCCTCCTCCCATGGTGCAACAGTGACCGGTGAATTGCAATTTTAGGGTTGAAGAGTGGGCTGCAAAGACAGGTTTTCAATTTTAAGTGTGATGGTATTCTAAATATTTAGTATTTAGTTTTTTCGGCCTCTTTTTTTTTTTTTTTTTTTTTTACTCCAAACTGTTGTGGTTACCATACTTGCAAGGCCTGAAAACCAGAACCCAGGTGGCATTATCATAACTAGACTGTGTTTTATTTTTGGACCTAAGGATAGTAGCAGATTTGCCGTCAGAACTGCCCTCTCTTTTAAGTGACACTAAAAATTTTTAAGGTGATCAGTCCACATTGTTTCTGGAAATTGTAGGGAGATGTTCTTAATGTGTTAACAATGTGACTGGCTCACCCATGTTTTATGTAAGTGGTCAGCTATTCTTATTTCCCTGTGCCATTGTTTTACATCTTCTTTTACATGTGTTTTCATCCCTTTTGTAGCACCTTTCAATGTATCTCCTTTATTTTGAGGCATGTTATGTGGAGCGATTGTGTGGATCAATATGAGTGAGGTAGGAGTGAGTGGATGAGTGAGTGATTGTGCCAACAATTTTAGCTCTTTTTTTTTTCCTTTTTCATTTTGTTTAATATTTGTATGGGCACTGATAACCTTGCTGTTGAGGGGCCATACAGCCCAAAACAAGAACAAGAACAACAATCTACTGACTGGTTTGATGTGGCCCACCACAAATTCCTTTCCTGTGCTAACCTCTTCATCTCGGAGTAGCACTTGCAACCTACGTCCTCAATTATTTGCTTGACGTATTCCAATCTCTGTATTTCTCTACAGTTTTTGCCCTCTACAGCTCCCTCTAGTACCATGGAAGTCATTCCCTCATGTCTTAGCAGATGTCCTATCATCCTGTCCCTTCTCCTTATCAGTGTTCTCCACATATTCCTTTCCTCTCCGATTCTGCGTAGAACCTCCTCATTCCTTACCTTATCAGTCCACCTAATTTTCAACATTTGTAGTACCTGATTAATAAAAGTATGTAAGGGTATGGCTGCTTCAGCTCTGTGGTACCTTTCTTGAAGAATCTACCATCAAGGTTCGATTCCCCTGGTTCAAACCATCCAATAATTGTACTTTAAAAATGCATGCTCTTCCCAAAGACTCACCTGAATGCAGGGATCTCCTTATTTTACTGAAACCACTCATACCATATTCTACCATCTTCTGAAAATCATAAACCAAACCACCCTGACCATCCCATAATTACTTTATTCATTGCACCCTCTTAATATGTATCTGGTGGATCAGCATCTGTGAACTGTTGTACAGAAAGATGTCTAATAGATTCAGACACAAACATCTTTCTAGTCATCATAAATTTTTGCTTGTCCCACTTCCACTGTACACAATCCTAGTAAGCATTAATGCCACTCCATCTCTTATCAGTATTTCCCACATACTTTGTGTACTTGGCACTAAACACTGCCTTGACCAGTAATGACTGGGTATCAGATTGATGACTTCTATTCTGTGTACCATAATAAATGTCATATATTCCATCGATTACCTCACCACCCAATATACAAAGAGATACCGTGGATACCTCTGGTACGTTAGTATCATTCAACACAAGTAAGGAGTGAACTAATCAATGTCTTCAACGTCACTATGGTTTTCCAAAATCCTCATCCTCCCCTCCTTTGCATTGCTATTCCAACACCATATACGTAGAATAGCTTTTATCACTTCTTTACTACAATATTTGCAACAATTTGGTCATACTGTACACTCATTCCACCCTTTTTCTTCCCATATGGTTAGGGACAATAAAATTATGGGCCAAAATATAATGGAAAAAGAAATGAAATTGATGGTTTCCATGAAATGTTGCAGTTTCTCTGATCACATATAAAAATATCATTAAACTGAGGACAGCAGATAATAACTGGTAGGTATTGTATGTTGAAACGATTTTGGCTTTTTTTTCCAAGGCATATAATCTTAAAATGACAATTCTTTTCCCTTGTAAAGCACCATGGCTCTGTGTGTGACATCGAACAAAAACACAGTACAGTACATTCAATGAACTTTATTTATGGTAACAGTTTCAGTTGCCAACATCACATTTCCAGATTATTTCATACATTAAATCCTACTGTAGTCGGTGCCTATTGGAGAGATCTTTAATGCGGTGCATCACATAAACTCCATATTTTTGTAATGCTCAAATATAAGTATGGAAACCACCAAATATGATACTCATCTGTTCCATTTGTTGCTATCAGCTGATCACAGCATAGAATATGTGACAACAGCCAAACATCAGTATCATCATATATGATAAAATAAACTAAATCACGTTCCATGAGGGGTATGATTACTTTTTATGTAATCATCTTGATTGGTTTCACCAACTTGTAACTAAATTATCTCTTGTTAACCTAATGTAAACCTCGGACTATGCAACAGATCAGGCTGTCACTGCAAACTTCGATCACAAAAAAATAAAAATAAAAAGAATAAACACTGAAACAAGCATTGTCAATGTTCTGTTTTACTACCAAAACACATTTGCGTAACACCATGTCCAGTGTGTGATTGGCTGATAGAATCAACCAAGCATATGTCATTTTGATTTGTATGCATTTGAAAGTGAAGTGTTGTATTTGGTAGTTTTCATTTTTGTACTTTGTATACCATGAAAACCAGCAGTTTAATTTATGCACCACATTAAACATCTCACCAAAATGCATTTTTCTTCTTTTCAAAAAATACTGGCAAATGTGATGACACCGGTTAAAACTTTGCTTCATTATTGTGGGAAAGGAATTTTTGGTGTTGAAATTACTAACACTTTTTAGAAATTTGTAGGCTCCAGTGAAGGACACACTGAAAAACATGGTTGTCCTCTCAAACTGGGCTAACAAGAACACAGAGCTCTGCAAGACTGTGTTTACAGCTGTAGGTTCTTGTTTCAACCTTAGGATGACAATGATGACATGGCAGAGTCTGTTAAGTATACCTGGAATGGCAGGTCTCAACTGTGTAGATATTCTGAAGGGATACAAACCCCTTCACAGTTTAGTGAAAAAACAATTTTTCGTGCCAGCAGAAAATGCGAACATTGTCAAATGTCTGGTGTTGTGCTGGAGTCAGTTAACCTTCCATGTCCAAATTTAGACTCCCAAGACAGTGTATGAACACTATAGTGAAGTATTGACAGATTTGCGACATAAGAGCACTTTGAAGTTAGGACAATACTGTCTTTTGAAAAACTTTCGAGTTTGGAGAGTTATTTTTTCTTTAATTGAGTAGATTTAATTGGTTTAATTGTATGTTTTCTTCTCTTTTCCCTTCTGCCAATGCCAGAAATAAACTTGATTTTGATGTCAAAAAGCATAATGTATTTGATAGGTATATTTTAATTTTCAATGTAACACTGTAAAATAATGGAATAAGGAAAAAATAAACAACTTGCTGTGCCTCAGAAATAAGCTGTGAGAAACCAGTACCAAAATTAGCAAAAAGTAAGACCGAAATAGGAAAAACTGAAATTGGCCATAGAATTTTTTCTCCCCTACATGAGGCTCTTATCCTATTCTTGTCCATCTTTTTTTTTTAATATATCCTTCCTTTTTCACTTCTTTTGTACTTATGTTTTTATGCTGCTCCTCCAACATTTTTCCTGCAGTTAAGGACCTCTTTTTGTCTTGTGTGAAATATTTCCAGTGATCTCTGACTCACCTGCTACCCTATCCACCAATTCCAAGTTCTCAGGTTTCCAGACCTAGCCTGGAATAGTAAGATATTTTCTCCCTCACATTGTCATTTCAACAAGTCATCCTTGTCCCAAGATCTTGGCTGACTTTACTTACATGGTTGACTTTACTTATATCTCTAAGCCTTACCACATGGTTTCAGAAGGTGTCAGTTTTGCATCTTTCTACATGTTTTTTGCATGCACTTGATAAGTATATTGTTTCTTTATGTGCGATAAAATAATATTTTACTTGACTATACCATAGTTGCTTTTATTTGCACACTATTCCAGAAATCAATTTTCATCTTAATGGTGTGTTTGTTTTATCTTCATGTGTATACCTTTTATTTTATGTAATTGAATATACCTGTAAAAATGTGCTCTTTTTCATTTTAGTACCACAAAAAGTGCAATCTCAAGCCCTCAGGCAGGACGACACAAATCACTGAAATTTGTAAATGCATATGAAGAGCAAGGCCAGAAAACACCTCCGAATAAGGAAGAAAAAGACTGTGATATTAAATTTAGACATCGAGTTACAGCTTTCCTTGACACTGAGAATGTGTTGGCAAAGTACATGAAACATATAACAATTGGTGGTAAGTTATTCAGTTTTTGATATACCAAATTTACTCAGCAGCAACATGTTCTCTGGAGTGCTTTCTGTTATATCTTAAAATTAGTTCAGATATAGTGATGTGAAACACTCCATGCAAAATATTTACTTTACTTAGCTATAGCCAAAAGGTGAATACAAGTAGTTTCCATGTAACAACTAATAAATACTCTATGTGATCAAAAGTATCCAGACACCTGGCTGAAAATCACTTACAAGTTCGTGACGCCCTACACCGGTAATGCTGGAATTAAATATGGTGTTGGCCCACCCTCAGCCTCGACGACAGCTCCCACTCTCACAGGCATACGCTCAGTCAAGTGCTGGAAGGTTTCTTGGGGAATGGCAGCCCATTCTTCACGGAACGCTGCACTGAGGAGAGGTATCAATGTCGGTTGGTGAGGCCTGGCATGAAGTCGGCATTCCAAAACATCCCAAAGGGGTTCTATAGGATTCAGGTCAGGGCTCTGTGCAGGCCAGTCCATTACAGGGATGTTATTATCGTGTAACCACTCCAACACAGGCTGTGCATTATGTACAGGTGCTCAATCATGTTGAAAGATGTGATCGCCATCCCCAAATTGCTCTTCAACAATGGGAAGCAAGAAGATGCTTAAAACATCAATGTAAGCCTTTGCTGTGATAGTGCCATGCAAAACAATAAGGGGTGCAAGCACCCTCCATGAAAAACCTGACCACACCATAACACCACCACCTCCAAATTTACTGTTGGCACTACACATGCTGACAGATGACGTTTACTAGGCATTTGTCATACCCACACCCTGCCATTGGATCGACACATTGTGTACCATGATTCGTCACTCCACACAACTTTTTTCCACTGTTCAATCATGCAATGTCCACACTCCTTACACCAAGCGAGGCGTCGTCTGGCATTTACCGGTGCAATGTGTAGCTTATGAGCAGCCGCTCATCCATGAAATCCAAGTTTTCTCACCTCCCGTCTAACTGTCATTGTACTTGCAGTGAATCCTGATGCAGTTTGGAATTCCTGTGAGATGGTCTGGGATGATGTCTGCCTATTACACATTACAACCCTCTTCAACTGTTGGCGGTCTGTTAGTCATCAGGTGAGGTCAGCCTGTACGCTTTTGTGCTGTACATGTCCCTTCATGTTTCCTCTTCCGTATCACATCATAAATAACAGACCTAAGGATGTTTAGGAGTGTGGAAATCTCACGTACAGACATATGACACAAATGACATCCAATCACCTGACCACGTTTGAAGTCTGTGAGTTTTGCAGAGCGCCCCATCCTGCTCTCTCATGATGTCTAATAACTACTGAGGTTGCTGATATGGAGTACCTGGCAGTGGGTGGCAGCACAATGCATCTAATATGAAAAACGTATATTTTTTGGTTGTCTGGATTCTTTTGATCACATAGTGTAAATAATGTGAAATCAGTACAGATTAGCTGTTGTTTTCCTTTGGGACTAACTGAAAATTGTAAATATTAGTGGACTCTCAACCGGGGAGTCTCGCTTTTAAAATAAACCTTTTAGTCTTGCATCCATGTAGTAAGCATAAAACAGGCATTATCACTAATATCTGATTTCTTGAAGACAGTAATGGCAATTGTCGACATGGGCAATTTGACTGTTATTTACTTGGTCATAAATAGTTAACAGAATGTGTTGATTAGGAATTGTGGGCACTTTGGCTTTCATATGAAACAGCTACTGAGAGAAAGATGTGATTTCCACACAGTGGTATAAAAAAGAATAGGGTTATTTAACAGTTCTATTGTATAAGTACATTCTTCAAATTTTTCTCCAACTCTCTGATGTAAAGTGATCAGTCATCATATTTGCTTGTATAGTGATTCATTTACATTACATTATTTCCAGTATTTTATCTCTTTTCATAGTGTGTAATCATTTTTTCAACCCCATGCCTTCTCATTTACAGATGTTATCATGTCTCATTCCCATTCTGTTACAAACATAATCATGTACAGTATGGCAGTTATTGAACTATACAAAATGAAATCATCGTAACTTCTGAATGGTTTGCGTTATAACATTCAAACTGTATGGTTGGCAGCGGGGCATGATGGGAATTAGTGTGCGCAGTATGGTTTGGTTTAGTGATGAAGCTCACTTTGACTTGGATGGGTTCTTCAGTAAGCAAAATTGGCGCATTTTGTGGGACTGAGAATCCGCATTTCGCAATCAAGAAGTCACCCTCAACTGGTGACAGTGTGGTGTGCAATGTCCAGTCACGGAATAATCAGTGCAATATTCCTTGATGGCACGGTGACTACCGAACGGTATGTGAAGTTTTTGGAAGATGATTTCATCCCCCTTATCCAAAGTGGCCCTGATTTCGACAAGATGTGGTTCATGCAAGATGGAGCTCAACCCCACTCATTGATGTAGGAGAGTGTTTGATGTCCTGGAGGTGCTCCAGGGACCGCAATCTAGCTCTTGGAACCAAGAGGCCACTGGCTTGGGCCTCGATTGGCTGCCATATTCTCTGGATCTGAACACATAAGACTCCTTTTTGTGGGGCTATATTAAAGACAAGGTGTACAGCAATAACCCCAAAACCATTACTGACTAGAAAACAGCCATTCAGGTAATTCAGTATCGATGTTCCGACACTTCAACAGGTCATGCAGAAATTCAGTATTTGTCTGCGGCACATCATCGCCAAGGATGGCAGGCATATCAAACATGTCATAACCTACCTCTGAATATCTGTAGTAACGTTTACATGTTGAGTAAAGTGTGTGCACACTGTAGTTTGTAACAAATTTACGTTCAGTAATTGTCACTCTGTATTTTTCTTCTATCTTGTGGCAGCATAAAAACAGGCTTCCTGCAGAACAGTGTTAAATGTTGGTAGACAGATGAAGAAAGTCCTCCTTGCTTTAATCAATTCTGGCATTATAAAAGAGAATTAATGTACAGAATAACAAACTAAGCAATGGAAAAAACTATGCATTATGAAAAGATAGATTGCTATGCACCATATAGTGGAGATGATGAGTCGCAGGCAGGCACATCAAAAAGACCATTCAAAAAGTAAGTTTTTGGCCAAAAAACCTTCTTCTGAAATAGTTAAAACACAAACACATGAAGCGCGCGCTCCCACACACACACACACACACACACATGTTTTGTCTATTTCAGAAGAAGGCATGTAGGCCAAAAGTTACTTGTTTAGTAGACTTTTTGTGTCTGTCTGCAACTTAACATCTTCATTATGTGGTAAATAACAAACCAATATTGCTGATGTTTTTCTGATATAGCTTCTTAGAGAATACTCTTAACACAAACATTAGGCTGTAACTAGAAGAAAAGAAGCATCTCTCAAAGTATCAGCATAGACTTCAGAAGAACCCTCAAGTGAAATATAAATTGCTTTATTCATACATGATGTCTTGCAGACAGTAGATGTAGGTGAAAAGGTACAATCAGTCTTCGTAGACTTCCAAAGACTTTACAGACTATATCACATTGTCAACAGATACCCAAGATACAACATACACTATGTGATCAAAAGTATCAGGACACCCCCCAAAGACATATGTTTCTCATATTACATGCATTGTGCTCCCACTTAGTGCCAGGTACTCCATATTAGCAACCTCAGTAGTCATTAGACATCGTGAGAGAGCAGAATGGGGCACTCCGCAAAACTCACGGACTTCAAACGTGGTCAGGTGATTGGGTGTCATTTGTGTCATATGTCTGTACGTGAGATTTCCACACTCCTGAACATCTCTAGGTCCACTGTTTCTGATGTGATAGTGAAGTGGAAACGTGAAGGGAAGTGTACAGCACAAAAGCATACAGACTGACCTCATCTGTTTACTGACAGAGACCGCCAACAGTTGAAGAGGGTCGTAATGTGTAATAGGCAGACATCATTCCAGACCATCACACAGGAATTCCAAACTGCGTCAGGATCAACTGCAAGTACAATGACAGTTTGACAGGAGGTGAGAAAACTTAGATTTCATGATTGAGCAGCTGCTCATAAGCCACAACATCATGCCAGTAAATGCCAGATGACGCCTCGCTTGGTGTATGGAGTGTAAACATTGCATGATTGAACGGTGGAAAAGCGTTGTGTGGAGTGACAAATCATGGTACACAATGTGTCAATCCAACGGCAGGGTGTGGCTATGGCGAATGCCTGGTAAACATGATCTGCCAGCGTGTGTAGTGCCAAAAGTAAAATTCGAAGGTGGTGGTGTTATGGTGTGGTCATGTTTTTCATGGAGGGGCTTTGCAGCCCTTGTTGTTTTGCATGGCACTATCACAGCACAGGCCTACATTGACGTTTTAAGCACCTTCTTGCTTCCCACTGTTGAAGCGCAATTGGGGATGGCAATCACATCTTTCAACATGATCGAGCACCTGTTCATAATGCACGGCCTGTGGTGGAGTGGTTACACGACAATAACATCCCTGTAATGGAATGGCCTGCACAGAGTCCTGACCTGAATCTTATGGAACACCTTTGGAATGTTTTGGAACGCTGACTTCATGCCAGGCCTCACCGACCGACATCAATGCCTCTCCTCAGTGCCACACTCCATGAAGAACGGGGTTGCCATTCCCCAAGAAACTTTCCGCACCTGATTGAACATATGCCTGCGAGAGTGGAAGCTGTCATCGAGGCTAAGGGTGGGTCAACACCATATTGAATTCCAGCATTACCAATGGAGGGTGCCATGAACTTGTAAATGATTTTCAGCCATGTGTCCAGATACTTTTGATCACAAAGTGTGCAAAGTACCAAGTGTGCTCCAAGGAAGCATTATATTTTAGCCCATATCAAAGTGTAACAGAATTGTCTGGTAATGCAAAATGAGAATTTTTATAAGAAAAACAGTGATGTTTGCAAAACCCTGCTTGGTAAATTCAGAGAACCTGCATTCAAAAAACTCTGTGTGACCATTCTGCTGCCTGAGGTGACAAAAGTCATGGGATAGTGATATTCACATGTACAGAGGATGGTAGTACTGCATACACAAGGTGTAAAAGGAAAGTGAATTGGCAGATCTGTCATTTGTAAATGATTCATGTGAAGGAAGTTTTTTGACATGCTTATGGTCTCACGACCGGAGAACCCATCATTGACCAGAAATGGTTATGTTCATCTATCTGGAGACTATTTGCAGCCATATTGATAGACTCTGAAAGTGGAATTGGAACTAGAGACATGGGACATTCCATTTTGGAAATCATTAGGAAATTTAATATTCTGAGACTGATAGTGTCAAGAGTGCCCTGAGAAAACCAAATTTCAGGCATTACCTCTCACCCTCACGCCGTCAACAACACGGTGATAGACGATCTTCATTTAACTACTGAGAGCAGTGATGTTTGCATAGAGTTGTCAGTGCTAACAGACAAGCAACATGGAGTGAAATAGCTGCAGAAATCAATGTGGGATGTACGACAGTTCAGCGAAATTTGGCATTTATGGGCTGTGACAGCAGATGACCGACAGGAGTGCCTTTGTTAGCTGCACGACATCGCCTGCAATGCCTCTCCTGGGCTCGCGACCATATTGATTGGAGCCTAGATGGCTGGAGAACTGTGGCCCACTTAGATGAGTCCCGATTTCAGTTGGTAAGAGCTGATGGTAGGATTTAAGTGTGGTGCAGACCCCACAAAACCATGGACTCAAGTTGTCAACATGGCACTGTGCAATCTGGTAGTGGCTTCATAATAGTGTGGGCTGTGTTGACATGGAATGGACTGGGTTCTCTGGTCCAAGTGAACTAATCATTGACCAGAAATGATTATGTTCGTCTACCTGGAAACCATTTGCAGCCATTCATGGACTTTGCATTCCCAAACCGCAATGTCATATCACCGGGCCACAGTTGCTCATGATGTGTCTGAAGAATATTATGGACAGTTTGAGTGGATGAATTGGCCATCCAGATCACCCAGTGTTAATCACTTTGAACATTTATAGGACATAATGGAGAGGTCAGTTCATGCTCGTCATAATGCACCACCAACACTTTCAGAATTATTGACAGATATTGAGGTAGTATGGCTCAGTGTTTCTACAAGGAGCTTCCAGTGACTTGTTGAATCCATGCCATGTCGAGTTCCTCCATTACGCCAGGCAAAAGGAAGTCTGCACAATATTAGGAGGTATCCCGTGACTTTCGTCACCTTAATGTATTTAATCCGATTTACTCTCTTAGTCTTTTGTAATACCACATTTCAAAATTTTCTATTCTATTCTTGTCCAAACTCAGATAACACTTACTTGCACCTTCATTTACATTCGATGTTATGAAATATGTTTCCATCAGAAACACTTTTTTGCTATTGACAGTCTGCATTTTATATCTCGTCACTTATTTTGCTACCCAAATAGAGAAACTGTTCTCCTACATTCAGTGTCTCATTTCATAATCTAATTCCCTTAGCTTGCCTGATTTAATTTGACTACATTCCATCACTCTTGTTTTACTTTTGTTGATATTCATGTTATAACCTATTTTGAAGGCTCTGTCCATTTTATTCAACTGATATTCCAACTCATTTGCTGTCTCTGACAGACTTACAGTGTCATTGGCAAAACTAGAAGTTTTATTTCTTTCCCCCTGAACTTTAATTTTCTTTCCAAATTTCACCTTGGTTTCTGTTTTCTCGATGAACAAATTTAATCTATACTAATATTATAAATGCAGAAGTAAATGTCTATTACGTTTTCATGACCACACTGCTAAACTGATTCTGACGAAATTTTTTGTGGCCATAGGAAGTGGTTGTACTATCTTTTTGAGTATTACTACTATTTTTTAATATAGTATACATGATTGGGATGCAGACAATACTTGGATGGATGATGGCGTATTGTAATGTTCATAATGTATTCCTTAACCACACAAATCCTATGTTTGTTTGTGTGCATGGTTTCTGAAATTAAATTTTAAAAAGAATTGCTATAACACCTGTTGAAGCTGGACAGTTTTTATGGCGAAATATTGTGGAAATACAATAATAAACTTCAATTGTAAGTCCAAGAACCATATTTAAAATTATTACACCAGAAAAACCTTATTACATATATTATTATATACAATATATATTACATATATTATTTATTTTACAGTATACCTCATAAACATAAGTATGACTTAGTGCATAGTTCTAAGAGAGCTTGAGCTGTGAAAGTTACTAAAACCCAACATCCCTCAGGGCAGTTTCATTTAGATGCAGAATGCCACACAGTCTTAACAGCTGGAGAGACATTAGAACAGCCACGAGCTTGTCACATTTTAGATGTTGCTCATCACACGTCTCTTAGAGCTTCTGAGGTAGTTGAATACTCAAAACGATAGCATCATTTAAATGGTGTATGACAAACACAGGCTGGTTGTGCCTTTGCTTATAGAACATGGGAGGCTTTGAGTGAGGCTGCATTTGATTATGATCCATTATTTGACTATGTTAATCATCAGCTAGCCATCTTAACCTGTTAAGTGGGTAGTTTACACGCGTGCGCGTGCACCTCTTCCACAGTGGATAATATACGCCAGCGCACCTGTTCGCGGTGGTGCTGCACACTGTTCTGACGTTTCCATTGTTGAATTTAAATTGATATTGGGTGGAAATGAATAAAATATATTGCAGAAGTTAACAAAACTGTATTTTCACAATATTACATATCGTTTTCAGTGTGAAACATTTTAAAACAAGGTGCTGCCCACAAGGAAACTTCACATTCTGCGCACCAGTATGAAGTCTCTTTGCGAAGGCCTTTTCTCGTACACACCACACACCTCCTTGTTGGTCTTTTCTTCGTTGTGGGTGGCAGAAGGTCTGGAAAATGCCTGGCTGTGAGGGGTGTTGCTTTTGGTGTTCGAGGTGGGCGTCCTACTGATGTCCCTTGATGTGATGAAGATATGGTCAGCTGTTCACCAAGACTAATCAGGAAGCTCATTCTACTTTCTTCACCACCATGCTTCTTGTACAGAATGTATGCATTGTAGCATGCAATGTCCAACAAGTGGCGGAAAAGCTTCTGATAGTATTTTTTCAGCCTGCTTCTGGCCATCTGGTAGCTTTGTAACTGAGAATCGCACCTATCCACGCCCCCCCATATTCTTGTTGTAGTCAGCGACAACTTGTGGCTTTTGAACGACTCCCTTCTTCGATTTTACATTTACAGATGTATCGTCATGGAAGGTGCTGACCATAACAACGTCTCTTTTGTCTTTCCATTTCATTACCATCTGCTTGCCTTTGTACCCTGTTATGTACTCCCCTTTCTTCAGTTTTTCGTTTTTTACAAAGTCAGGGAACCCCTTCCTGTCTTGCTGCATTGTGCTGACAACATCGGTGTTATTGCTGGTTAATTTGTCCACCAAATCTGTACTGGTGTACCAGTTGTCAAGATAAATACAGTGGCCTTTCCCAAGTAGATCGTGTGTAAGCTCCAAAACAATTTGAGAGGTTATTTTTTCGTCTGGATAGTGGCTACCATAATTATTGTTCTTTCGAGTGTAAACAATAAAGTCCGATACATACCCGGAACTGCTTTCAGAGAGTTCGTACAATTTGATGCCAAATCTGCTACGCTTTGATGGAATATATTGCTTCCATCCAAGCCATCCTTTCCAGAGCAACAACGATTCATCAACGGTGATGTTCCTTTCTGGCATGTACACTGATCTGAATTTACGACACAGATGCTCCATAATGGGGTGAATTTTGAATAGTTTTCTGCTGATAGTGCCTAGTGGATCATATGAGGTATTGTCAGCAAAGTGGAGGAATTTCAATAGAAGATGAAACCACTTTTTACTCATCACTTTCCTGAAGAAAGGTGTGTCAACTGATTCCCTCTTTGAAAAGTACATTTTGTGGTCTGGTTTGTGAAGAATTCCTTGAAGTACAAGCATTCCAATAAGTGTTTTTACCTCGTCGCGTGTAGTATTCTGCCAACTGTGAACCCTGGAGCATGCTGCTAAATTGGGATGAGAAGCTATGAACTGTTCTGCATATAAGTTCGTCTGTTCAGCTATCATTGTGCACAAAGCATCATCCACAAAACACATAAAACAACTCATCACATCGTTTTGTTTTAGAGGCACAACTGTACCACTATTACCACTGAACAAATATTGAATACGATTTGAACTAGCACACACAAATTCACTAGGTACCGTCTGCTGCAGTAGTGTCTCGTAGTCAGATATTTCCGAATCGAAGTCACTTTCACTAGCCTCAACATCTGTATCTTGAAAACTTTCAGAACTGTCACTGAAATTATCGTCACTTTCTAAAAGCAGCTTCTCAATCTCCGAATCTGATAAACGACTTCTTTTCGCCATTGCAAAAGATCACTCACTAACGCTGCAGTAAACACAGACGACAAGGCGCGCTTTTGCGGCTGCTTCACAGGACGCATTTTCTCTACGCGTGCTCGGGTGGACAATGTCATAACTAGCCTAGAACATGCTGTGTTGCGTGACAAGAGCTGCCATCTAGAGGACGAAGCTCAACTAATACCACAATGTAAACGGCAGGCCGATAACTCGTCATTCCCACTAGCTACTAGCCACAGAACGCAGTGGACGGATATATCCGTCGAACCCACTGTGTAATAGCAGAGCATGGACGGATATATCCGTCATGCCCACTTAAAAGGTTAACCAGAATGGATCAAAATGTAGGCATTGAAATGTGTTGGAATGGAAGGAAGAAATGGTTGGCTGTAGTTGTCTGGTGGAAAAATCTCATTTCCATTACTAGTTGAGCCAGGGGAACCCCTAAAAATACTACTTCTGTACAAATTTAATGAATCAAGAGTTAGAAGAAAATATAATGCATGCTTTCAAGTGAATCATCATCATCATCTTTCATCGTAACAAAACTACTGATATGGGAGTGCAGCTGTGGATAACAGCTAGTAAATAATATGAAGATAGGCTACAGCCCTCTCTCACTCTCAACTCTATTGCTGCCTCGCTTTCATGTCCTTCAATTTATGCAACTGCAGTTTAGTTTTGGTCCAAATTGTAAATAATATTTCACTCTGTATTTTTATCCATGTGACCTTCAGAATTTCAAAGAGAGTATTCCAGTGAATGTTGCCAAAAACTTCCTGTAAATCTGCAGTTGCTGTAAATGTGTGTATCCCTTTCTTCAGTCCATATTCTGAGACAAGTCGTAAGGTCAGTTTTGTCTACATTTCCCCATTACCTAAGTTGATTTTTCCCAAGTTTTCCAGTTTTTCTGTGTATAATTTGTGTCAATATTTTGCAACTATGGCTTACTAAGCTAACAGTTCTGTAATAATCACAACTGCCTTGTTCTTAATTGGTTAATTATGGTGCGATTTCAGTACAGCAGCTGTGGCGATGAAAGTCGTGCACCTGCAGACACAGGATTGGAAAATGTTGCACTCAGTTAAATTAAAGGAGAGCTTTTGGACAAGTGCATGGCTATTGCCTTGCAGCTTGAAGTCTGAGAGTGTTTTGTCAGTTTCGTATACATGTATGCCAGGTGGAATAGTTTTGTGATGCTATGTTCTCTCAAGGATATCAATTATTCTGAGGGGCTGTCAGAGACATATAAAGTTATCTTCCCTCATTCAGTGCACGAATGGATTAGAATATAAGTTGCTGCTTTTGATAAAAAGTACCTTGTGCGAGGCACTGCACATTGGCTTGTGGCATATGTACAGAGTTAGTCATAAGTACCTCCAGGAGTTCAGAAGCAACTGTTCAGAAACTAGAAGACATTCAGAAAATAGATACATCTCAGTGAATGGAGTATCTCTCTAATTTCTTAACTCACATTACAGATGCTCAGTATTGGCACCATTTGTGATATGGCAAACATCAATACAATAATCAATCTCGGATGTGTGATTTGAATGAATTTTTCATTCTGCAGCAGTGTGTGCAATGTTTTGAAATTTCCCGGCGGATTAGAACACTGTGCTGGACCAAGGACTCACACCCAGAACCTCGCCTTTTGGTGGGAATGCTCACAACAACCAAGCTATCCATGCATAACTTGTGATCCACCCTTAGAGTGTGTGAATGCTGCCACATCACTGCTCACTGTCATGGCACGGTTATAATGAATCAGACCCACTGCATCTTACTGGTCCATTTAACCAGTGCCATCACTGCTTACTATGAACTTTTCCCAGTAGTGATATCGAGCTGATTTGTGTTTCACACTGCAACCATCGCCATGTCCTGAAATGTGAGGTGTGATTGGTTACTTTGTGGTCACTCCAGCAGTGCCACCTTTGATGCTGCTTGCACTGCACTTGATATGTGAACATCTGCAGGTAATTACTCCTGGCGGACAATGAACAGTGAGGCTGCTGTCTAAATGAACAAGGCACCCAATGAGCAGCAACATGTCATGTGCCAACAGCACCTGTCAGTGAACTTCCCATAATCCTCATAGCCTCACCTGGACTTGCATTTTGGGCAGAATGCATGTCATGAAGAAATGGGTTAGGCACCAACATAGAAAATTGTTTCCAGAATGAATCAGCCATTTTGATTATAAATCAGACATTCCCTTTAATTCCAGAAACAACATACTAGGATGTGGCTAAGCTGTATCTTTGTGGCATCCTTTCTTCCAGGAGGGCTAGTGCCACTAGCAATCTAACAGTGGTTCTGTGAAGTGTGGAATATACTCAAGTAGTACTGGCAGAATTGAGTGCGGATTATGAGGCACACATTGTCCACAGTGACAAGCTATCGGGTTTGAGTCCCAGTCTGGCACACACTGATGCAGAGTGTAAATTATTCTGTAAGGTATTTTCAAGGCTCTACATAAGTCCTCTGTGGTATCATTTCCTCCAGAAGTGCGAGTGCAGCAAGATATGCAGAAGAGGGTGTGTGAAGTTTGGAAAGGAGGAAAATGGTAGTAGTGGCATATATGAAGCTGTGAGGATGGGCTATAAGTTGTGTCTGCCCACTAAAGACAAGACCTTCTGTTAATGTTCTAATGTTATACATAAAATTTTATAGTTAGGAATGTTATCTTTGGTGACTTTTATATCTTCATCAGTACTGTGTGTGTCACCATACAGTGTTGGGCGGAGGGTACTCTTCATACCCCTATTATTTTCCACCTTCTGTATTCCATCCATGTGGACAGTGCATGGGGAAAAACTTCAGAAAACTCTTGTATAAGGCTGAATTTCTCTAATTTTGGTGTCGTGATCATTGTGCAGATGTATGTTCAGTTAAATGGTAACAGGCTTCTCGACTCATTTTGGTGCGTCAGTTCCTGGAACTTTGTGAATAAGGCTCTGTGCATGTCGCAACACCTTTCTTGCAGTGTCTGCTGCTGTAGTTCATTGAACATTTCTGTGGCACTCTTACACCGACCTACCAGTTATTGCAACTCTTCTTTGAATCTTATCTTTTTCACTGATCGAACTCGGTTAGGATCCCAGGCTGATGAATAGTACTCCAAAATTGGACAGACAGGAGTTTTGCCAGTGAGCTCTTTCATTCATGACTTACACTTATTTTCAAGGATTCTTCCAATAAATGAAAGTCTGCTACATACCTTTCGCACAGTTAAATTTTATGTGAACATTTCGCCTTAAACCACTCCACGCAGAAACTCCTAGGTTGTGTCTGATTCCTGTGATTGATTGTCACTTGTGTAGTTGAATGATATTGAATTCTTTTTTTCTGTTTACACTTATTACATACATTTTTTATCTTGAAAACCAGCATCCATTCTTTGCATCACATACTGATTACCTACAAGTTTCTGCATTTTGTAATAAGTTTATAAGGTATTACTTAACTATACCACATCTGTGTTGTCTGCAAACAGCCTCACAGGACTGTAGACTTTGTCCACCATATCATTTATTCATTATACATATGTCATGAATGGTTGTGGCCCTGTCACACTATGTTAAGGTATGTTGGATGCTACCTTCAGTTCTGACAAGACCTCCCCATTAAGAATGATACGCTGAGTTCTGGTGGCAAGGTAGTCTGAATTCGAGTTCCATATCTATTTGGAATTTCTGTATGCACGTATTTTGTTTACTTTGTGACTGGGGAACTGTATCGAAAGATATCTGGAAATCGGGCAATGTGGCATCATCCAGAATGAGGCCATCTTGAACCTTCTGGGTCCCAAGAATGAAATGAGCAAGCTGAGTTTCTCGTGATCAGTCCTTTCTGCAAACCATACTGATTTCGTATGTAGAAGGTGTCTGGTCTCCAGGAATTACATTATACAAGCACACAGTATATGTTCTATAATTCTGCAAGAAATTGATGCCAGACTTGAAATTTTTATAAATGTGCCTGTATTCTTTGTAGCTATTTACATTTTATGTGTTTCTGTTGTTATTCCATTCTTTTTAGCAGTATAGTTTCATTTTAATTAATCTTCTGTGGTTATAAGCTAGTTTTCTCAGGTGGAGTGGATACTTTTGACACAAAAAAGTTATGAAAGACAACTTCTCAATATGTATAAGGGAAGCATTGTACAGTGTACTGGAATATAAACAAAGTGCTTATGATTGTAGCTCATATTTGAATTTTTCTTCTAACATCTTTCATATGAGAACATGCAGACACTCAGCTACACATTGTCCTGATCTGCACTTTATTGAGATCTGTGATAGAACATGCGTAACAGATTATTTGGCACTAGAGGAATAGTACAGTCAACCTTTTAATTTTTGCACACACATTACACTCATGTCTACATTAATTTGTTACATAGTCCAATCTGTAATTAGTGCCTTTTTTGCCTTGTACTGCTGCTTCAATTCTTCGCTGATAATTAATTCTAATACTGTTATTGTCGAAGGAAACTTCCTTTGCTTGCACTACTCTGCTCCTTAATTTTGTCTTTTCTTTGGTGTGTTATGCAACCATGCTATTATTAGCAAACTTCTTATTCTTCAGCTGTGTCTTTCCCAATTTCAGTGTTTAACAAATATATATATCACTCATCACTTTCAGCTGCAAAGAAAGTACAAAGAAACTGGCGCATTACATTTAACGCTTGTCTTAAGTATTCGTTACTGCCAGATTTGCTATGTAATCTCTGTTCTCCTTTAACTTTTTTTAATTGTGCAGGTTTCTTTGATTCTATGATACATACATTAAAGTTGAGTGGCGATAGGCTGATCCCAAGCCCTAAATCATTTTTAGTGTCAGCTTTTGTTAGTTTAACTTTTACTGTTTTTTTATTTATTTGTTTTCATCTTTGAGCATTTTGCATGCTACTGATGTCAGTAGTTTATACAAACTGAATAATATATAATGGGACATGTAATAATAAAGAAAGCAGTTGAATCATGTAGATTTGCAATCAAACATATGATTAGTATAAGTTAAAATTTTGCTCTTTCTTGGCACAATTAGAAAATTCCTCTGTGCCGTAGAAAGTCTTCTTCGTAAGCCAGTTTTGTAGAATATTTCTACAGGTATTTAATGAGGTAGTATGTACTTCTGGCGGCAGTGCATTGAACAGTTTTACTCCAATGTATGTATAGCAGTTGTGAGTCTTGCTTAGACTTGTAAAAGGTTGGTCAATCTTTTCTTTGTGAAGTGTGTTGTGACAATGGAATGATTGCCTCAATCTGTAGTGCTCTTGGTTTTCTTTTGTGTAGGCTAGACAACTAAGTATAAATAATGATGATGAGAACATGGAGATAAAAGTCTACAGTTCATGATTCACCCAGTGTGGTTCACATAAAATACAGATTTATTAAAGTAAAAATTAAACTTCCATGGCATCTTGCAGTCAAATGATGAAGTAGTGGCTCAAATAAGAGTATTTGTCTAATCTATAACTTGGCTGAAAGGCACAGAGAGTACTGACATTCCTTTACTGTGGGCTAACACTTGCTGGACGCACAAGGAGATAACCAACGTATCATGTGTAAACAAATGTCATTTTCAGAGTGAAATTTTCACTCTGCAGCAGTGTGTGCACTGATATGAAACTTTCTAGCAGGTTAAAACTGTGTACTGGACCGAGACTTGAACTCGGGACCTTTGCCTTTCGCAGACAAGTGCTGTACCAGCTGAGCTACCCATGTGTGACTCATGACTCATCCTCACAGCTTTACTTCTGCCAGTACTTTGTCTCCTACCTTCCGGTAGAGAACTTGCCTATGAAAGGCAAGGGCCCAAGTTCGAGTCTCGGTCCAGCTCAGAGTTTTAATCTGCCAGGAAGTTTCAAATGTCGTTTTGTAGTTGTTAGTGAATCTTCTCTTGTAATTTTTTTAAGTCAGTGTCTTGTATGAAAAACATTACTACATGGTTTAGCACGGCATCGTTTCTTTATTGCCTAACCATAGCTTTGTCTTCCTTTATTTCCAACTTGAATCTTTTGCTTTTTGTTGATTTCATGTCCATTGTTATTCTTCATATCAGTTGTAGTCAAGAGAAGTTCATATAACATCAATTAAATTGTAATTTTAAATTATGTGAAGGCGGGGGTGGAAGTTCGTCCATAGTGAATATGGATATCTCATCCCATATCATTAAAAAACTCAACTTTCCCTGCTTATTGAGTTATTCACAGTCATTCCTCTGTCTTCATTTACATTGTTATTTATATGTAATTTTGTTTGTAGTATTTTCATGCTCTCAGGTTTTTAAATTTTATTTAAAAATGTTGACAATGATACCTGCACACACCTCTTGTGTTTTATTAGACCTTCACCAAAGCAACTGTGGCTTTTTCTCAATTGCAGTTGTTGGCAAAGTTACTTAATTTCCCATCCACTCATCAGCATTCTGATCTCTTAATTTGACTCAGTACACATTACTGAGCTCTTTATCCAATGCTGTTGTATAATGTGTTGTTGCTGACTTGGAAAGTTGCTTGGGTTTTAAATTGTGGTTGTTTTTCTGTTCAGCTCCCTTTTTTTCCCACATCTGCTTGACAATATAGAGTTTGTCATTCTTAATGAGAGACAAAAAGTTATGACTTTTCTAAAACACAAATTGATTTATAGTGTACTATTAATGAAAAAAGAGAATTATACTAAAGTAAAGTTAGTTGATTAATAAAAATAAAATAAAATTAAAGAAAATATTCATGGTAGACAGCAAGGTCGTATTAAGCACCTAATAAGTTCCAGATGAACCTAAAATTGTTGCACATAATTCAAGTTATCTTGGCAGGCAGGAAGTCAAAAACTAATTCTCTAGGATGTATCACCTATTTCTCTGAATTCAGACTAGGAGGCAGGCAAGGTAACTGTTCCTTCTAACACTTCTTGACAGTTTTCTCAGAAAGATCACACATGCCTGAATATTTAAGTCAACTGAAGCATGCTATTGTCCACTGATCACTTAAAGGGCTCACTGTAGACTTTCTACCTTTTATCAACATCACCTTCTTGTCAAATGATGTAAGAAGTGCCAACATCCAAATCAGATCTACTAAAAGATCACCTAACAGGCTTGTCTACTAACATTAAAAGTACAGCAGCAAAACTCCAAGCAAAATATGGGGGCATCAGTAATGTGAAGGGAAAAAAGGCACTTTGGGAATGAAAACAAAAACGTCAAATAAATTACCAAATATAATGAGTTATCTATAATTAAAATACACATTATGTACAAAAGATAAATGGTAATGAACAATTTACAAAAGAAACACAAAATTTAAAACCACAACATTGGCAACAACTGCAAGCAGGACTTTTAAAGCAGCTGAAACTGTAGCACCGCAAACAAGAACACGTAAACACCCTTGGTGGACAGATGAGTGTGACCAACTGATAAATCTCAGACAACAGGCATGGCAATATTGGTTGTGCAACAAAAATCAAAAGACCCTGGAAGATCTCAAAGATACCAGGAAAACAGTCACAAAAGCAATACGAACAGTCCGTAAACAACACGAAGACAAAAAATTGCAAGACATAGAAAATGATTTCAAGAAAAACAATTCCCGAAATTTCTACAGAGTATTCAAACAAAAATGAACAAAGTACTCTCCTCCATCACTCCAATTCAAAAATGAACATGGGGAAATTGCCCATACCAACACCGAAAACTGTGAAATTCTTGCAAAATACTTTTCTAAATTACTGAATTGTGAAAAGCCTGCAGAAAAATTTGAGTTCCATCACACATAACGAAACGCAGACTCAAAGCCACCAAGTTTACAGGAGATTAAAGAGATAATTCAGTCACTGAAAAATAACAAAGCATCAGTAGAAGACCAAATCATCGCAGAATTATGGAAAAATGCAGGAGTAAATCTTATTGCAAAACTCAAGGAAATTATACATGAAATCTTGAAAACTGAAAAAATCCCCACAGATTGGAAGACAGCAATCATACATCCTCTGTACAAAAAAGGAAGTAAAACAGACCCCAACAACTATCGTGGAATCTCTTTATGGTCAATAACATACAAAATTCTGTCTAAAGCCCTACTAAACCAATCAGAACCTCAGCTGGATTCAGAAAAGGTTGATCATGCGAAGAGCAAACCCTTAACTTAAAAAACTCAATGAAATATTTGCGTAGTACTTCAAACAAAAGTTATATCATCACGTTTGTCGACTTTAAAAAAGCATATGACAGTATAGACTGAGAATCCCTTTTTGAAGTATTAGCAGAATTTGGACTAGATCAAAAGACAACAAACATCATAAAAGAAACACTCACAGAGACCAAATCCAAAGTAAAATTTATGGGAGAATTGAGCACAGAATTTGAAATAGACGCAGGAGTACGACAAGGGGATGTACTGTCCCCAGTGCTCTTCAGTTGTGCTCTTGAAAAAGTTGTTAGCGAATGGAGAAAAGCAGGTGCACCAGCACACACACTGGGACCAAGACATAAGGGCATAGAATTAGACTGTTTAGCATTTGCTGATGACATGGCACTGATCACACAAGACATTACTGATGCACAGAAACAGCTAGAATTATTACAAGAGCAGGCAGAAAAAATAGGATTACAAATTTCATTTGAAAAAACAAAATTTATGGCTGACATCAAAGATGCACCTTCTGATCGCAAAATTGGTAATAACTACATTTCTCGAGTTAAAGAATTTAAATATTTAGGTGAATGGATTGCAGAAAATTGTAATGAAAAGAAATTTGTCAGATCAAGAGTCCAGAAAATGGAGACGGCGTTTCAAGTAACAAAAAACATTTACAACAAAAAGAGTCTCTCGTGGAACTGCAAAATACGACACTACACAACAGTAATTAAACCCGAAGCTCTCTACGCATCTGAGACACTAAACCTTCAACACAGAACACTAAAAGAGGAATTAGAAGTGAAGGAATGTAAAATAATGAGTAAATTCCTAGGACCAAGAACTAAAGATGGTGTGCATTACTCGAAACCCAATGCACAAATGTATAAAAATATCTCCAAAATAACAGACACAATGCGCATGAGAAGAATCCAATTCATGGGGAATTTAGAAAGAATGGACTCAAACATGTTAACGGACAAAATCCATACATTTTTAAAGAACAAAACTACAAGACCGAACTGGTACAAACAGACGGAAAAAGACCTGAGAGAATTAGGGTCTTCAAATCTACATGATAGAAATGAAATCAGAAAAATCACGAACACACGGGGTTTTGAGGAAGAAGAGAGAAAAACGAACTGACATACATGGTCTACGCAACAAAAGCTAGTCCATTCGTTGTTTATGAAGGAATACTGGGTGAAAAGGAAGGCCAACAAATGTTGATGCCAACAAATGTTGATTATGTGTGGTCCTAAGTGATCCATCTGCGAAGAAGAAAGAAGAAGAAAATACATGTCCCAAAACAGTGTCCAGTGGCTGCATATGTAATTTAAAACCTGATGATCCAAGGTGGCCTGATAAATAGGATTTCTTTAGGCAGTTGAGGAAAACTGTTGCAAATCAGTACACTTACGTTAAAATCTGGTTACAAGAATATGTTGCCAAGACATAAATCCACAGAAACACAGAGGAAACAACGGAACCGAGCTGCAAAAAAAGGCAGAACGTTTTGATCACTTCAAACAAATTGATGGCAGAAGCTGTGGATGATATTTTTTTTCCCAATGTAAAGCACAAAACCATAATGACTTAGCATATAAACATGAAACAAGACCTCTAAACAGTTTTTTCCCAATGTAAAGCACAAAACCATAATGACTTAGCATATAAACATGAAACAAGACCTCTAAACAGTAGAAATCAAACCTGAAGAAGTTGACTTCAGCAGAGATTTCTTGGTAGGATGATAGTAGCCAATGGAATGAAGGATTACAAACAGCCAACAAGAAGGCCTAGCTGGCTGTACAGCCTTTTGTAAATAAGAGATGAGTGTAGCCTGCTAAGGGAATTTCTACTGCATAATTACAGTCTTTTCGCAGCAGTTTATTTTAGAAAAGGTCTAAAAATCATGAAAAGCTACAAATGTATGGGATTGTTGAACAGCCATAAAAAAGTTATGCTCTATTTTTAGAGTCAAAACTTAAGTCAGAAATACTTTCTCCGTTTTTAAGGTATTAAAAAAAAAAGCTATACTACAGTATCAAAAGACACACATGTTCCACAGAGTTTTATCCCTGATTAATAAGTTTAACATTGTAGCTGAGCTTTCAAACTTTGTTTTTCTGTTTGAAGTTACTCCTAGTATCACATGAGTGAAGTAGTCATCAGCAATAATGTTATTTGACTGTTTTTCATGTAGTCATGTTCAAGATGTACTTGTTTTCACCCATCGTAAGAAGAGGCTTACCCATTCAAAACTAACAGGTTAACATGGAATCCAAACCATCACACAGTGATATTTGTGTACATAATATATTGGTCAAAGCAAAAAACTTAGCAAAAAATTTTCTTGGTAGTCTCTACTTTTCTAACTTTATTTATTTGTTCTTAAGTGAATTTTTACTGTCAAGTGAGTGTCTAGTGACTAAAATGCAATTTTAATTCCACTTATTTCATTCTTTTGCAGAACTACGAAGATTGTATGAACAAACAACAAAAGAGTCCCTTCAGAGTCACGAAATCAAAAAGTTTGCTGCAGTTGTAAGAAGTTATCTTAGAGCGTACACGGATTCAGAGGGAAAAAGCAGCAGCAGTAAGGTTTCAGATAATCAGGATGTTATAGGAAGGCATCCTGTATGTAGGAGAAATCTTCTAAGTTTAGAAGATTCCGCAAATGCACAAAACAGGGATGATTGTCAAGAAGATGATTTCATCAGCAGAAATGTTATAATCCATGCATCACCCACAACACCGACCAAAAGAATTGACTCTCTTCACACACCTAAAAGAAAGAATTTGGAGAGTGGACCTTTTAGGAGGAAACGATTGGCTAATGGTATGCACAGTTCAGATGCCACTTACGATGGTAGTAACTCTGAACCTAATACAGTGCACACTATATTGGAGGACGTCGCACACATGGTCCAGTGCCATCTGTGTGAAGGTAAAACAATTTTATTGCATTATCACAGTAGTAGTTACAATGTTGACATGTCTTTGGTTTTTCTTTTGCTTACTGAAGAAAGTTACAAAGCTGGGGAAAGAAAATTTCTTCAAGGGTTCGCAGACGTTGATCTTCCATAGTCCTCACGTACTCAGGACAGCTCTGGTACCTTCCCAAAAAAATATATTAATTTGTCAATCTTCAAGTGAAAGAAATAATTGAATTTAAAAGAAACTGATAAGGCAAGAAGGTCACAGTGATAAATTAATGGATCGAATGAAACTTGAACACACTTCGTTGGATTTGTAAATGGTTTATTTAGTCATGGCGTAGTGGTTCAACGAGTTTAGTGTATGTGAAGCATTGGGATTGAAATAGTGCTCATCTTGCAAGAGATTAGTGTCTTAATTTCATAATTCTGTTGCTGAAGTCATAATTTTCGCATTAGACAGTCAGAAGAAGATAATGGAATTAAGGATGCATATAAAGATGTGTCTCATTTTTCTTAGGCTATGTGCAAATAGGACCGATTATGACAGAACTTGGCTGCTTGTTTTATTTAAATGTTTTGCATAGTTGTGTCTACTTCACAGTGGATACAGTAGCTGCTCTTTTGTTAAAAATATGTGTAATTGAATGTTAATGTCTCTCATCAGTCATTTCATGCTGTGAACATCAATATCATTAGTGACATCACCACAACTTATGGCATAACAGAAATCATTGCCCTGTCATTATTGGTACCAATTGCTGCACTCCAGACTGAAAAGGGGGAGGGGGGAGTACATTCTGATTCTGGAGCCCCAGTTTACTGTAGCACTTACATTGTGGTAAATATTGCATATCAAAAAATTAATGCCCCAGAAGTGTACAGTACATTGGGATATCAGTCTTAATAGTAATCTGAAACACCATGTATATGCATAAAGAAAGTGGTGTTGAGTACAGCTTAAATTTAAATATACTGAAAATGCAATTTTTTGAGTTTGTATTTCTCAGTCGTAAACAATAAACAGTTATTCGTATTTATTATTTTCATCTCATATTTATGAATTTTGTCTGACAGCCTAATAGTGCAGTGGAACAGATATGCTGCTTGTTACTTCAAATGAGATTACTGTTGGTTTCATTGATCGTGTAGGGGCCCTTCCATATATAGAAGGTATCTTTGTGAAGAGTCATCAGATGCATTGTCTCTGGTATTTTAACAGCTATTTGCAATTTTGTTTTTGCACTGTGAAGCTGGAGTCAGCCCAAACAAATTTTGACCATTAAGTAGTCGTGAAGCCCATTGTTGACAGAAAGCATCAGTTTGTTTCCCGTTACAAACAAAATTATTTTTACATCAGAATTTTACATGCCCATTCAATTGAGCTGTCCCACATTAGTCTAGCGTGATATTTGGTTTAGTGTTACGTATTAACTGAGACAGTAAAACATGAAGAATACCCGCCATGATACCACAAGGCAGTAGCAGTCAGTGTAGGCGAGGACAGTGCTGTTGCTGGTGGAGTACCTTCTTGATATCCATGTGTTGTAAAATCTTAGGACATGTTCTGAGTGCAAACCTGATCAAGTATATTGAACAGAATTATGTCCACCATTCCAACCGGCATGGATTCTGAAAACATCTACATCTACATCTATACTCTGCAAATTACTTCAAAGTGCATGGCTGTACCAATAATTAGGGTTTTTCCTGTACCATTCAGTTATGGAATGTGAGAGGAATGATTGTTTGAATGCCTCCATGCATGCTGTAATAAATCTAATCTTATCCTCACTATCCCTCAATTGCCTCAGCATCTCTGTGGCTCTCTCCCACATATCAAACAAACCTGTTTCCATTCATGCTGCCCTTCTCCATATACATTCAGTATGACCTGTTAGTATTATTTGGTGTGGGTCCCACATATTTGGGCAATATTGTGGGATGTGTTGCACAAGTGATTTGTAAGTAATCACTTTTGTAGAACAGTTGCATTTCCCCAGTATTCTATCAATAAATCAAAAAGTCTGTCACCTTCTTTACCCACGACTCAGCCTGTGCGACCATTGCTTTTCATATCGCTGCAAAATGTTGTGGACTGGTATTTGTATGAGCTGACAAATTAAGACCGTGACTCACTAATACTATAGGCATAGGATCCTGCACTTTTTTGTTTTGTAAGGTGCACAATTTTATGTTTCTTTACATTTAAAGCAACTCACCAATCTTTGCACCACTTTGAAATCTTATCAAGATCTGACTGAATAGCTTCTTTCAGGCAAGCATTTCATTATAGATAACTGCATCATCAGCAAAAAGTCGGCAGTTGCTGGTAATATTGTCCATAAGGTTATTAATATTTAACATGAACAGCATGGGTCCCAATACATTTTAATGGGGCACACCTAAAGTTACTTCCACATCTGTCAATGACTCTCCATCCAAGAAATTCTCAATCTGGTCACAAATTTCCCTTGATACCCCACATAATTCTGCTTTGATAATAAGCATAGATGTGGTACTGAATCAAATGCTTTTCAGAAATCAAGAAATACTGCATCTACCAGATTGTCTTGATCCAAAGCCTTGGGATGTTTTGCGAGAAAAGTGTGAATTGGGTTTCACATGATCAATGTGGAGGAGCTCATTTTGGTCGAGATATCTCATTATGTTTGAGCTAGAATATATTCCAAGATTCGACGACAAATCGATGCCAAAGATACCAGAAAATAGTTTTGTGGATAACTCCTACTACCCTTGTTGTAGACAGGTGTTCCCTGTGCTTTCTTACAATTAGTGGGCACAGTTTGTTGGTCAAGACATCTACAATAGATTATAGCTTAGAAAGGTGCTAACTTGGCCGCAAATTCAATATAGAGTCCGATATGGATTGCATCGGGGCCTGATGCTTTATAAATTTTAACCAGTTCAGCTGTTTCTCAATGCCACTAATACTTATTTCATTCATCTTTTCAGCAGTGTAAGGACTGAATTAGGGCAGTTCTCCCGGGGTTTTCCTTTGGGAAGGAGCGTTTCAAAACAGAGTTAAGCATTTCAGCTTTTGCTTTGCTGTACCCAATTGCATTTCCATCTCGTCCACCAGTGTCTGGACACAAACCATAGTGTAACTAACAGCCTCTACATGCGACCAGAATGTCTTCTGATTTTGTGAAAGATCATGTGACACAATTCTGCTACGTTAGTCATTGAAGACTTCATGCATTACTCTCTTGATGGCCAAAAGCATTTCATTCCGCATCTCTGTAGCTCCTGTCTTGTATATTTTAATTAAAGTTCAGTCTTGATCCCAACGCTTATGTCTCAATAACATAGGTGACCGGTTTCGGTTATATTTATATAACCATCTTCAGACCCATGGCTTCCTTGGAGGATGGTAGAGGGAGGTCTCCTCAGCTACTACGAAGTCAACTGATCAGTTGATCCATGACAGGCAATCCAGAGTCCAGGGCGGGGGAGGGAGGCACGGATCCACCCAGAGGCAGAGAGGGCCGGCAGCAGGCCCTCGGGGAGACGGCAATTGGGGGCAGGGATGGTGACTCGAGGACCACGTCCTTACCTGAAGGAGGTAGGGACAGAGGCGGCGGCACGAGTCCTGTGGCGGCACGCAGGAGGAGCTGATTATGATGGCGGCGCTCCAAGCCTTTCGATGTCTGCACCGACGTCACATGCCGCCCATGGGCCATGACGACCGTGGCAGGTGTCCAACCTGCCTTGGGTATTTGGAGTAGGCATCAACAATGAGTAACCACATGGACCCCAAAAAATGGTCCGCAAAATCGATATGGATGCGATCCCAGGGCTGGCGAGGCACAGGCCAGGGTGCAAATGACTGAGGGGGACTCGCCTGGTGATGCGCACAGACAGTGCACCCATGGACTAGGTGCTCAATATCGCCATCGATGCCGGGCCAATACACATGCCGCGAGCCAAAACCTTAATACAGGACATACCCCAGTGCCCACGGTGTAACAAACTGAGCACCCGAAGCCGCAATGCCAGAGGGTTGACCACCCCATGGGCATCTGACTTCGTGGCCAACAGAAGGACATCATCGACCATGGAGAGCCTGTGGGACAGGTGGCACCAGGGGCTGAAATCAAACTGCATCCGACGAGTGATGTAGGACGGCCACCCGTGGACCACATAGTTGAGAACCTGCCGCAAGACAGGACTGCGGCGGGTAGCCACAGCAATGTAAGCAGCCATAAGAGGCAGACCATCCAGCACATCCCGGTGGGCAGAATCAATGTGAAAGCAGAGGACCTCCTGTTAGTCAAAGGCAGGGCCCGCTGGGACAAAGCGTCCGTGTTAGCATATTGGGCAGTGGGCTTATACCGGATGGTGTAAGCTTAATTACGTAAAAACAATGCCCAGCACTGGAGACGTTGAGCCATCCACTCTGGAAGGTGAGAGTGGGGTCCGAAAAGTGTAACCAAGCGTTTATGGTCCGTCAGGAGGGGAACTTTGCCCCAAAGAGATAGGTGTGAAATTTTTGGACAGCGAACACGAGATCGCCAGAGCCTCCTTTTCAATCTGGGAGGAGTTGCGTTGTGCTGGGATCAACGTCTTAGAGGCATAAGCGATGGGCTGTGGAGCCATCGGCATCCCGGTGCACAAGGACGGCCCCAATGCCGTATGCCGACGCATCTGCCGCCACAACCAAGGGGCGGTCCAGAGAAAAGGGAGTAAGACAAGGGGCAGACTAGAGCATTGCCTTTAAGTGGAGAAAATCGTGGTCACAGGCAGGGGTCCAATCAAAAGGTACCCCATTGTGACGCAAGTGATTGAAGGGTTGAGCAACGGAGGCAGCATGGGGCAAGAACTTTAAGTAATAAGTAACCTTGCCCAAAAACACCTGGAGTTCAGATAAGTCTTTGGGACGAGGAAGGGCCTCAATGGCCACGACATTACGACCCAAAGGGTGAATGCCATCTTTGCTAAGCCAGTCGCCTAAGTATTCCAATTCCAGTTGGAAAACAACACTTGTCCAGCCAACAGCGTAAACCAGCAGGCTGCAGAGCGTGAAATAAGGTGTTGAGGTTTTGCAAATGTTCCTGGCGGGAATACCCGGTTACCAAGATGTCATCCAGATAATTCACACAGGCAGGGATAGGTTGTGTAAGCTGCTCCAGGAATCGCTGGAAAATGGCGGGCACCGAAGACACACCAAAGGGAAGGCGCTTGTACTTATAAAATCCGAAAGGCGTGTTGCTAACCATGAGGTTCTGAGATTCGGCAACTGGTGGTATGCCTCAGCCAGGTCGATCTTGGAAAAATACTCTCCTCCGGCAAGCTGGACAAGAAGGTCTTCCTGTCGGGGAATGGGGTGTCAACGAGGGACTGAGCATTGACTGTAGTG
This sequence comes from Schistocerca americana, assembly GCF_021461395.2. Classification (NCBI taxonomy): domain Eukaryota; kingdom Metazoa; phylum Arthropoda; class Insecta; order Orthoptera; family Acrididae; genus Schistocerca; species Schistocerca americana. The sequence goes on from NC_060119.1 coordinate 87,955,378, forward strand.
CCGAAGTCCCACACAGCTGAAGGGACCCATTGGGTTTCCGTATGACCACCAGTGGTGTCGCCCATGCACTGTAAGTGACAGGCTCCAGCACGCCAGTGGCCTGGAGCCGATCAAATTCCTGCTTGACCGCTGGCCATAAGGCCACCGGAAGGGGCTGGGCCTGGAAAAAGCGAGGCTGTGCATCCGGCCGTAGGGTGATGTGCGCCTGAAAGCCGGAAGCATATCCGAGATCCGGTGAAAACGACGACGCAAAAGCGGAGCACAGATCGTCCAAGTCCTGAAAGGGAACAGCCTTGGAAACGACCTTAACTTCATTGATAATTGAAAAGCCAAACAGTTGAAACGCATCCAGGCCAAATATATTTGAAGCCGACAGATGGTCGGCGACAAGGAGCCGGGGAACATGCTTGTATGTCGCCTGGACAACAAACTGCCCACGAAGGGGAGTAGAACCGTCTCCGTAGGCGACCAAATGGCGAGAGGGAGGCGACAACGCAGGAGAGCCCAGCCGGGTATATGTTGCCATATTAATCAGGGAGACTGGCCCCAGTGTCGACCTGAAAACTGACATCCTCAGTGAAAACGGAGTGTGAGGAAAAGCTCCCGTGCTGACGGGTCGTCCTGTGGGACAACCGATTGCAGAGCATGGACTGTATCTTGAGGCCCAGGAGGGGCAGGACTGGAGCGAGTCGAGCGACTACGACAAACCAATCGTATGTGGCCCTCCTTGTTACACAGCGTGCACGTTTTCCAGCGGTGGGGACAATCAGCCCGCGAATGCGCAGTAAAGCACTGTGGGCAAGATGGAAGTGGGCCGTGCGACCAGCAACGAGGGGCAACCGAAGGCGCCGATGCCATAGAGACGTCGGACAACGAGGAATCCCGATGGCGCTGGCCTCTGTCGGCCGGGCCACATCAACATCGCGAGAGTGGAACCTGCTGTGATGCCGCGTTCGCCGCCACCTGCGGTCACGCCATAAGACACTTGTTAGCCGTTTGAGCAATTTCAAAGGAGTGGGCAATGCGGAGAATCTCTTCCAAGGAGGGGTTGTCGAGTTTCAACGCCACAGTACGGACCTCAGGATCGGGAGCCAGCTGAATCACCACATCTCAGTTCAGTGAGTCTGCATAGAAAGCCTTACACTGCTGATTGGTGCACGTAAAATCGCATCAATGGCTGAGACTCTGCAAGTCTGTGACTCAGGAACGATACGATTGACCAGGCTGTTTATGGTACTAGTGGAACTCCAGCCGAGAGGTGACCACATGGTAGCGTTGGGAATAATAGTTTGTCAGCAAAAGGCAGATCTCCTGGAAAGAGAGAGCCACAGGATCGGACAACGGTACCAACTTGTGAAAAAGAAAGAACGTGTGCGGGGAGGCCCTAGACAAAAACAACGACTGCTGCAAGATGTCGTCCGTGACTTGAAAAGCCGTGAAATGTTGTTTCAGCCGATGTAAGTAGGTTTCATAGTCACGTTAGTGTCATTAAAGGTTGGAAACGACAGCAGATGTGGGAAAGCATAGGACACCCGAGGACTCTGAAGCTGTTGTGGTAACGTGTCCCGGGCATCGACTTCGTCTGTTAGCAACTGCAGCGACTTTTGCAAGATGTCTAACTGGAGCTGCTGCTGCTGCTGCATGAGCTGCTGCTGCTGCTGCATGAGCTGCTGCTGTTGCTCCAGCAGACAGACCAACTTCGCCTCCATACCAACAGTGACCACCGTTTACTTTGTCGCCAAAATGTTGTAACTGCGGCCGGGATGCTCGCGAGGTAGCAATGACAGAAAGCGCGGCAGGACCCGCGGAGAGGCCCGCGAACAACAACACAACAGGAGAGGACGGACACGACCAACGAAGGACAGAACAAACAACAACTAGATCGAACAACGGAGTCACAAGGAAACCTAACAAACATGTCCACTCACACAGAACAAGAAAGTAAGCTGTCGTAACGCGAGGTGAGGTGTCAACAGACGTACGCAAGATTAGACTGGCAGGCTGAGTGACAGGCAGGCGCTTAAGTACTCTATCGGGGACGCCGATATTGGCCGCTGCAACCACGTGTTCCACTTTTTTTAATAAGAGGTGGAGCCCCTCCACGCTCACACCGGCATGATGGCCAACACAGAAGGTGTACTGCCATCTCTGCATAAGGGTTAGTATTCACTAAAGTGAGGTGTCGCAGGATGTGGGTACTGTGATGTTTGTGTACGTCTGGTTAGGATTAACCATTAATACGCGCTCATCTGGAGATAGATTGGTCGAAATCTGACGAAGGGTAGCGGTTTGAAGGGCAGAGGAAAAAAAGTGCCAAAGCAAGAGCCAAGGGAAAAAAACCTCTGCGAAAGTTAGGTCGGGCAGCAAGAGCAGTAGCGGTTGTCTTGCTGCCTGCGATAGGTTGTGCAAGGATAGGCTTTGTTAGTAGTGGGTATCATGCATGTCGATACCTTGACGTTGTGCGTTTGTGCTGCTCGGCGGCTGGCGCTGGGTGCTGGGTGCTGGTACAGAGTCCTCATTCAGCGTCCTGCAACCTGCAACAGTTAGGTTTGTTATCGGTCTTGTGTCCGATAGGTCATATACCGGAGGCACAGTGTGAGGGAGTGTTGGCAGATTGTTCGTGCGTCTGTGGGTGAGCTTGTCGGTGTCCCTGCTGTGGCCTGTTGGTCGGCTCTAATAGCAGCTGGTAGTTGCCAGTCAGTGTTGCTGATATGCAGGGGCTTACCGACGTTTGTCGCTGTTTGCGTATGTTAGTTTACCATAGGTGGTTATGCCCTAGCTAACGTGTTCCACTGTGGCGCCCTCACTCTAAATGCGGGCCAGGAGGCGCGCACCGCCACAGCTTACGGCGCGATGGTGCAGAGACCTCTATGGGTCTTCGACGTCCATGATGTCTGGCAGGGATTCAAATTCCGCGGCTCGCGGTACCAGAACCTTCATCGTTACTATTGAGTCACTTGCAAACACTGCTGCCATACATTTTTTACAGGTCTAATGATGTCATTGTTGTTGCAGTTGTCCTCAGTACCATAAAACCATTATATCACACAATCCTCCCAATCTTTATTCTCACTAGGAACATGCCATTGTCAAAAACCTCTGAAAGGATTTCAGATTTGTCCATTTTTCTGAACAGGACCATCTCTGAAAGCAAGAGGAACTTCCAGACAAAAAGATAACTATTTGAAATATCAGAATACAGTCAGAATGCTAAATAAGCAAAAAGTACATGAAAGCGATCAAGTTTGATACATTGACCACTCGTGTATGCACCTAAATACACTGCTGGCCACCAAATATGCAACACCCTGAAGGGAGCATCTAAATCAGGTGAAATTTGCAGCATGCATTTGTGGCGATGAGAGGTGCACATGAATAGCACTCCAGTGCAGGCGCACGTCACGGAAGCCACTAGCGCCACCTGCAAACGCTGTACGCTTCATAGAAGAGAGTGAGCATCTTTTGAGCATGTTTCGGTATGCGACCGAGAAAGAACAGTTGCCTATAGGGATTGCAGATTATCCTTCAGAGAAATCAGTGATCGAAGGGACCGATTGCGCCCACCTCATAGCACCGCTACATGTGATGACAAGACATATTCTGCGTGTGGCAGTGATGGATCACGCTGCCACATCACAACAAATTTGGTCTCTTGCCGCAACAAGCATTGTCTGTACATACCATTCGCCATTGTTTGCAGCAGAATGGACTGTCTGCAAGGTGTCCATTACTGTGTTTACCACTGAGTCAATGCCACAGGCATTTTGCACCAGCAATGGTGCGATGAACGATGGGCATGGACAACCGAACGGTACCAACAGATCCCAATTCTGCCTGCACTACCACAATGGTTGAGTTAGCGTATGGAGACGTCATGGTGAGAGACTTCTGAACTGCTGCCTTATGCACCACCATACCGGTCCTGCACCCAATATTATGGTTTGGGTGGTATTGGATACCACTTTGGGATCCCCTTAGTACGCACTGCCTGTACACTAAACTGAAGTGTTGGAGCCTGTCGTCATCCTGTACCTTCAGAGCTTTCTGATGGCCCCACATTGGAACAAGATAGATCTGGTCAATGATTGCATTACGACTGGCCCAGGATACACCAGATCAACTTTGGCAATATGTGGAAACAGACTGCTATATCCCAACGACACATCCAGAGCCTCTTTGATTCAATGCCAAGGTGGGTAGCAGCAGTTATAGCCAGCAAATACTGACTACATCATCTTCCTCACTTCACGTGGTGCTATATTTTCAGTCATATGTGATCTTTGCTCGGGTCCTTCTTGGTGTTACATTTTGAATGGCCACCAGTGTAGTAGAAGTAGTTAAAATACATCACAGCAGATGACATCCACAGACAGATTGTAGAAAATGATTTATCTTGAGATCCGTCCGTAACAGATGGCATGCGAAACATGAGTAAACTCGGGGAGCCATCTGCAGTGTGTTAATTAATTCCATATGGTTCTTTGTAGTTTTTGTTTCCAGCATCACACGTTATTGTTAACATGAGTGTAACTCTATACAAAGCATATATTTTTATATTGTATTTGTGAAAAATATTAGTGAGTGACGTATGACACATGTTTAGATAACAGCAATTATAATCGTGTTATATTCTCAGCATTGGATTCGGGGAAGTATGGTCAGAAAAATGAATGTATGTAATTATTCTTTCATTTATGCTTCCTGTTTAAAGCACTGACAAGTTGTAGTATTAAAGAACATGCATTTCTGCTTTTTCACAGAGTTCTTCAGTATAGCAGACATAGGAAATCATTCTTCAACCTGCATTGTTCCTGCTGATATTCATCAGCTGAATTCAGAAAGAGAGGTAAGACATCAGCCAATTGTTGATAACAACAAATTACAGAAACTCAAGCATCCATTTATTTTACTAGTAGGTAAAAAGCGAGTACACGCGACAATTGAACTAAATACAGAAATGCTGTTACCTCCAACAAGTATCACATGAATTAATGGAATAGTTTAGTAAGATGTTTAACTGTGATGCACTCATACATTGTACCAGCCCTCTGACTCATAGACACACACTGGATGAGCAGTGCACAAGGTTTCATTGCATTTGATCAGAGTATATCTTCAAAAAGACGTAGAAGCACAATACTTTTACAGATCACCGAGGAAAGGTCTATTAAGAAGTGTTGATTTGTTTTCACTGCCCCAGGCTTAATTGGTGTGGTTATCTACACATGTTTGACATGGCTGTCAGAGTGCAGTAGCAGATAGGCCACAGTACAGTAGTCCACTTAGCAGTCTAATGCTACAAGTGCCATGCAGAACCTGGTCCTCCTATGGAGTAAAGATGCCACATTGAGAAACTCTGCTAACTGAATGTTGCAGGTCATGGAAATTAATAGTGCAGACACACCACTGTTGGTTGCCTAAAGCATGGAAAAATTCAGTTTGTCAGATTATTCATGGCAGAATATTGTATGTAAAGGCTGTTAGTGGCTTCAAAGTTAGTGCTCAGGCACTCATGGACAAGACAAACTAAAATTCAGGGTAGCAAAACAAAAGCAGAAGTGCTGAGCTTCATTCAAATTATCCTTTGCAAAGGTAAATCCCATTCAAGTCTCATGCCACTGGAAAGGTGAGTAATATAGATAACACCAGTGACGTTGAGAAACTGCTAAAATTAAAAAGGCTCAGTGGCCTGACGGAGACACTATCATTCTCTACAGAATGTGCAATTGCATCAACCCCTCTGTTAACCATAATCTATCATAGGTCCCTTGAAAAGAGAACTGTGCCCAATAATGGAAGAAAGTACAGGTCATGGCTGACTACATGAAGGGGAGCACAAGTGATCCTCAATATCCTTGACATACATTTGTTCTAGAATCCTAGAACATGTTCTGAGCTCAGATGTAATGTTAGAGTTGGACAAAATTCATTCAGATGACGGATAACCAGTGTAGGTAAAATTATTATTCATTTACACCAATAAAAATATTTGTTTTTTGTGAATAAAAGGATGCACAAATAAAATATAACAACATCAAATCCAGAAACATTTATTGCTCCATTTCTTTGTCACTTATTGGACAGATGTGCTTTTTATTGAATTTAGATTACTTTTTGGAACCTGTTTTCTTCTACCATTTCACCAGACAGTTTATTGGAATTTGGAAGATTTCCCATTGTGGCATTGAAAACAATCAATTAAAAATATCCACAGATGCCGAAGAGAATCTTTTGAAAATTGCCTTTATTTCAGAACACACACACACACACACACACACACACACACACACACAAAGAACTACCTACTGGTTACCTTCCAAGAATTTATTACCTCCAACTTGACTTAATTATGTTTCCACAGGTCCGTTCCCAATAAACCTGTCAGTAGAAGAAAGAACGGCCATCCACAACCTCAAGACAGATCCTGGTATAATCATCTTCCCTGCACAGAAACCCTTCCCCATTGTCACGATGAATTACAGTGATTACGTGACAGAAGATATCCACCATCTGACTCCCCCACTTACTAACCCCCCTCCCCCCTCCTCCCAAACAAACTGTGATTCCATCCAAGAAATCTAGCATAACCCCTAGTCAAATCCTTTGGCTAATCCTAGAATCTCTCCCTCCCCCAAAATCAATCTCCCTCCTCCTGCTAATGGTAACCTCCCAAAACTGGTAAACCTAACAATCATGAACACCCAATTGTAGCTAGTTGCAGTGATCCCACTGAAAGAATTACTGCCCTTTTCGACCAATACCTCCATCCAATTTGGAGTAGCCTAACGTCTCATATTAGAAATACAAACATTTTCGTCATTGACTTTCAAACCATGCCCACCCTAGTACCACCTAGGCCCCTACTCATCATTGTTGATGCTACATTCCTGTGCAACATCTCCCTCCTCCAAATTCCAAAACTACCACTTCATTCCGTATACATCCAGCTAATTACATACTCATATAATAGAGGGAAACATTCCACGTGGGAAAAATATATCTAAAAACACAGATGATGTGACTTACCGAACGAAAGTGCTGGCAGGTCGATAGACACACAAACAAACACATACACACACATGAAATTCAAGCTTTCGCAACAAACTGTTGCCTCATCAGGAAAGAGGGAAGGAGAGGGAAAGACGAAAGGATGTGGGTTTTAAGGGAGAGGGTAAGGAGTCATTCCAATCCCGGGAGCGGAAAGACTTACCTCAGGGGGAAAAAAGGGGTATACACTCGCGCGCACACACACACACATCCATCCGCACGTACACAGACACAAGCAGACATTTGTAAAGGCAAAGAGTTTGGGCAGAGATGTCAGTCGAGGCGGAAGTACAGAGGCAAAGATGTTGTTGAAAGACAGGTGAGGTATGAGCGGCAGCAAATTGAAATTAGCGGAGATTGAGGCCTGGCGGGTAACGAGAAGAGAGGATATACTGAAGGGCAAGTTCCCATCTCCGGAGTTCTGACAGGTTGGTGTTAGTGGGAAGTATCCAGATAACCCGGACGGTGTAACACTGTGCCAAGATGTGCTGGCCATGCACCAAGGCATGTTTAGCCACAGGGTGATCCTCATTACCAACAAACACTGTCTGCCTGTGTCCATTCATGCGAATGGACAGTTTGTTGCTGGTCATTCCCACATAGAAAGCTTCACAGTGTAGGCAGGTCAGTTGGTAAATCACGTGGGTGCTTTCACACGTGGCTCTGCCTTTGATCGTGTACACCTTCCGGGTTACAGGACTGGAGTAGGTGGTGGTGGGAGGGTACATGGGACAGGTTTTACACCGGGGGCGGTTAGAACTCCAGAATTTCCTCTCCAACCTCAGCTCCTTTGGTTCCATCAGATTCAACTGGTCCTACTCCAAATCCCAGGCCACTTTCCTTGACATTGACCTCCACTTGTCCAATGGCCAGCTTCACACGTCCGTCCACATCAAACCCACCAACAAGCAACAGTACCTCCATTATGACAGCTGCCACCCATTCCACATCAAACGGTCCCTTCCCTACAGCCTAGGTCTTTGTGGCAAACGAATCTGCTCCAGTCCGGAATCCCTGAACCATTACACCAACAACCTGAAAACAGCTTTCGCATCCCGCAACTACCCTCCCGACCTGGTACAGAAGCAAATAACCAGAGCCACTTCCTCATCTCCTCAAACCCAGAACCTCCCACAGAACCACCCCAAAAGTGCCCCACGTGTGACAGGATACTTTCCGGGACTGGATCAGACTCTGAATGTGGCTCTCCAGCAGGGATACGACTTCCTCAAATCCTGCCCTGAAATGAGATCCATCCTTCATGAAATCCTCCCCACTCCACCAAGAGTGTCTTTCCGCCGTCCACCTAACCTTCGTAACCTCTTAGTTCATCCCTATGAAATCCCCAAACCACCTTCCCTACCCTCTGGCTCCTACCCTTGTAACCGCCCCCGGTGTAAAACCTGTCCCATACACCCTCCCACCACCACCTACTCCAGTCCTGTAACCCGGAAGGTGTACACGATCAAAGGCGGAGCTACGTGTGAAAGCACCCACTTGATTTACCAACTGACCTGCCTACACTGTGAAGCTTTCTATGTGGGAATGACCAGCAACAAACAGTCCATTTGCATGAATGGACACAGGCAGACAGTGTTTGTTGGTAATGAGGATCACCCTGTGGCTAAACATGCCTTGGTGCACGGCCAGCACATCTTGGCACAGTGTTACACCGTCCGGGTTATCTGGATACTTCCCACTAACACCAACCTGTTAGAACTCCGGATATGGGAACTTGTCCTTCAGTATATCCTCTCTTCTCATTACCCGCCAGGCCTCAATCTCCGCTAATTTCAATTTGCCGCCGCTCATATCTCACCTGTCTTTCAACAACATCTTTGCCTCTGTACTTCCGCCTCGACTGTCATCTCTGCCCAAACTCTTTGCCTTTACAAATGTCTGCTTGTGTCTGTGTATGTGCGGATGGATGTGTGTGTGTGTGTGTGTGTGTGTGTGTGTGTGTGTGCGTGCGCCCGCGCGCGAGTGTATACCCCTTTTTTACCCCTGAGATAAGTCTTTCCGCTCTCAGGATTGGAATGACTCCTTACCCTCTCCCTTAAAACCCACATCCCTTCGTCTTTCCCTCTCCTTCCCTCTTTCCTGATGAGGCAACAGTTTGTTGCGAAAGCTTGAATTTCATGTGTATGTTTGTGTGTCTATCGACCTGCCAGCACTTTCGTTCGGTAAGTCACATCATCTGTGTTTTTAGATATAATTACATACTCACAAATAACTACTTTTCTTTTGAGGGGAAAATATACATAAAAACCCGCAACACAGCCATGGGCACCTGCATGGCTCCCTCGTATGCACTATCTTCTTAGGATCTAAAAACCCCAAACACCAAGTTTGTTTCACTTTCACTGAAGATACTTCCCTGATATGGACCCCAGTGCAATCACACAATGTCCTCATTCCTCCACAACTTTAACACCTTCTCTCTCATTTCATCAGCCCAGTGTGCCATCTTCCTTGATGTTGATCTCCAGCTCATGATGGCACCATCCATACTTCTATCTATATCAGGTCCACTAAACATTAACAGTACCTGCATTTTGGCAGCTGTCATCCCTTCCAGACCAAAAAATCAATCCCATATAGTCTGGAAACTGGTGGCTAGGACTTCTTCAGTGATGATATTTCCTTTGCCCAGTATGCTGCAGGTCTCACTATGGCCTTCACAAACAGGCACTATCCACCAAATCTAAGTTGCATAGTTCTCCCACCCTATCCTCATATATCCCCCCCCCCCTTTTTTCATTCTTCCACCATCAAGAACCTGGTGAAACGAGGCGACCCCTCCTCCATCACCTAGTATCATTCCGGAGTGGAACAACTTAATCATGTCCTTCACCAGGACTTTTACTATCTATCATTGTGCCCAGAAATGAGAAATTTCTCACTCACAATTCTCTTCTAAAGTGTTCTGCCGCCCGCCCAACCTACACAATATTCCGTCCCATTCCTATGCCGCACTCATCCCCAACATCTTGCCACACGCATCATATCCCTGTGGAAGAACAACCTGAGTGCAAGATATGTCTGATTTACCCACCCATCACATCCTGCTTCAATCCTGTCACAGGCTTACCCTATCCCTTCAGAGGCAGGCCCGCATGTGAATGCAGCCATGTCACATACTAGCTCTGCTGCAATTTCTGCTCAGTAATTTATGTAGGTGTGGTCGTCAACCAACTGTTAGCCTGAATCAATGGCCACAGCCAACTTGGCCAAGAGCAGAGTTGACCACCCATTGAGAGAATACGCTGCTGAGCACAATGTGCTTGATTAAAATGGCTGCTTTGCAGGCTGTGCCATAGAAATCCTTCTCCCCAGCACCAGATTTTCTGTACTACCTAGAGGGGAGCTGTCCCTGAAATGCATCCGTTGTTTCTGTAATCCATCTGACCTTAGTCTCCAATAAACAACTGTCTCAGAACCCCAACTTCACCCAGACTGCACCTCATCCTCCAGATCCACTCTTCCACCTCAGGTCACTGTTCATTGCTCAAACTGATCGATGGCTGTACCCGTGTGTTGCATTCCTATCCTTTGCATCTGTTGCGTCTCCCTCCCACATTTCTGTCCCATACACATGCTGTGTCTCCTTCCTGAATTTCTACATAGTGCATCTGCTGCTGCTCCACATGCATATCCTGTCCACCTGCTGTCCTCCCTCTCGTATTAATATTATTCTGTGTACTTGCTTCCTCTCCTTCTGAGCTGCCAATTACCCTCCCCCAAACTTCCCTCCTGCTGACCACCACCCTTCTCTCCTCACCCAGTCCACCTGGCACAACCCCTCTACCCCCAGTCTATATTCAGAACTGCAGTCCCAGCATTGTGTATTCACTTGGCTCAATATAGATGCGTGTGTGTGTGTGTGTGTGTGTGTGTGTGTGTATGTGTGTGTGTGTGTGGACTGTAGCTTGAAAGGGGATTTGTCTGATAGTGAATTTTCAATCTTTTTTGTGTACATGTTGATGACTCAGTGCCCCTACTATTCAGTGAGTTGTTGCATTTACTGCTAAATTTTTTAGCTTCAAATCATTATCTTCTTCGGCAAAAAATTGAGAAATCTTCAATTCTTCTCTAATGTTTGGTAAGTTCACTGCAGTTTCTTGTCAGTTCCACCTTCCAAATCTGATTCAGAATCAATAAGTGAATTTTCTCGTCCTATCACAACTTCATTTTCAGTCAGTTTCATTTTAAGTCGTTCTGGGTGGACACTTCCAGATGGTAGCCATTTCTTTGGCTACTATGTATCAGACATTTATTATGGATCATGGACGGCAATCCAAATGTACCATTTATTTTTAAATTGAAGATAAGCTACAGTAGCTGCTTGCTCTCCATTTGGTGCAGAAAAGTTAAAAACAGTCTTCAAGTTCTGTCACAGCCTTTATCCATAGGATGCTACCAGTGTTCTGCAATATTTGACGGGACTATCCTCCTGTTGTACAGTCCAAAATTCGTATACCAGTCAGGCAAAATCAGTGTGATTATTGAAGCAATCATCTCACCAACTCAACAAGCTGAAGATACCCATTTGGCAAAACATCATGTTCAGCTGCGCAAAGAAGTCTGTAACTTCCTGCTGAAAATCCTCATCCAACAAGAATCATCAACCCTTCAAGGCCTTTTTTAAGGGACAGAAGGCTTGATAACCACAAGGTCAGGACCATACAGCAGGTGCTACAGTATCTCCAACTTGACATTTTCCATATGGGGGGCTTGACTGGCAGATTGATTGACATCTCGTGTCAAATCATGACCAACATGGAGCTTGGCACACCATTCTACAGCACTGGTTTTCAGTAGACATTCTGCCCTCTACACATTCTTCATTCTTTGATGGGTGACTACCGGTGTTTGGTCTTCAGCAGACAAGAAAAGAATAACAGCACATTAGTCCTGTTTGGACACATTTGGTGATAATATTACTATAATTAACGTTTCCACATTCACCGCATGTACATCGGAAAGACACAAATGCCACTCAAATCCCTTGCCTACAAGTCGGTGTGTATATAACCACATTGGGGTCTTGGTATGTTGCATATATGCTGCAGCAGTGCCCTCAGATCGAAACTTTCCGATTGCCCCTTAAATATTAACAGCATTGCAGGTAATGTTTGAAGTACTGTTTGAAAAATGCTGCACAGGTATTCAGTCAGATACCAATAAGTTTTGAAAGTGGTGCAAAGATTGGCGGCTTGCTTCAAATGTACAGAAATGTAAAATTTTGCATTTTATAAAAGAAAAAAGTTTAGTACGGTGCAGCTACCAATCAGTGAGTTGCAGTTAGAACGATCAGCTTATACATATATCTTGGAGTAAAAATTTTTAGAGGTATGAAACTGAATAGTTACATAGACTCTGTCATGGATAAAGCAGGTGGCAGACTTCAGTTTATTAGGAGAATACTTGGAAAAAACAATAAGTCTATGAATTAGATTCCTTATGAATACCTGTGCAACCCAAGCTAGAATATTGCTCAAATGTTTGGGGCCTGTACCACATAAAACTAAAAGCAGATAAAGAATGGCACTTGAATAGTCACTGATTCTTTTGACTCTTGGGAGAGCATCATGGAGATGTAAAAACTTCGTTGGTAGGCACAAACTATCTTGTAAAAGCCTATTTACAATGTTTCAAGAATTGACTGTAGGTGATTATTAATACACTAAAACCTGCTACATATTGCACCCATAGAGCTCATGAAGATAAAATTAGACTAACCACTGTGTACACAAGTGCACGTAAGTGATCATTCCCCTAGTATGTGGTACAATGGGAAGTACCCTATGAAATACACTTGACAATGGTTTTTAGAGTATGGGTGTAAGTGTAGGAGGTACATGCCAGTTGGAGGGCAAAGTTCAGACTGTCGGTGCTCTCATATTCAAATTTAATATGGGACAAAAATCACCTTCCTGGTATGTCTGACATTAATTCTTAGAGGTCAGCGATAGCTGCTATAAATTCAGCAAGGCACTGTCGCTCCCCACTGCTCCATTATGGTGCCAACACTTTGATAGCCTATTTAGGGACATGAATGTGCTGGACTGATCACCAGTCCTCTGAACTCATTTTCTGTTGAGAATATCTAGGATGTCAAAAGAAATGTGCATGTTTCAAACTCACTCTTTTCTTAATTACTAACTATTATTTACCCAACAGAATGTCCTGTGTGTTCTTCATATTTTCATTGTTTTCAGTTATTCCTTTTATCAGATTTTCATTGGACCACCACACACGTTGTCCTAAACAGATAGTTTTGTTTAGTGCAGTATATTTTATCAAATTCCCAGTAAAATTTCCTTGAAACTTTTGCCTTTTCTGCACTTGTTGCTTGATTTCATTTGACAACTCTTTTCTTTCGGGAATGTTGAGTATGAATATTTTTTTATGAATCAAGATGAGCATACCAGATTAAAGTAAACAGCAAGTTTGTTATAACATGACAGTTATACAGACAGGGACAGCAGTAATTTAGCAATGAACTTAGACAAACAGCAGGAGACGTTATGTATTGCTGATCATATACAAGTATGTTATTTGCTCAGGTATTGATATGCACAAAGAAATGTCTACTGCTCTTCTTATCAGTAGACAAAATTTGAAGAGGAATTGAATTAATAAACACAAAAGTAATTTGGTGGTGTCTGAGGCAGTGCTATTCTGTCATCAGAGGGTTTTATATACATGTCACATCACTTCCATCTGGCGTTCTACGGATCAGAGCATGGGATGTCAGATCCCTTAATCGGGCAGGTAGGTTAGAAAATTTAAAAAGGGAAATGGATAGGTTAAAGTTAGACGTAGTGGGAATTAGTGAAGTTCGGTGGCAGGAGGAACAAGACTTCTGGTCAGGTGAATACAGGGTTATAAATACAAAATCAAATAGGGATAATGTAGGAGTAGGTTTAATAATGAATAAAAAAAATAGGAGTGCAGGTAAGCTACTACAAACAGCATAGTGAACGTATTATTGTGGCCAAGATAGACACGAAGCCCACGCCTAATACAGTAGTACAAGTTTATATGCCAACTAGCTATGCAGGTGATGAAGAAATTGATGAAATGTATGATGAGATAAAAGAAATTATTCAGGTAGTGAAGGGAGACGAAAATTTAATAGTCATGGGTGACTGGAATTCGAGAGTAGGAAAAGGGAGAGAAGGAAACATAGTAGGTGAATATGGATTGGGGGTAAGAAATGAAAGAGGAAGCCATCTGGTAGAATTTTGCACAGAGCATAAATTAATCATGAAAGGAGGTTGTATACATGGAAGAACCCTGGAGATACTAAAAGGTATCAGACAGATTATATAATGGTAAGACAGAGATTTAGGAACCAGGTTTTAAATTGTAAGACATTTCCAGGGGCAGATGTGGACTCTGACCACAATCTATTGGTTATGAACTGTAGATTAAAACTGAAGAAACTGCAAAAAGGTGGGAATTTAAGGAGATGGGACCTAGATAAACTGACTAAACCAGAGGTTGCAGAGAGTTTCAGGGAGAGCATAAGGGAACAATTGACAGGAATGGGAGAAAGAAATACAGTAGAAGAAGAATGGGTAGCTCTGAGGGATGAAGTAGTGAAGGCAGCAGACGATCAAGTAGGTAAAAAGACGAGGGCTAGTAGAAATCCTTGAGTAACAGAACAAATATTGAATTTAACTGATGAAAGGGGAAAATATAAAAATGCAGTAAATGAAGCGGGCAAAAAGGAATGCAAACGTCTCAAAAATGAGATCGACAGGAAGTGCAAAACTGCTAAGCAGGAATGGCTAGAGGACAAATGTAAGGATGTAGAGGCTTATCTCACAAGGGGTAAGATAGATACTGCCTACAGGAAAATTAAAGAGACCTTTGGAGAAAAGAGAATCACTTGTATGAATATCAAGACCTCAGATGGAAACCCAGTTTTAAGCAAAGAAGGCAAAGCAGAAAGGTGGAAGGAGTATATAGAGGGTCTATACAGGGCGATGTACTTGAGGACAATATTATGGAAATGGAAGAGGATGTAGATGAAGATGAAATGGGAGATACGATACTGCGTGAAGAGTTTGACAGAGCACTGAAAGACCTGAGTCGAAATAAGGCCCCGGGAGTAGACAACATTCCATTAGAACTACTGACGGCCTTGGGAGAGCCAGTCATGACAAAACTCTACCATCTGGTGAGCAAGATGTATGAGACAGGCGAAATACCCTCAGACTTCAAGAAGAATATAATAATACCAATCCCAAAGAAATAAGGTGTTGACAGATGTGAAAATTACCGAACCATCAGTTTAATAAATCACAGCTGCAAAATACTAACGCGAATTCTTTATAGACGAATGGAAAAACTGGTAGAAGTCGACCTTGGGGATGAAATCAGTAGAAATGTTGGAACACATGAGGCAATACTGACCGTATGCCTTATCTTAGAAGAAAGATTAAGGAAAGGCAAACCTAAGTTTTTAGCATTTGTAGTAAAGAAAGCTTTTGTCAATGTTGACTGGAATACTCTCTTTCAAATTCTAAAGGTGGCAGGGGTAAAATACAGGGAGCAAAGGGCTATTTACAATTTGTACAGAAACCAGATGGCAGTTATAAGAGTGGAGGGGCATGAAAGGGAAGCAGTGGTTGGGAAGGGAGTGAGACAGGGTTGTAGCCTCTCCCCGATGTTATTCAATCTGTATATTGAGCAAGCAGTAAAGGAAGCAAAAGAAAAATTCGGAGTAGGCGTTAAAATCCATGGAGAAGATATAAAAGCTTTGAGGTTCGCCAATGACATTGTAATTCTGTCAGAGACAGCAAAGGACTTGGAAGTGCAGTTGAACGGAATGGACAGTGTCTTGAAAGGAGGATATAAGATGAACATCAACAAAAGCAAAACGAGGATCATGGAATGTCGTTGAATTAAGTCGGGTGATGCTGAGGGAATTAGATTAGGAAATGAGACGCTTAAAGTAGTAAATGTGTTTTGCTATTTGGGGAGCAAAATAACTGATGATGGTCAAAGTAGAGAGGATATAAAATGTAGACTGGCAATGGCAAGGAAAGCGTTTCTGAAGAAGAGGAATTTGTTAACATCGAGTATTGACAAGAAGAAGGGACCAGTTGGTAGTGCATGTTTTGAGGCATCAAGGGATCACAAATTTAGCATTGGAGGGCAGTGTGGAGGGTAAAAATCGTATAGGGAGACAAAGAGATGAATACATTAAGCAGATTCAGAAGGATGTAGGTTGCAGTAAGTACTGGGAGATGAAGAAGCTTGCACAGGATAGAGTAGCATGGAGAGCTGCATCAGACCAGTCTCAGGACTGAAGACCACAACAACAAGAACAACAACTTACTTCGGTCATCACCCATGTCTTGCTTGGACTCAGAGCTGCCTCTAGAGTTCATCATTTTGCAAAATATGTTGTATTTCTCTCAGTTTGGTCATTGCAATAGGCCACACATTAGCAAACATAATACCAGAAGCTCATATTTTCTGTCGTTTTTTGTATACTGATAAAGTGTGCTAATGAGAGAAATTTTATAGTCAGCCAAGGATTACAGTCAAGTGGAATGAGCTTTAACTAACAGTATTGTAATGTCAGCAAGTCTGTAATTCATCATTCTCATTGCCTCAAGTTATAAAATGCTGCAGATAGATAAATTCATTAAGGGGGAACATACATGAAAGCAATAAATCTTGTGAAAAAATTTTGTTGGTTCGTCATTTACTACATAGTATTAAAATTTCAATTCCTGAATATTATGATACAGCGCCGCTCCTCCCTTTCTAGTTCTGTATTTCTTCATATTATTTATTCCTGCTTGTTTAGAAGTGGTTGCAAAGGAGTAAAGTTTACAAAAGCTGTGTATAGATCTGTTATTACAATCTGCAACATGCCTCATTCCAGCAAAGTGTAATCGCTACATTTTAGTAATTTTGGTAGACTGCGAACTCTACAGAGGCTAGGATTTGATCAAGGAGCTTTCATACTGTTGACATTGAAGGATATTGATAGAAGGAGAATTGCTGCAGCTGATATTATTGCTACTCTGTTTTAAAATCAGATTAACCAAAGAAGACAAGCAAAGAAAAGAACGCTTGAGGAGAGGAGGAATATGCGTATGGTTTTCACTAGTTCACCAACTTAATGTAAAGCCTGATTACAAACACTATCCAACCTTTAATTCACGTTTCCCTTAACTCACATTTTGTAAACTTTATGTACCTTTTCCTTACAAATCACTGATTATTTAATACAATAGTGAGGTATTTATGTAAGAGATAACCGTTAAAATTTGTGCTTCCCCCTCCCCCCCCCCCCCCCCTCCCGCGCTCTCTCTCTCTCTCTCTCTCTCTCTCTCTCTCTCTCACACACACACACACACACACACACACACACACACACACACACACACACACACACACAGTGCGTGTGCATACGTATTTGGAGAGCTGTAAAAATTCAGCAAAAGAAGGTATCAAAATTCTGTTCCACAGATATTTGTAAAAATGGTGTATCAAATATTGTACAAAAAATGCTTTAATTTCTTTCTGATAGATTTTTCAAAAAAGGGACATTCGTACTCACTTTGTTAAAATAATTTAGTTGTTTATAATTAAAACTAAAATGCCAGTAAGCATCAGAAAACGTGTGTATGCATATAACATTTCTCAACAACTGTGCCAAATGTAGTTACATTGCCGGCTGCGGTGGTCTCGCGGTTCTAGGCGCGCAGTCCGGAACCATGCGACTGCTACGGTCGCAGGTTCGAATCCTGCCTCGGGCATGGATGTGTGTGATGTCCTTAGGTTAGTTAGGTTTAAGTAGCTCTAAGTTCTAGGGGACTGATGACCACAGCTGTTAAGTCCCATAGTGCTCAGAGCCATTTTTTTTTTTTTTTTTTGTAGTTACATTGCCCTGAGAACTTTGGGCTATAAGGGTTTTTTCCCCCCCTCAGTACTGCAGTTCTGCATATGTCCCCTCTTAAACACTATAAGCAGGCCAAATAAATGAGTTAGACCAATTGAGACCAAGTCTAACTGTCCTCAGTTTTTGTATTTAGAAATTAGGACAACGATATTGTATTGCAGACCCTCTCAGTGTTTTAAGTGTATGTCTCTTAATATTAATATGAATTTGTTTTATTTTTTCAAAAGCAATATTTATTCTTTCTTTCTATCTATCTTTTTTTTAGATCTGTCCAATATGTGATGAACTGATTGCGAAGGATTGTATTGAGCAACATGCTGCTCTCTGTGCGGAAAATAAATTTGGGTAGTGCCTGATTATTAATTGTAATTGTTTCCCGAATTACTATCATGTGAACGTCTTCCGGAGAAATTACCTGAACCTTGTGGCCTTGTGGTGCTCTACATACAACATGTTTAATGGAATTGTAATGATTTTTTTTGTGATAGTCTTAAATATTTTATGTACGTGTCTGTGTGTGAGTTACTGTGCTCGCTGTCAGCATATTCACTAAACTTTTATGTATTTGTAATTATTTAGCACAAATAGTTGGGAATATATGATGTTGGAGTTCAGTCACGTAAAATTTTCTAAATGATATTATAGTCGTCTTTTGACAGTAAAATTATTTATTTGTACAATCCACTATTGCATTCAGTTCATGGGGCCACCATTATCAAGTGAAAACACTTTCCAAATTCTGAACAGTTTCCAAATTCTGTGTCTGTTAAAAAAAAAAAAAAAAAAAAAAAAAAAAAAAAAATATGGAGACCTTGGTATTAAGCACTGAGTTGAGCTCTGTAAGGTCATTATCTCACAAGAGCTTTGTTGCCAGATTTTGTTATTCTTTTACTATCCATTTAGTAACATGTACAATTGGTTGTGGATGCTTCTGAATGGATAGTTTGGCACCAACTGTGGGCTAGGGATATGCTTTGTGCATGAAAGCCCACGAAGATGGTGAGAAGAGAAAAAATCAGCGAAGTAGATGTGATGGCAATAGAAGTAGTACACCATAGACCAGCTGTAGTAGAGGACCAGTAACTCATAGCCAGTCGCAGAGCTGTCCTGAAACTGTAACAGAACCACCTGAACAAAGGTTCTCCAGAAGCAGCCACTCGCTGCAGTGTAGAAAAAGCTCAATCTTTGGGATGAGCAGGAAGAGAACGAAAAAACACTGCGACAAAGCTTGTAGAGAGCTAAAGGCCCTATAGAGCTCAGCTTCACTCATAATACCCAGGGCTCTGTTTGTCCGTGCGGTTCGAGAGAGTCTGTCATCTTTTTCAGGATATACAGAAGCTGAAAGTATTTCCATTTGATAATTACCACACAGCCAAAATTGCAGTAGTGGGTGTACAGATAACAATTCTACAATCAAAACAGGACCATGATGTCATTTACAAAATGTCTCAATATAGCTTATCATAGTGTTTATAATCATGTGGAAAGTTTTACTTTGTTACAATACTATGACAACCAAAGAATTTATGTAGAGTATATATTGCACACTTTATAAAAGAAATGATGTAATATTTTGTAGTTTTCTTGTAAATAGCAAGGTATGAACCATAGTAAAATGCTTTATGACATATATATTCATTTGACCCCATTCGTGCTCACTTTTGTCATTACATTTTTCAAAGTGTATGAAAGTTCAAAAGAACAGAAAAATAAAGCACATTTTTTCAGATTTAAAACTTTCTGATTTCAGTTACTAGATAGCAGCCTGTATATTAATGTTATGACCATGATGCATGTAAGAATTCAGTATAGTAAGATATTGGCTTTGTTTGACCCGTGATCATTGTTTGACCCATGATCAGAAGCATTCGGCAATGTTTGCAAACTGGTTTTACTGTGCATGTGCAGCAGTGAAGAGTTTCCAACTACTATTGGTTTTTACACTGCTTGTGTGCATATTCTGTATGTTTTGTTGTTTGATCCTGTGCAAAACTTCCTTTAACTCTGCATTAGATTTCATTATTCTGGAGCTAAAGTGCCATATTTGGTAAGTAACATATTTTAATTTGTGTGCTAAGAAAATCTCGTGTTTAGATGCTCTGATACATAAAAGGTCCATCAAAATCATGTCATTGTTGGTGCAACATGGTGGAGTACAACTCAGGAAATGTGACATCATTGTAGAATCCTGTTATCTTCCAACTATCAATGTTAACAATTCCAAATTAAGCTACTTTTTAAAGTTTTAAGGCACAAATTCCATGCTTGCACATGTATAATGCTCATAAACAGTATAAGGAAAAGATATATTGCTACTCACAGTAAAGATGACCCTTTGAGTTGCAGACAGGCACAATGAATCTCATTCTGGTCCGAGCGGCTGGAGATGGCAGTTTTGTGTGTGTGTGTGTGTGTGTGTGTGTGTGTGTGTGTGTGTGTGTGTAAGAAGTGTGCTTGCTTGTGTCAATGAATGTGTGTGTGTGTTTCCTTTTCTGAAGGAGGCTTTGGTCAGAAGCTAATGTGTAAGTGTCTTCTCATTGTGCCTGTCCCCAGCTCAACATATCATCTTTATGGTGAGTAGCAACCTATCTTTTCCTTATATTGTTGACATTGCAGGGTGGAGTTTCCATTGCATAATGATCAAAAAATAGCTACAGAAAGCACGTAGAACTAGAGTACAGTTTTAACTGGGCGGAACAGTGCCCAAAACTGTGTGCACATCTTGACGTATATAATAGGTGCATTATGGGGTAACATATGTCATGATTGACAATGATTTGGTGTGATTAAAATCCTCCACCCACTCCACACACACACACACACACACACACACACACACACACACACACACACACACCAGATTAAAACATTGGCATAGTTAGAAAAGCTATGTATAAAAAACATTCATTCAAATAGATTCTGCATGATGGGGTACCTCTTTTATTCTTGCATGTGGTTACGTTACATTTCTTTGAGACAGTATGTGAAAAAGATGACATTTTAAGAAGAGTTGTCAAGCAGCAAATCATTAGGATTCTTGTGAAACAATAAGAAGACAATGCATTTATTTTTGTTAACAAGTTGTACCTTGTTGAAAAGTTTTTTTTTTTTTAAAGGTACATGGAGATTCGTAGATTCATTTTTATGTTTTTTGCTTTACTATAAGCATTCTCTTTATTACTATTATTTCTAACAGACTTTGATGTTCTCTGTATGTATGCACTGTCATGATGTGAATATTGGAAGATCTTTCACATATGTCTATTGTATTGATCAATGCCTTCATGGTTCCTTTATAAGTGGGAACAGAGCCTGAGCTAGACAGAGAGTGAGTAACCAGAACATGAACTATTCTATTAAAACAGACATAGCACAGTGAACAGTCTCTGAGCTTGTGCTAAGTTGTGGATGAGTGTAGCATACTTTGTTCAAGTTGTAATTTAATCATGTGTGTTTGTAGTTTTTTATTAATCTGGATCCACAAGTCTAAACATGTAATTTCTAACATTGAGTACATATCAGGAGTTTCAGTTTCCACATCATTCTCATATATGGTTTTTAGATATTAAAAGTTTAGGGATGTTATTCTCCATAATTTCAAGATGAGCTTAATCAGCATTTGTGTATGATGCCAGTCAGTTTTATAGAGGAACTGTAGCAAAATAACACTTACAATTTGTCATATAAACTTATCTGTTCTTTTTTAGTGTGTTTTAATGAAAACAAGATATCAGTGGTGTGGATAATTATATTAAAAAAACTGTTTTTAAAATATACTCACACTTCACACTTGAAAAATGTAGTATGATAAAACACTGTATGCTGCCAATCTATAATTTACCAAAGAATGACATTTTGTAAATTTAAGACATAAAGGGTTGTAATTGTGAAATAATGTGAGACCTAGAGAAGCTAACACACAGAAGTCGAAATATTTCTTGTGAATGAAATGTTTTAGTCCATATTAGTGTAAAGAACAACCCAATTTATATGATGAATGAACCCAAACTTGGGAAGGAATCAGATTTGGAAAAGCAAAATTTGTTTAGCAAACCAGCAAAAATAACTTAAATGTTCTGCAAGACAATTAATACTTGCATCACTAATAACGTTGAAATCAGATCCGAAAATTAAAACAGGTACATAACAAATTACTAACAGAGTGTGAATATATTTAAATTCTCTTGGCATATCCCAGTTACAAAAAGTTCATTTGTTTCCATTAGATGGGAAAATTGCCTGCCTATATACATTTAACTTTGCAGCTTTTGCTCATTTTGATGTTGGAAGAATTTCCTGTGACAGGGTTCTGACATTTGGAAACCACAATTGGCCATTTCTCATACAGCTTTCAGCAACTGATCACCGTTGGCCATTACTCACTCAGCTTTCAGCAACTCAGAAATGACTGGAATTGGGAGAATCCTCTGCCTGAACACAACTTCTGCTCTGTGCATTATCATGCCTGGTCCCAACATTTCCTCGAATGAACCAATTACTGTACCGCAGTTTCCAGTTGCAACAAAAAGCTTAAATAAGAGAAGTAAAATCTCAGACATTCAGGCATGGGTGTGTGTGTTGTCCTTAGCATAAGTTACTTTAAGTTAGATTAAGTAGTGTGTAAGCCTATGGACCAATGAACTCAGCAGTTTGGTCCCATAGGAACTTCACACAAATTTCCCAGACAATTAAGCAATTCGCTCAGTAGAATATACTCCAAGCTCCTTACCTTACATCCATCCACATGTCTTTTGGTTTCATTTCCTGTTTCTCCTGACAACGAATGCATATTAGTAACAAACAGTAGAGTTTGCCCTATGTTACATTCTGTTCTGTTTTAAATACTTTATATATTGCATCTTTGGTTTAATGTGGAATATGAGCCAAAAGATTGCACTTCTTTCAAGTGGCATTTTTAAGTTCAATGCAGTTCTCTTTCTCTGTGTTTAGTGAAAGATGCAAAATAAAAGCTCTCGACCAACGCCCCCCCTCCCCCTCCACCTATTTTTTACTTTGACTTAAAATCCTGAGTTCTCGGCAGACATTATGAATATTCCTAAAAATCTGAAACTTCATTTATGTCTTAAGTAACTCCATACCACCTGCAACTGTTAACTTTTTGGTTTATTTGTATGCTGCTGCATAATTTCAGTCTTACGTTAGGTTATTTTCAAGTACCATTTGTTGACTATTTGGTCATCAAAAGTCTGCAATGGCAAATGTTGCCACACTGGTCTGTTGTATGTGTTGCATAGAAAGCACGCCACTTAGGCTAGTACTTCAGTGCCGATATCATATGTGTAAATAAAACATTCCAGGTAACACAGTTGGTATCACATACAATAGTACAAGACATAATCACACTTGAGGTACAGACATAATCACAATCGACTGAATAGCAGTTTATATGAACAGTCAATTCCTGCACCGTCAGTGTGACTGCGTTTTACTGTTATATGGGATTTTAACATTGTGACACAGTACCATGCCAGTAGTGTGAGTTGAAATGTTTTAATTACACATTTAAAAAAATGAAATGATTGTGTGGCATTGTTGGACAGGAGGTTCCATCCGAGGAAGTTCGGCCACTGGGTTGCAAGTCTTACTACAGGTGACACCACATTGGCCGAGTTGCATGTTGGTAATGATGAAATGATGATGAGGACAACACAACACCCAGTCCACAAGCTGAGAAAATCTCCACTCTGGCTGGGAACTGATCCTGGGACTGCTGCATTGTAGGCAAACACATTACCACTTAGCTAAGCAGGTGGACAGTTATATGTATAACAATATGAATTAGAATAGACAGTCTTATCTGAGTGAAATGTACCAATTGCAGTTATCATCACAGACTCAGTACTTGTCATTTAAGTTTTCAGTTTGTCAAGGGGGTGCGCCATTTCTGTAAAATAATAACCTATATTTTTATCTCTCTACTATTCATTTTAGGCACTCTCTGAACAATTTTATAATTAACTACTAAATTATCAAGTCCACACCTTAAATGTAACTGTTTATTATGACAAAGACATGCACAGATTTTGTTCCAGCATTCCCATCACAAAGACTGACCTTCACATGTTTTCAGCCAAGCCCATTATATAAAATCAGAATAATGAAAGTTGTAAAAGTACATTGTTGATTCTCTGCATTTCGTAGTTTAGAATCAATGTTTTACATATCTGGATTCTTCGGTCATGGTTTAAACATGGTCTTGACAGATATTTCAACATAAAATAAATATATTGATGCTTTAGAGCCTGTAACTTTAGGTAAGTATGTGGTTTCAGTTGGGTTAATAGTTAATTATAAAAATTATTTAATAACTTTTGAATTCAGCGGATTCTAATGTTCTTAACAAGCTCTCAGTATTAAGAAGTTGTGTGCTTCATAATTCTGGGTGGTTACAATTAAACTTTCTCTACCTGAGAAGACACCATGAAAAACAAGTGATCATAGGACAGTGAAACTTTAGGGAAATCTTTGTAAGCACATGCGGGAAAGAAATAATGAAGAAACCACTGAAAGGAACATATGGTAATTACCACATGAGAGGGCAACATTTGTTAATTGCATACCATATTTACATTCCAGGTTACAAATGTTGCTCAATATGATAACCTTCTGCATCCATAACAGCCTGGAACCACACTACAGACTGCTTTACTGCTGCCTGAAACATCTCAGTTGGGATGTTGGCCACCTCACTCGCTATGCTTGTATTCAGCCTCCAACATGTATTAGTGTCCTATTGATAAACCCTGTCCTTCAGGTAATCCCTCAGCCAGAAATCACACGATTTCAAATCTGGTGATCTTGGTGACCACACAGTTTTGAATGATTGGCCAGTGGTTCGGTTTTCTCCGAATATGTTACGGAGTAATCAAACAACCTCACAAGGAATTTGGGGTACAGCTCCGTTGTGCATCAAAACAGTTGAGTCCAAAGCGTCTCTTTCCAATAGAGTTGGAATCACATGTTGGTGAATCAGATCACAGTAACATATGCCATTCATATTCCATACCCTTCGTCCATGGTGTCAGAGTTCCTTCAAGAAGAATGGACCAATCATGAACTGGGCTGTGAAGTCACACCACATAATGATGTGTTCACTGTTCAGGGGAACTTCATGAATGTTCATTGGCAGTGACAATCCCCAAATGTGACAATTGTCATGCACTGGTTGACGATCACACATTGAGTCCAGCATTCCCAGTCATGGTAACAGTAACTTCTGCAACAGTTTGTGGTACAGTTGGTTGTTGACCTCGCCCAAGAGCAGTTCCCAAATTGGAGGTTAATTTGAATTTCTGAAGCACATTCTTCAACCTCAGTGTGGAAAAAGGGCCTCTCCGTATTCCTTTGATGTGTCAGTACTCACAAACAGAAACAGCACTATTGCTGTTTTGATAAAACAGCTTTACAAGTGTAGCACTGCTCACCCTGTCCGGACCCAAGTTGACTGTCTGCAACTGTGATGTACATAGATGGACATGTTTCAAGCCTACATCGCCGTACCGGTACCAGCACCTAACAGCAAGTCATGACACTAACCCTACTAACAATGCAAATCCATCAGTGCACAGTTTGCAAGTCATTTCTATTAAGTCTGGTACCCATATAGTAAATAGCTTCGCATCTACACTGCCTCTAGTAGCAAAAGATTAATTATAACCACCCTGTACTTGTGTTTGTGTACGTTCTGAATTGGGCTACATGGGTAATGAATAATACATATTGAGTTTATAATGAAAAATAACCAATTATGTGCCAGAGTTATTGTTTTGTACATCGAGATTCATGTATAAACCAGGTAATCAGCAGTAATGTAGCTTTAGTGTACTTTTACAATGGCCATTTTGTGATACAATAGTCTGCAGTTGACATGTTATTGAAGTATTCTAAATATATTGTCCCATTCCAGCAGATTGACAAAGGCCTTGCCACATTGGTAACACCAGTTCCCATCGGATCACTGAAGTTAAGCACTGTTGGGATGGGCAACCATTCTGTCTGCCGGCTGCTTTTGGCAAGTGGGTGCCTTATATACAAACTAAGGAGCTACTTGATTGAGAAATAGCAGCTCTGATCTCGTAAACTGACATGTGGCCGGCAGACCGATGTGCTGACCACATGCCGCTCCATATCCGCATCTAGTGACGCCTGTGGACTGCGGATGACACAGTGGGCGGTCGATACCGTTTGGGCCTTCATGGGCTATTTGAGCAGAGTTTAGTTTAGTTTATTGCAACAGATTACAACATCCCCCACACCCCCTCCCCCAAGTATTGCACATAACACTTACGGGCAAGACTCTGCCAGGCCATGCATGGAATAGAAATGGGAAATACAACTTAGGGTTTCTCTCAATGAAATGCAAAGCAAATTTAGTAATATACAGTTATTGTGTGTTTACATCACAGAAAAAATTTTTAATTGGTAAACGATAATGATGAATTTATACAATCTGTCTTAACTGGTGTACAAGTGTTCTAGTCCACATGATTTAATATAATTTGGTATTAGTCATAAAAACTAGTGCCTGGTTATAGTTTTACTATTGAAATCTCTGTAAACATTTCACAGATGTCCCTCTTTCTTTACATAGCTTGCAAGCAGCTCGGGAACTTAAGTACACGAAGCTTCACCACCTTGAGTCCCACTTCTCACAACTTTTGGTTAGGCACTTCACACCTCAACTCAGTCTCTGAAACTTTGCATTATCCTCATTAGTAAGTGTCTGGCTAGAGAACAATTAACCTTTTTATATGAACACTAACAAACAAACAAAGTGTAATGATAGGCTTACTACTTCTCTTTATAGGACAAAATTCAATATAATGAACTCCTGACAGCACGTAGTCACAAGAATTCAAATCAGTTGCTTTCCAGTTCACCTTTCTCTCTCCCCATATATTTTTATTTTCATTTTCATTTCAGCCTCATGTCACACTTTCCACCTTCTAATACCATGTCACCCTCACAACATCCTCACAACGACCCCATTAAGTTTTATTTACATTCCCTCCGCAAACATGCCTTCGCCCTAGCCAGATTACGCTCCCATATTTTATTTTCCCAGGCCTGTCTGACATTTGGCATTACCCCCAAAGGCCTCACACTTAAAGTTCCCATCTCTGGCTGTAACCCTTCTTTCCATCAGTCCCTATACCAGTTCCAAACTGAACAATCCATTGCCCTCACCCACCTAATCCTTCACATCAACTCAGCCAATGAACACACCCGTCAACTCCTATCCTTAATAAAAGTCCTCAATCTTTCCTCTCCCACATCAACACCGGCTGTTCAGAGCATCCTCCTACAGGCCAACTGCAAATTAGAACAGCATGCCACCCTCCACCTCAAAAAACTATCCAATCTCCTGGTTTCCCATCTCCGGAAAGGCAACTCACTCACCCTTCACAACCTTTCCAGCAAACCTCAACCTCCTCTAATTGCACACAAACCCAGTCTCTCCCATCTACTCAATCTCCCACTTCCAGCTCCACTCCCCCCAAAACCTCAAAATTCAAATCAACACAATTTGGAACCACAACACCCTAATTCAGTAGTTAACCTTTCCTCCAAACCTCTCTCCAATCCGAAACCTCTGTCCTATCCAAAGGCCTCACCTTCAGCCCCACTCCCAGATTCAACCAAACAGCCCTCGTCAAAGATTTACTGTCCTACACTCATACTCTCTGCTGGAAATATCACTTTGCCATGAAGAAAAATGATCCTAATCCTACTCCTAATGATCCAACTCCCCAAGACACTATCCAAATTGAACCCTGCCTGGAACAGTTCCGTCCTCCGTCACAGCGTGACCCACCTCCTCTTCCTCAAAGTCACCCTCTCCAAACCTTCCAGGAATTTCTGACTTCCAGCCTTGCCTCTCAATCCTTCTTAAAAAACCTTAATCCTACTCCCAACATCACCACTGCTGAAGCCCAGGCTATCCGTGATCTGAAGGCTGACCGATCCATCGTCATTCTTCCGGCGGACAAGGGTTCCACGACTGTGGTACTTGATCGTTGGGAGTATGTGGCTGAGGGACTGCGTCAGCTTTCGGACAACACTACTTACAAAGTTTGCCAAGGTAATCCCATTCCTGATGTCCAGGCAGAGCTTCAAAACCTTTCACCTGACTCCATCAACCTCCTGACCCCACCGACACCCTGCACCCCTACCTTCTTCCTAAAATTCACAAACCCAATCATCCCGGCCGCCCCATTGTAGCTGGTTACCAAGCCCCCACAGAACGTATCTCTGCCTACGTAGATCAACACCTTCAATCCATTACATGCAGTCTCCCATCCTTCATCAAAGACACCAACCACTTTCTCGAACACCTGGAATCCTTACCCAATCTGTTATCCCCAGAAACCATCCTTGTAACCATTGATGCCACTTCCCTATACACAAATATTCCGCACGTCCAGGGCCTCGCTGTGATGGAGCACTTTTACGCCGATCACCTGCCACCCTACCTAAAACCTCTTTCCTCATTACCGTAGCCAGCTTCATCCTGACCCACAACTTCTTCACTTTCGAAGGCCAGGCATACCAACAACTAAAGGGAACAGCCATGGGTACCAGGATGGCCCCCTCGTACACCAACCTATTTATGGGTCGCTTAGAGGAAGCCTTCTTGGTTACCCAAGCCTGCCAACCCAAAGTTTGGTACAGATTTATTGATGACATCTTCATGATCTGGACCCACAGTGAAGAAGAACTCCAGAATTTCCTCTCCAACCTCAACTCCTTTGGTTCCATCAGATTCACCTGGTCCTACTCCAAATCCCATGCCACTTTCCTTGACGTTGACCTCCACCTGTCCAATGGCCAGCTTCACACGTCCGTCCACACCAAACCCACCAACAAACAACAGTACCTCCATTATGACAACCGCCACCCATTCCACATCAAACGGTCCCTTCCCTACAGCCTAGGTCTTTGTGGCAAACGAATCTGCTCCAGTCCGGAAGCCCTGAACCATTACACCAACAACCTGAAAACAGCTTTCGCATCCCGCAACTACCCTCCCAACCTGGTACAGAAGCAAATAACCAGAGCCATTTCCTCATCCCCTCAAACCCAGAACCTCCCACAGAAGAACCCCAAAAGTGCCACACTTGTGACAGGATACTTTCCGGGACTGGATCAGACTCTGAATGTGGCTCTCCAGCAGGGATACGACTTCCTCAAATCCTGCCCTGAAATGAGATCCATCCTTCATGAAATCCTCCCCACTCCACCAAGAGTGTCTTTCCGCCGTCCACCTAACCTTCGTAACCTGTTAGTTCATCCCTATGAAATCCCCAAACCACCTTCCCTACCCTCTGGCTCCTACCCTTGTAACTGCCCCCGGTGTAAAAGCTGTCCCATGCACCCTCCCACCACCACCTACTCCAGTCCTGTAACCTGGAAGGTGTATACGATCAAAGGCAGAGCCACGAGTGAAAGCACCCACTTGATTTACCAACTGACCTGCCTACACTCTAATGCTTTCTATGTGGGAATGACCAGCAACAAACTGTCCATTTGCATGAATGGACACAGGCAGACAGTGTTTGTTGGTAATGAGGATCACCCTGTGGCTAAACATGCCTTGGTGCACGGCTATCACATCTTGGCACAGTGTTACACCGTCCGGGTTATCTGGATACTTCCCACTAACACCAACCTGTCAGAACTCCGGAGATGGGAACTTGCCCTTCAGTATATCCTCTCGTCTCGTTACCCGCCAGGCCTCAACGTCTGCTAATTTCAAGTTGCCGTCGCTCATACCTCACCTGTCATTCAACGACATCTTTGCCTATGTACTTCCGCCTCGACTGACATCTCTGCCCAAACTCTTTGCCTTTACAAATGTCTGCTTGTGTCTGTGTATGTGCGGATGGATATGTGTGTGTATGCGAGTGTATACCTGTCCTTTTTCCCCCCTAAGGTAAGTCTTTCCGCTCCCGGGATTGGAATGACTCCTTACCCTCTCCCTTAAAACCCACATCCTTTCGTCTTTCCCTCTTTCCTGATGAAGCAGCCGTTGGTTGCGAAAGCTAGAATTTTGTGTGTATGTTTGTGTGTCTATCAACTTGCCAGCGCTTTCATTTGGTAAGTCACATCTTCTTTGGTTTATATATATATATATATATGTATATATACACACACAAAGAAATTAGAAATGAGAACAATTGTATTCTATCAGATTTTGTGTCAGCAAATTTGTAAGCATTGTCATATGCAACTTTGTCAGTTTTGAATGGACCATGGTATACATGCAAAAATTTCTTTATTTCATCGTTAACTTTACTAGACTTCTCATTTGTTTTCACCAAAACTAAGTCTCCAATCTTGAAATTGGATGGTTCTAAATTTCGGTTATGTGGCTCATTCTTCTTCATTTGTTTTGCTTGTTAAACCTTCACTTTCTGAACTAGTTCACTAACCACTGGAAACAGCTTCTTCTCTAACAATATTGGTGGGTTTTCCTTGAAATATAAGTCCATTGTCTCTATGTGTGCTGTGCACCTGAGTTCAAATAGCGACTTGCACTTTTCAGTTTGTGACATTGATTATTAGTATCTCGTGCAGTGCCATCTAAAACATACTAGAGCTACTTTTTGTTTTCTTATTTATTGGTTTAAGATGGACAGGGGCTATGCCTGTTGTATACAGATGCATGGGGACTTAGCCAGTGTCTGTAAAGAGCTGGATGCTGTGTTGGCCACTGTCGACAGGCTTCAGGCTGCTGCCCTGGGATGTGGTGGCACACTGGGGCATCTGAGGCGATTGCTTTGGCAACTCTGGAGCCTGTAGCATAGTCTGGGATGCCTGATGCCACTGCGCATCCCAATTTGCATGACTCGGCCAGTTGTCAGTTACACGACTGGCGAACAGTGGCAGGATCACAAAACTCTCTGGGCAGAAGGCAACAGTGAGTAACAGCCATAAATTTGCCCTTTCTGAAAGTATATCTGAGTTAGCGCAAGATATCATGCATGTTGGGACTGTGGCCGACCTTCCTGACATGTCCAGACAAGTATAGTGGGTGGAACTTCTTGTCTTTAAGAGTGCCAATGTTAGGTGGGGGACAGCGCCGTCATGGAAATAGAGGGTAGATCTGCAAAGAAGGCCAGTGATCACCCTGTTTGCTTGCTGCTGCTGCTGCTGGTGGTGGTGGTGGTAGTGTGGGGGTGGGGGAAGGTGTGTCATCTGAGATAGGGAGTAGACACTGCTGGCAGTGACTGATATGATGGGGTGCCCACAGCTGCAGGTTGTGGCTCATGTTGGCATGAATGGTGCCTGCCACATGGGTTCTGAGACCGTCCTCAGTTCCTACACATGGTTGGCTAACTTCGTGAGGTCATTTAGCCTCGGTTGCAGGGTTGAAGTAGAGCTATTGTTTTGTCATCATTCACGGAACAGTAATCTTGGATGCAGATTTCTTGATCTCCACTTTCAGGTGGAGAAATGAAGGACCCCCCCTTTAATATATCAGGCATGCACTACACTCGGGAAGTGGCTACAATGGTAGTGAAGTATGTGCTGTGTGTATATTTAGGTTTTGTACGATAGAAGAATCCATCCACAGCCTGATACAACATTTTCTGAGTCTAGACAAGTAGCATTTGTCAAAGCCTATCAGAGAAATAAAATGTTGATATAGTATCAGTTAAGTGCATGAGCATATATGGAAAGGTCCAGGAGCTTGTAAATGGTAACAATGAGCACACAGTATTTGGGACAGAAAGCTAGCTGGAACCAGAAGTTAATAGCAATGAAATTCTAAACTCCAACTGGAATGTTTATCACAAAGATAGGTCGAATGCGAGTGGTGGAGGTATGTTTACAGCAATAAAAAATACAATAATATCTAGTGAGATTAGAAAAATTCAGAAAGCAAAATCATTTGGGTTAATATAAGTGTTCAAGGTGGATCAAACATCCACTTTAATAGGCCATTCTGCCTCAGCAGCAGTAGTGGTGCAACAGTTGAAGGGAAACATGGAGAATATTTTGCATAAATTTCCTGGTGATGTTACAGTTTTAGATAGGAATTATAACATACCAACCATAGACTGGGAGACTCAAGTGATTAGGATGAGAAGTAGGGACAGTGAATCATGTGAAATTGTTCCAAGTGCCTTATCTGAAAATCACATTGAGGAGTTAATCAGAGAACTGACTCGTTAAGATACTAAAAGACACTGCATGTTACACGCTGATGGTAGAATTCTAAGGGCACAACATGCTGATGACATTCTGTTTGCAAGAACCTTCGTGTGTTCACACCATTTCAACTGAGAATCAATATTCATTCCTAGAAATTTTGCATTTTTTTACACAGTCTATAGAGGTGCCATCTACAGTTAATTTAACATTGTCATTTTCCCTCTTCAAACTGAAATTCATGGCATCAGTTTTCTTTATGTTCAATGTCACTTTATTGCTTATTGACCAAGTGTAAACATCCTTGAGAGTTTCATTTGCTTACTCTGCAATCTCTTGTTTTCTCAGTGACTATAATATTGCTGTCATCAGCGAAGAGAATTTTTTCACCGTGGGTAACACTAATATGCTACCTTGCGGAACCACTATATTAATGTATATTGGTTCTGATAAGTGTTTTACTAAATGTTTAGATCTGTTTGAAGTATGTACCCTTTGTACCCCATCTGCTAGATATGATCGAAACCAATCATCAGCTATCCCTCTTATTCCTAATAGTTCTAATTTATTTAATAGAATCTTGTGGTCGCCTGTATCAAAGGCCTTAGAAAGATCCAGAAATATGCCTGTGACACACTCATCTTTGTCAAGGGCATCAAGTACAACTTTTGCCATTTCACAAACCAAACTGTGACTTGCTTAAAAGGTTGTATTTATTCAGGTAATTCATTAATCTGTCTTTCATAATTGCTTCTATTATTTTTAACAATGGTGACAGCGGGAAAATGGGTCGCTAATTTTCCTTGTCTTCTGCATTATCTTTCTTAAGCAAAGGTACAACTCTTGCCTGTTTTAACTGCTCTGGAAATGTTCCGCATGTGTATAACCTCTATGCATTGTTTCAGTACACACATTGGTACTTCATCTAAGCCTGCTGACTTTATTTTTTATTTTTTGAATAGTTTTATTGTCTTCATTCTCTGTGGTTGGAAGTAACATCATTGTATTTAGTGCAACATTATTTACAGGTGTTATGCTAGGGTCGACTGAAAAGTAATGCCTCCACCTTCATAACTCTTCAACAGTTGGCAGCATTGGTATGCAGCAGGTACTGGCTTGTTTCATAGCCTTTTCTCTACAGCTCCATTTGGCAGGAAGCCTTAGCATTGAAAAGTTGTGTTGTTACAGTGTAAAGTATGAAACCCTGTGCAGAGGGTCGCTCAATGCAGTTTAAGAAACTTCCAGTAATTGAATTCTTGACAGCAGAAGGCGTTACCCCAAAGGAGATTCATCAGAGAATGAAAGCAGTTTGTGATGATTGTGGTGATGTGAGTACTGTGCGTCATTGGGCGAGTAAGTTTAAAGATGTTGAGGCGGGAACATCTGACCTGCATGACAAACATAGAGTTGGATATCCTGTGACAGCAACCACTGAGTTTCACAAGCAAAATGTCGCTCGGATTGATTCAGGATGATCGTCGTATCACTCAGAGAGAAATTGCAAGCACAATTGGCTTTTCACAAGAACATGTGGGTCACATTATTGCTTTGCTTGGCTATCAGAAGATCTGTGCACGATGGGTACCCCGGATGCTGACTCCTGAAATGAAAGTGCACAGACTCGAAATTTGCCAGGAACTCCTCTTGCATTATGAGAATGAAGGTGACACCTTTCTCCATTCTGCTTTCATTCTCTGATGAATCTCCTTTGGGGTGACACCTTCTGCTATCAAGAATTCAATGACTGCACGTTGTTTAAATCACATTGACCGACCGTCTGTGCAGGGTTCCATACTTTACACTGTAACAACACACCCGTTCAATGCTAAGGCTTCCCGCCAACTGGAGCTGTAGAGAAGAGGCTACGGAACAAGCCAGTACCTGCCGCATACCAATGCTGCCAACTGTTGAAGAGTTACGAAGGTGGAGGCATTACTTTTCATTCAACCCTCATATTTGTTTTGGGGAATTTTTTTTGTAACTTCTCTGCAATACTTGAAAAATACTCATTTACATTTTTGCTAAGTGCTGTGGATCATTTATTATTTTATTCCCCTCCCATAGCATATGTTATTCTGTGTTTGTTTGCCTCTCCCTGTTTCCTTTTTTATAACATTCCAGACTACTTTGCTTTTATTCTCTGCATTATATATTATTTTGTCATTAAATGGCCTTTTTGCAGCAATCAGCACCTTCCTATAGATCTTTTTCTATCTATGATAGAAATGTAAGAATTCTGTATCATTGTGACTCTTTTTCATGGAACTGAGGCATTTAAGTGTTTGAGAGGACTTCTTAAAACCTGCTGTTATCCATCCATTTTTGTGAGATGTCGATACGGATATGCATACTTTTGGAAATTCCTTTTCAAAGTTCAATTTAAATAATGTGGAGAATTTAGAGAACTTCATATTCACATTGGTTTCCTTATACACTTCATCCCAGCTTTGTTATGCTAGTTCTTTTGAAAAATCTTTTATTTTGATTTCTGATAGATGTCGTTTATAGGCTTGAAGTTTAGGGAACGATTCGACGCCTGATTTTACTGTTGTTATTTGACAGAGATGGTCTGATAGTCCAAGATCTTTAACATCTACATCACATTTTTCCCTGTCCATATTTGTCGCCACATGGTCAATTACTGATGCAGTCATTGTAGTAACCCTTGTTGCACTACTGACCAATAGAGGCATGTCAAAACTTTGAAGGATATTTATGAGCGTGCTGCTGGATTCATTTATGATATTAGTGTTGATGTTATTGTCCCCACACAGAATCATGTTGACCTTTG
Organism: Schistocerca americana; assembly: GCF_021461395.2. NCBI lineage: Eukaryota > Metazoa > Arthropoda > Insecta > Orthoptera > Acrididae > Schistocerca > Schistocerca americana. The sequence continues at coordinate 87,990,324 of NC_060119.1, forward strand.
TATTTGAGACTTTATCTAGAATTTCTGTTAATTTATTGAAAAAAGTGTCCACACTACCACTGGGAGATCTACACACACAAAATGATTAATTTCTTGGTGATATCAAGTCCTGTTAATTCAATAACTGATATTTCAAAGTGTTTGTGTTCACTTTCTGTACTGAGGTCACATCTTGATTTGATCGTTTGAGTTTGAACTGCGTCATCTGTAGGCCACATGGGCAGTAGCTCTGACGAGTAATACACACCTGACACATATAGGAGAGGACCCTACCATTCTCAACCCTATGGTCCAAGTCCAGGAAGTTACAGCCTCGTTTTTCACAGAACCTTTAAAGTTTCTGGTTCAAGCTTTCTACTCAACTCACACCCAGAGGGTCCTTATCAGTTTGAGGGACAATGCTGCAGATTGTGAGCTTTGTTGAAACAATCCAAGTATAACCTCAGGGCCCAGACAACAGGTGTATCTAGACCAGAGTTTGCTCCACATACTGCAAATCATTGTCCCTCATTTTTACCTCTTTTCCTCTCATCAATGAATGATCTCATACCTCACCATGAGAGTGTAGCATGTAAATAAATGTGTATCATGAGAAAGTGCCTCCCATACAAGCATCCTCAGCTGTTCCGCCTAATGCCTCATTTCTCTGAATTCTCATGGCTCCTGGTACGCAGCAGACTGACACTGCTTACCCTAAATTTGTAGACGGATGTTAGCAACATTGTTGTTGAACAAAACTTGAATAGTGAGTGCAGACATCATCTGCTCCAATGATCTCAAAATTATATGTGCAAAACACTGTTAATTCTGCTCAGATATTTAGAGAATGCCATAGAGAAATCTTATTGTATTGCTGAATAATAATAGATGATTCAGTCACAGTGTTTAGACAGAAATGATGCGAAGAAACCACAGAAAATGTATAAAGCAGACAGCATAATGGTAAATGTTATTCTTTCTTAAACATACTCCTGCAGAACTTTGAGTCTCATTTTCTCTTAAAACAAATGAGCGCAAAATTGAACAGAAACAAGGATAAGGGATGTATAACTCCTGGGATTAAAACCTTGTGCTAGAAAGTGAGAGCTGTACTCAATTCAGAGAAAAAGCAACAGTCATGATTTGGAACTCTATTATCGCCAGTCTCGTTAAATTCTCCACCCTTTCATTAAGAAAACAACACTCACGTTCTATGCTCAAAAAATAAAACACTCCAAGAATAAAGAAAAAACTATTTGGAACATTATCACATAAGAAACAAGCACACAGTGCTACAAATGAAATAGAGACCACACAGAAGAGCTCTGGCAGGAATAGTGATACTTTCAGAACATCAGCCACCAAATCCAAAGAGTACCTCCTCTTGGTGGCCACAAACACTGCACCCAACAATAAACAAGCAAATATATATGGTAAGATTTACTAGTGCAGACACTGCATGTACCATCAACACACACAAGTTTCCAAAAAACAAACCCTCAGGAGATTTTATCAGGTAACTAAAAAGTAATAATTCTGTTGTCCTTGATGGTGTTACACACAGAATATTTAAATCTTGGGTGACTTGCCCTCAAGTTATCCCTGTAATCGATCAATGTATTGGGGCATATTTCTTCACAGACTTAAATATGTTGTCACAATGCTTATCTTCAAAACTAAAGACAAGCACCCAGCCTCCAATTGGGCACTTATTCATTCCTGTCTTTTTTGAGGGTTTGAGAAATTCATCTGTGATGTACTATTGACACATTCAACTGAGCAGAATTTGGTAAGTGCCATACAGACTAGCTTTCAAGAAGTGTTCTTCACAGAGAAAGCAATACAAGTTCTTATAAATGCAGTCCTGTCCGAGCAAAATAAGAGAAATTACCCAGTTGGTAGATTTAGTGATCATTCCAAACTCTTTGATTGCATGGATCACAAAATTGTGTTGTGGTACAAAAGGTATGCCTCATGCATGGGTAGAATCTTACCTTCCTAACAAAAAGCAGATGGCCTCATTAACACACTGTGTCACTGACATGAAACAAATTTCAGAAATGGGGAACATAAAATGTTGAATGCCATAAGGACAATTACTGAGACCATTCTTGCTTCTAACCCACATAAATGACTTTCCAGTTACTTTAAAGGATGGTTCAAGTACTATAATGTTTGGCACACTCAGCAGACACAGCTCAGATGATAGCTGAAGACATCTATAAGTGCTTCACATCTAATAGTTTGTGTTAATCTCAACAAGTTTCATACCATGCAATTTAAAACCAGAAATAAGACCTCTAGCACCAGAAGTTGACATTAATGGCCATACACCAAATGAAATACACTGTGCAAATTTCCTTGAGGGTCCAGTTGGACAACAAGTTAAAGTGGAGTCAAGACATGGATAAAGTAATGAAGAAACTCAGTTCAGCTAGTTAGGCCCTTAGAAGCACCTCTCAGTGTGTTGACCTAAAGACAAGAATGTTGGCTATTACACAAATTTTCGCTTCCTGTTGTCTTATAGACTCATCTTCTGGGGCAATGCACCTAAAGTAAATACAGTGTTTCCTCAGCACACATGAGCAATAAGAATTCTGTGCAAGGTAGGTAATTGTACCTATTGCAGAACTCTTTTTAAGTACCTATGAATTATTATACACACTTCCCAATCCATGTACTTCTTAATAGTCTTTGTTGCTAATAAAGAGAATCAGTTTCAGCTGATCTTTGATTTAGACAAGTACAAGGATAGACACAATAATAAATACACTGAGGTGACAAAGGTCATGGGATATCAATATGCTGTGGTGGCCCAGTGTAGTGCTAAGCTCTCTCTATATAGCTTAAGCGTTTTTGTGGACTTACTTGTTGAAGAATGCTGGTTCTGCTTGCTTGCAGCACTGATGTCTTCTGCTAGCACCGGACGCTTCTCTGAAGAATTCACTGCTAGGAAGGGGAAATTTTCACTCTCTCGCTCTCTCTCTTCTTACTTAAAAAATACGCTACTCTTGGAATATCATTCAATGCACCAGAACATAATTAATTCCACTTTGTACAAAAAAACCAACTAAACTTTATGACGTAAGCTCACACATTACAGGGCACCCACAATCAGTTAATTACACATTTTTTAACACAATTAATACATAAGCTTTTATCATGGCTGACTATCCATGCCCAGTCCACGTACTCTCAACAGCAGTTCAACATCTAATAATCAGTCACTATTTTGAGTCTTTCCATTTGTTTTTTAACAATACAATGCTACAATACACTTTGCAGCCAGCCACGGAGCTTCCGGGCCATATTTGCTTATTCTTGGCAGGTCGCGCTCAACAGTTGCCAGCGCCAACGAATTATCTCCCTTCCAGTTTCGCCTGCACAAAAAATAAATGGGTGCAGCATCCCATGCTCATCCTTATGCCCTGCTTTAAAATAACGCATGTTCGACACGGCTGGAACACAAGTGTCTCCAGACTTTTGTAAAATTCTGGGGGCACTACATATCCCTCCCCTTAGCTCGAACACTCGTTATTTTGCACACAACATATATTGTAATTTTTTTTTTCTTAACATTTATCTTGTTACTTTGTACTACATAAAAACATTAGGTACAAAAACTCACTTCCATCTCCGGTATTTCATTAAGCTGTTGGTAATATCTTTCATAGACATAGTAGTAGGATAAACTAATAGTACAACAAGTATTAGCTATTTCCAATAGATTTATCTACTCTTGTTTCCAGGATTGAGCCAAAATAAATCCCTCCCCTTAGCCAGTTTCAAAGTTCAGGTGTTATTCTGAGTAGAGTCTTTACTTTTTTTTTAAGAAGCTGTTGCAATGATAACCACCGGTTTTCTGTGTCTGAAAAAAATTAGTTGTACTGGGGGTTCTCTCTTTTTTCTATCTCCTCGCACAGGACTCGTCTTTTTTATTTAAAAAATTTTAGAATTCAAATTTACCAGGAGAAACTTTCCACTACAATCTCAGGTCACTATACCACCCTTTCACTTTGGGTTCCAATCTACGTAGGGGTTGATACTATGAAAACATCTTCTTCCTCATCCTTGGGTAGGTACACCCCTTCCATTTATACTAAACTATGGTACAGGTCAATCCCTTTTTTGGTGCCCCTGCCTGCACAGTATAGGTCAGCATCCTCTGGGTCTGCCTACCTGCCTCTCTCTCTCTCTCTCTCTCATTACATGTATATAGGATGCGCCCTCCCTATCTTCTCTAACAATTATTCATAATCTTGCCTCTTTCGTACTCCTCTGCACACTATTTTATTTAAAATTTACTGGTAAAATTTCTATCTACCTCTCCTTTCCTCCTCCTGAGTCCTTCAGCCTACCTGCTTAAATTCTTCGCTTGTTTATTGCTTACAGTTCACTTATATAGCCTTAATAACTAAATATGTTTCGTCCATGGTTGTAACTTTATTTCTTTTCTTCGCGCTATTCGGTCTGCACTATCCTATTATTCATCAGATACTTATTTGACTTGATACCTCTGGCTTAATATCTATTTCTTTTTATCTCCATTCATATTACTTTGTACTACTATAGCTATGAACACAGGTGGATATACACTTCGTCCCCCCTTGTTCCTTTAGCTTAAGCTTACTATACCATTTCACTTGAGATGCACAACCATCATTACTTAACACATGTGCTCGAGCTCTTCCTGAGCACTACTTCCCCTCTTATCTGTGACGGTTGTTACATCTCTCTGTGTATTACTTGTCTGCATCTTTGCATTTAATTGTTTGAGTGTGGAAGTGTGATCGCGCGTCCTGATTCTTCGGCCCACTAAGATTCTTAGTTGAAGATTTATAGAAATCACGGCAAAGAGAAGGACTTCAGCGATAGAAGTATATGAATGTGGACAGAGGGAAAGACAGATTGGTACTCTTAAGACAAGTAAGAAAGGAAATAAAAGAATTGGTTGCTAAGATCGAAGAAGGAAAGAAGACAGCCCCAAAGACAGGAAACCCTTCCCACCCCCCTTCCCCAGGATCCCCACTTCGCCGGTACTTAAGTGAGAAGCCGGAGGAGGTATGATGTTCGGCGTCTCCTGCAGAATGGACATTCTCGCCGTCACCTTTGAAGTCCCCGAAGAAAAGATCTTAGCAACTCCTGTGGAACGGCAAATGATGAAGAACCAGTCTCACTTGTTTGCGAGGGTTGTATGACGGGTGTGGTGTGTAGGCCGTGTCTGTGCCTATGCTACCCACCCCTTTCAAAATTAGATATAAACCCTCCCCAATCATATCGCACTTTACAAAAAATATAAAACATTCTATAAAAATAGAAATTATATACACTATAATCAAATAGTTATTAAGTTAGTCACTTCACTCTATATTTCATACACATGTTCAGTTTATGTCATCTAGGTATCATTTTTCCTAAACAGTACCACCATATTATATCTCCTGTTAGAATGTTACCCTGTTAGTTTTATCTCATGCTTAGAGGTTACTGTTTATTATGACTCCTTAAATGAGTCATAATTGTGTAGTCATAATTGGTCTCTTTTAATACTAATATGATAAGATAGCTTAAGTGCTATAAATAGATTACAGGATAGTCGAAGATTTGAAGGGAGTTCGGTGTAGGAAAACTAATGTGGAAGTAACACTGAACCCAACTTGGGAACCGGCGGATGTCACTCCGCCCGTTGACACAGAACGTCAACGTCCCTGGGGGTTTTGTACCTATCGTTTTATATCCTTAACATTGTACATTCCCGTTTCCTCTATTGGTTGATCTAAATATTTTGCCATTGTCAAATGCCAGTCAAAATACTTGTGCATTGTACCCCAAGCATTACTATAGTATTTAGGATCCCACAAATCTGAGATCAACTTCTCTTGTGCACTTGAAGACCAATATTTTTACTTAAACTTTCTCTGAAAATCTTCCCAGGATGTGAAGTTTTCAATATTTACTGTGCCACATTCTGAAGCTTCACCCTCCAAATAACCTACTGCAAACTCTATTTTCTTAGCATTCTCCCAACTTTTAGGTATGGCTTGGTTAAACCATTTTAAGAAATGGGTGGGGTGTGCCTCACCATCTGGTTTGAATTTAGGAAACTGTCTCGACAAGTCTGAATTTGATCCCCATCGCAAATCAGTTATCATGTCCTTATTTAATATAATATTTTGGGAAACTGTGCCTTTCTCTAGTTTCTCCTGCATAAGCTTGAATTCTTTCCTCAAAGATTCTAAGTCTTTCTTGGTGTTATCTAAATCAGAAGTTACTATAGGCGAAGAGATATCAACACATAGTTTCTCTTCAACCTTTTGTCCTATTAATTCTTCTACTTGTTCTTCTAAGCCATTCAAATTTATAAGTTCTACAGTCATTAACTTTTCCTTGAAGTTCTGTTGTACGGTTTCCACCCGTGAGGGGTGACCCCTGAAATTTGCGCCTGTACTGGGGGGAGCAACTTATCTTGTTTCTGGACATTGGTTTTTAGCGTAGTTAATTCTCATTCGACCACATCAAATGTAACATTACATACATTTTTCAAAGAGTAGTATTTTTTGTTAAATTGTGTTTCCAAATTACGACATTCAGTCCGCATCATATTCTAATTTTTGAACTAACCCTTTTTGATGAGCTTCATTTCTTTGTTCTAAATCCTTAAATAAAATATTTGTATGTTCACTCAGAGAATCGGAAAATTCTTTTTTCAATTCTTTTTTCCATTCGTGCATCTGATTACTTAGGATATTAGCTTGAGCCTCTATTTTTGTGTTTTGCAAATCTAACTTAGAGTTTACTTCTGCCTTCAGTTCGTCCTGTTTTGTGTTCTGTGATTCAAACTGCACTTTGATAAACCTCATTAATTTGCCTAAATCTGGACCCTGTTCTTCAATGCCTAGAGCCCCGACAGACTCTACGGATTGATGTTCTTTTTCCATTGTGTTTTGTTTTGCCTTTAATCTAGTTATCATTCAAAGTACACTCACTTATTTCCAGAACCCCCCCACACTTCACAAACAATCAAAGGTCAGTAGTAGCTCACCCGGCATTGGTGGAAGGTGGCGTCAGCACCAGTGTACAGCGGCACCAGCGTCGATGGATGGTGGCATCGGCGTAGGTGGACGACGGCATTGGCTTTTGTGGACAGCTGTGTCGATGTTGGTCTGATGCAATGTCGGCATTGGTGTACGGTGGCACCGGCGTTGTGTACGGCGGCGGCGGGAATTTGAGACTAACTGCAGCGTTGTGCGATTTTCTTGATTCCTTTAATCATTTTAATCATTTCACTGTTTGTCAACACGATATTTCTGGATAAGTATCGTGGAATCACTCTTCAGCCACGCTGTTATCGGTTGCTATGGCAACTCCCAACTCTCTCCTCTTTTTTTTAAATATATCTTCTTCTTTAATATTTCCCCTTCTTTCTCAGGTCCTTTCTTTACGGTTGCCACGTTCTTGCGGTGGCTCCATGTAATGTTAAGCTCTCTCTGTATAGCTTAAGCGTTTTCGTGGACTTACTTGTTGAAGAATTCTGGTTCTGCTTACTTGCAGCGCCGATATCTTCGGCTAGCACCAGATGCTTCTCCGAAGATTTCACTGCTAGGAAGGGGAAATTTTCACTCTCTCGCTCTCTCTCTTCTTATTTAAAAAATATGCTACTCTTGGAATATCATTCAATGCACCAGAACATATTTATTTCCACTTTGTACAAAAAAACAACTAAACTTTATGACATAAGCCCTCACATTACCGGGCATCCAGAATCAGTTAATTACACATTTTTTAACACAATTAATACATAAGCTTTTATCGTGGCTGACTATCCATGTCCAGTCCATGTACTCTCAACAGCACTTCAACGTTTAATAATCAGTCACTATTTCGAGTCTCTCCATTTGTTTTTTAACAGTACAATGCTATATTACTCTTTGCAGCTGGCCACAGTGCTTCCGGGCCATATTTGCTTATTCTTGGCAGGTCGCGCTCAACACTTGCCAGCGCCGACGAATTATCTCCCTTCCAGTTTTGCCTGCACAAACAATAAATGGGTGCAGTATCCCATGCTCATCCTTACGCCCTGCTTTAAAATAATGGGTTTTCGAAATGGCTGGAACACAAGTGTCTTCAGACTTTTGTAAAATTCTGGGGGCACTACAATGCACATAGATAGATGGCAGTAGTATCGTGTACAGAGGGTACAAAAGGTCAGTGCATTGGCAGAACTGTCATTTGTACTCAGGTGATTCGTGTGAAAAGGTTTCTGATTTGATTATGGCCCCACAATGGGAATTAACAGACTATGAATGCAGAATAGCAGTTGGAGCTAGACACAAGGGATATTCCATTTCAGAAATTGTTAGGGAATTCAGTATTCTGAGACCTACAGTATCAAGGGTGTGCTGAGAATACCAAATTTCTGGCATTACTTCTCACCATGGACGACGTAGTGGCCGATGGTCTTCATTAAACGACCGAGAGCAGTGGCATTTACATAGTTGCCATTGCCAACAGACAAGCAACACTGAGTGAAACAGCCACAGAAATCGATGTGTGATGCCTGACAAACATATCTGGTAGGACACTGCAGGGAGATTTGGCATTATTGGACTGTGGCTGCAAATGGCTGATGTAACTGCCTTTTATAGCTGCATGATATCACTTGCAGCGCCTCTCCTGGGCTTTTGACCACATTGATTGGATCCTAGATGACTGGAGAAGTGTGGCATGGTCAGATGAATCCTGATTCCAGTTGGTAAGGACTGTTGGTAGCATTCGAGTGTGGTGCAGGCCCCAGGAAGCCATGGACCCAAGTTGTCAACAAGGCACTGCGTGAGGTTGTAGTGGCTCCATAATGGTGATGGGCTGTGTTGAAATGTAATGGACTGGGTTCTCTGGTCCAACTAAATTGATCATTGACTGGAAATAGTTATGTTCAGCTACTTGGAGACCATTTGCAGCCATTCATGGACTTCATGTTTCCAAACAGTGATGTCCTTTCACTGGGCCACAACTATTCACAATTTGTTTGAAGAATATTCTGGACTTTTGAGCAAAGAATATGGCCACCCAGATCACCCAACATGAATCCCATTCAACATTTATGGGACTTCATTGAGAGGTAAGTTCATGCTCAAAATTCTGCACCAACAACACTTTCACAACCATGGACAGCTGTAAAGGCAGCATGGCTCAATAGTTCTGCCCAGGACTTCCAACAACTTGTTGAGCCTACGCTAAGCTGAATTGCTACACTACATGGGTGAGAAGAGGTCCAACACAGTATTAGGAGATATCCCATGACTTTTGTCACCTCAGTGTAATTTTCTTGTAGGTTTTGTCTCCTTGTCTAGAGTTCAGAATGGAGTTATGTACTCTGGTGGAAAATTATTCAACTAAATCGACAGAGGGTACTTTCCAATGTATCTCTTGTTACACCTTTTTCTCATTCCATAAATGTATGGAACACAGGAAGTGATTGCTTTCATGTGTCTCTGAATGCTGTAAATAGTCTAACCTTGTCACGAACCCCTAGGTGCTTCATATGAAGTTATAGTACACCCCTAGATTCATAACTTCATTGGTTCTAGGAACTTTCATGGGATAGCTTGTGTCTATCTTCAAGTATTTGCCAATTCAATTTCTCAGCACCTCCATGAATCTACCCCATGGGTCAAGCAAACTTGTGGCCATTAGTGCTGCTCTTTATGTGCATTCAATATCCCATGTCAGTCCTAGTTGATATGATCCCCATACAATTGAGCAATATTCTAGGATGGATGGCAAAAGTGTTTTTTACGCAACCTTCTTTGCAGACTGATTGCATTTTTCTAGTATTTTACCAGTGACCTGAAGTCCGCCACCTGCTTTACCTACGACTGAACCTATGTGATGATTTCATTTTGTATCCTTAAAAATTGTTACAACCAAATTTTTGTACGAGTTGACCATTTCCAAGTGTTTAGCTTTCGAGCATTGCAGAAATACAAACATTCATGCACACAACCACACTGAGATCCAAATCAAAAGCAGTTGCCTGAGCTGATGGAAGTGGGGAGGTGGTAAGGAAGGATACAAGGAGGGGCAGCAGGGAAGAGGCAGGTGGAGTCATGAATCCATGGTTGTACAACAAGACAAAAAGAGTACATAGGCTAGAGCAAAAAGAGATGTGAAGAGGGAGGAGGAGGGGGGGGGGGGTCAAAATGGAATGGTGAAAAGATGATGAAGGAAAAGAAAGTTGAAGATGAAGACAGAGAAAGAGAGAAGGGAGAGAGAGAGAGAGAGAGAGAATGGCAGCATGGGAGGAAAGGGTGATTGAGAGGAGAAGGCAGTGCATGGATGGAGAAGGAGTGATGCGGACAGAAGAGAGGAGGAAAAAGGTAAGGTGAGGCTGTGGGAACAGGTTAGTTGAGGTTTAGTCCAGGGAGACAGCAAGACCACAGGATATGTTGAAGAGACAATTCCCATCTGCACGGTTCAGAGAAACTTCTGCTTGAAGTGAGGATCCAAATGGTGCACATAGTGAAGCAGCTGTTGGAAGTTCACCTGTGAAAGCAGCCATATCATATATCGGCAATACTGCAGCTACTGTACTGCAGCCTTTGTAGGCATGACAAGTAACCAACTATATACACACATGAGTGCCCACTACTAAACTTTGGCAAACTGCGAACTTCATTATCCACTTCCACAACACAAATGACTTCAACAGCTGCTTCACTATGCAGGCCAGGTTATTTGGATACTCCCTTCCGGCAGAAGTTTTTCTGAACTACACAAGTGGGAATTGTCCTCCAGCATATCTTGTCCACTCGCATCATCCTGACCTAAACCTCCACTAATCTCTTTGTGCTGTCTCACCTTACCTTTTCCTTTCTCTCTTCTGCAGACAACCTTGTAGGTAGGGCAACCACAGCTATGAGTAGTCATTTTGAGTGCTTTGGGTGTAATTAGTCCTACCCATTTCATGGCACTGAAGATGTAACTTTTAGTGCCACAAAACTGGTAGTGATCCAATAATAAATACACAAGATAACTTCTCTCTTCTGTCCACACACCCCCACACCCCATCTCTGTCCAGATCATGCCTGCCTCTCCTTCCCCCCCCCCCCCCCATGGTCAGTCTCTCTCTCTCTCTCTCTCTCTCTCTCTCTCTCTCTCCCCCCTCCCCCTTCCCTCCCAATCCCTCTCTCTCCATCTTGACATTTATTTTTTCCAGCCTCCCTTTCTCCCCTTCCTCCTCTCCTTCATCTTACAACTGGTTTTTCTCTACCCTCTGAATTCCTTTCATCTTGTGCACAGGTGAAGTCATCTGTCCAAGGACCTGCCTCTTTCCTGCTACTCCCCCCCCCCCCCCCCCCCACCACCACCACCACCACCACCACCACCACCACCACCACCACCACACCCCTGCTCCCTTACATACTTCACCACTCACTCCCCACCTCCATCAGCTCAGGCAACTGCTTTCCACACTCTAGTATCAACAATCTATGGCCACTGGGGTGTACATTTGGGTGTCTGCATCATTGCATGTGTGATTGTGTGTATTTTTGCTAGAAAAAAAGCTAGTGAACTTTTTGGAACATTATTCCAGGAAACAGTGACCTAAAGGAACTATAATTTATTTAGTAAGCAGTGTTCTCAATGCCAGCACAGACAGACCCGCTCCACACTAGCAGTTTCTACTACCACCAAGGAGTGTAGATCTGACGATGATCTCTGCAGTAGATCGAAACAAACTTATTTATCTATGAACTCGCCCATAACGTCCTGCTTCTTTTAAACACTAACTGAACTTCCTATTAGCTTTTGATACATTAAAACACTTCAACCACAAGTTTTCACCTTCTTTTTTTGACTGTTTTTAACAAATTCTCAGTTGCTCTCAGTATCATCTGAGGGAGCTATCCCAGCTACTCCCCTGTTATACCAACATGTAACTACATAGTTATAGCCAAGAAAAGGTCCACCACTCTGATCCGACTCCCCCTCCTCATCAGATCCTCATAGTTCCTCAACCTTGCCTTGCTGATGTACTCTGCCTTCCACATCCCCAAAAACTTCCTCCACCCTCCATGAGGCAAACAACCTCTGAACTCTCATCCTTTAACACTGTTGCCAATCCTTCTGCCAAAATTCGGACATCTACAGAAGACTCAGTACTTCTAAAGGCCTCATCTTTACAACCGAATCTAATTTCAACAATGCTGAAATTGTAAACAGCCTTCCTTCCTTTAATCATTCTTTGATGCAGAGACATTCATTTGCGGCACATGCCACTGACAACAGCTGACCAAACTCCCATATAGAACCTTGTTTAAAACGGTTCCAACCTCCCACCTTCTGTGAGGCTCCTTCTCTTCCACCAAGAGATCTCTTCATAATTTTTCAGAAATTCCTCACTTCTAACCTTGCATTACTCTCCTTTCCTACATTCTTCCCTCGTGAGTCTAACATCACTCCTATCAACCACAATGTTATCCGTAAACTGAAAAAGAATCCAGATCTTATCATCCTTCCAGCAGACAAAGACTCCACTATAGTAGTCATTAATTGTGAGTATGTGGCTAAGGGTTTCCACCAACTTTCTGACACCTCTGAATACAAACCTTACAACCACTCTTTGAGTCCTTATGTCCATCCCAAAAGACACTTGTATCCATCTCTCTCCTCACACCAGCAACCCTCACACTCCTGCCTTGTACCTTCTCTTCAAACTCCACAAATCCACCTCTACCTGTCTCTCTACTATTATCACTAAGTCCAATGGCTCAACAGAAAGAACATTCTCCTTTGTTGACCAACACCTCCAAACTTTTGTCAGTTACCTGCCATCCTATATTCACGACACTGCTAACATTCTTCATCACTTCACAACGGTTCCTGTCTCATTACCACCCGAACCCTTGTTAGTCACCATGAATGTGGTGTGCTGACACACCAACATCCCCCATGCCCATACAAATTGACCATGGGACACTACCTTTCCTCATGTCCTCCTGACACCAAACCTACTATCTTTTTCCTAATCCTCCTAGCTAACCACATGTTGACACACAGTTACTTCACTTTCAAAGGCCAAATCTACAAACAAATCTGTGGTACTGCCATGGCTACTTGTATGGCACCATCCTATGCCAACTTTTTTTAAGTGTCATCCAGAGGAATCCTTCCTATCCAGTCAACACCCAAAACATGTCTGGTTCAGATTCAATGATGACATTTTTATGATCTGAACTCATGGCAAGGTCAACTTCTGCTCTTTTCTCTGCAACCTCAACATCTATTCATGAATCCACTTCAGCTGGTCCTCCTCAGCTCATCAAGCCACCTTCCCAGACGTTGTTCTCCACCTCTCAGAAGGCTCCATAAATATGTCTGTCAATATCAAGTGAACCACCCAATAATATCTCCACTCTGACAGCTGTATACCGTTCAGTATCAAAAAGTCTCTTCATTACAGCCTCACCAACTACTGATGCCACATCTGCAGTGGAAAGCAGGTATTGTCGAGATATACTGACAACTTTTTCTTTACTGTCTTTACAGACACGCAATATCCCATTCAGCTCATCCATAAACAAAACTCACATGCCATCTGCTCCTCTAACACCAATAAACCCTTTAAGCAGCCACCGATCAGCATTCCCCTGACCACCCAAGTACCCCCATTGCCTTGAAAAGCTCAACCACTTACTCCACCAGGGTTTCAGCTACCTCTTCTCATACCCTGAGATGAGGCATAGCCTACCCACATCCCCCAAAGTAGTGTTCAACTGATCACCAAACCTACAGAATATCCTTGTCCATTCTTATTTCAATCCTACTTGCAATCCTGCACCCCAAGGGTTACTCCTTTGTAGTTGGCCCAGGTGTCAGATCTGTTCCATACATCCACCCACAAACTCCTAACAGTCCGCTCACAGGATTTCCTCCCCAAAAAAAGACAGGGCCACATGTGAAAGCAGCCTTTAATGTTCATCATTCTATGCAGGCATGAAAAGTAACCAAATGTCTACTCACATGAATGGCCACATCCAAACTATGGAACACTGCAAACTTAACCACCCAGTTGCCAAACATGCTACACACCACAACACAAATGAATACAAACAGCTGCTTCACTATATGGGCCATTTGGATACTACCTTCCAGTACAACTTTCTCAGAATAACATAGATAGGAATTGTCTCTCCAGCATGTCCTGCACTCTTGCAATACTCCTAGCTTAAACCTCCCCTTTCTCCCCTCCCTTAACCCCACCTCTCCTACTTCCTTCAACTTTTTTGCTCTAACCTCTGTACTCTTTTTGTCTTGTTGTGCAGTCACGGAGTCATACATTCGAAGACATGCTACCCCTTCACGTGTCCTTCCTTAGCCCCTCCCAACTTCCATCAGCTCAGGCAACTGTTTTAAAAAATCAGTCTTGCCATGGGCGCAGGAGTATATGTTTGGATGTCTGTGTGATCACATGTGTGTACTTTTGCTAGAAAAAGAGCTAGTGTGAATGCTGTTTTCTGTTTCCACACATCTGTCCTCTATATGTGAGTTGCTGCCTTTATTTTATTTTACTTATTGCTCCATCCAGGAATTTCCATTACTGTCACTCATACTGCAGTTATAGAATACTATATTTTTTTGATTTGTGAAGTGCAAAATTTTACTTTTTTAAACATTTAACTTTGTACTACTTTGAAATATTTTCAAGATTTGAGTAAATTTTTGTGCTGTATGTTTCAGACAATACTTCATTATGCATAACTTCAACATCTGTGAAAATTCTAAGGTTACTAATAATTTGGTCTACAAGGTCATTGATATATAGTATTTCAAGTGTATATTGTAAAGAAACACCACAGTGCTTTACTAAACATGGTCCTTGGGGGACCTACAGTTTTGTGTGGATTCTGAACCATGGTGTATATGAGCATTGTATTTCTGGAATAATTTTACCTAAAACTGCACTCATAAAGATAGGATCCAGTATAAAAATTGTTAGAAGAAGACCTAAGCAACAGTCAAACAAAAAAGACATTTCTTATAAAAACACAAAAATATTAACTACATTTCCTGTTTCCTATATTATTATTTAAAATATAACCAAGCTACAGTTTATTAATTGTTACACTTGCAAATAATTTCCTTCACATATGCCTACCACCTCTACAAATACAGCGTGTTCAGAAAGTACCAACACAGGACATTAAATATCCTATGGTGACTCTCGTGCTCCCAGTCAGTCAAACGTCTAAGACCTGTAGAGGGGAGTAAGGACATAATATTTTGAATAGAAACCCATCCAGAAACATACTGATTCCATTCTATGACAGTTTCAACTCGTATGTGTAATGCATGCACATCTGCTGATGAAAAGAGGAAAGTCTCAAGAGTGCCTTGTCCTGGTATGCAACAAGGTAGACAGGATGATGAGTACTACATCATATGGTCACTTGATGTCACTTAATGTCTGCCTTGCTGTGAGACCCATTCAATGCCTGTGCATCTCCGATACATTACACATGGTTCGGTACACATTTTCGAAATACACAGGCATGTTCCTTGTGTACGGCAAAGCTCGAGGTAACGAAAGAGCTGACAGTCAGCTGTATCACAAACATTTTCCACAGCACAGCACAGCACCTCACACACTTTTTGCTCAAGATATGCAGTAGCTCCGAGAAACAGGTACCTTCACCATGAGGAGACAGGGCTGCAATGCTCTATGCAACTCTACCTGCCTTAATTTGAAGATGATGTACTGCATCATGTTGAAGGGAAGAAAACCATTGTGCCACACATGTTGAAGGATTTCAGCACTGGTTTGGTATTAATGTGTAGACAGGTGTTCCGGACATTTCTTCTCTAAGTAACCGTCCTGCATACTTGACCTTCCTACAAAACATTTTAGACCCATTCTTGTAAGTTGTGCCACTGAATGTCTATCAGGAACTGTGGTTTCAGTATGATGGTGCACCATCTCACTTTTCATGTTCAGTTCAGAGAAATGTCAGCTGACAAATGGTAAAAGGTGGATAGGCTTTGGTGGTCCAACTGTGTGGCCACGGCGATCGCTGAATTTACCTGCTATGGAATACTACTTGTGGGGTCATGTGCAAAGTTTAATTTATGACACTACTGTAGAGACAGACAGAGGAAGATCTGCTGGCACGACTTCTTGCTGCTGCACTAGAAACTGAAGAAACAACAGGTAGGATGGAGAGTGTGTACAAGGACATGATTCATAGGTACAATGTCTATAACAATGTTGGCGGTCAGCACTTTGAGTGACTGTTGAGATGCATCAGTAGAGTTCCGTATGTTCAGTATGCTGGGTTCTTTTTTGTTTTGGAATAATGTAAACAAGTAATATGTAAGCATTAACAAATGTGTTTATGTGGTAATTGGATGTTCCTTTCAAATTGTTAATAATTGTTAAAACATTTTCTACTCACTCCCCTATACAAGTCCTACAAGTTTGTAATGGGAATTTCCGAACACCCTGTATACACAGTGGACAATGCCATAAGCAGCTGCAGCAAGGACATGTATGCACAAGGAACCTGCGTTAACCTGTGAAAATCTTCCTACTTGAGGACTTTGTTCACGCTCATTCAGTGCAAGTTTACGTAAGTTACGAGACCGTTACTTTGGATGCACACTGGACCAGGTTGAACTGCATACTGATTATAACCACATAATTTACTTTATTTATTAGTCCTTTTTACCCGTAACAACACTGAGTGTGACAGATACAGATATTATTATTATTATTATTATTATTATTATTATTTTAATGTTCTAGCACTTGACTTATCATTTGCCTTCTTGTTAGTTTGAATTGCAATCATTCTTTTGTGCAATTTTATAATCGCTCTTTATTCACGGTCAATCAACTCTTGTGACACAAAACACATTTTGGGGACAAGAGTGGAGATCTTATACAACTGGGTAGCCAAACAGTCATGCCCAGTAGTCAAGTGGAATAGGAATACTGTCTCTCTTCTCGATCCATCGGGTGTTACTGAGAAATTTTATTGGATTATTTAAATTATTCTTGAAATGTTGTTAATACTGCTTTTCACTGCAAAACACGTTAGTTTTTCCAGTGTGTTTAATTTTAGTGCTCTTTTGCAGGAAGAATACTTAGTACTGATTCATTCTTAACTGAAACAGCAGGTTTATGTGGACCCCTATTTTGATGGGTATGAAAGTTCTACATGTTATCAAACAATGGAAAATATGCGAAAGACTAAAAAACTGAATTAGGACAGATTGCTATTCACCACATAAAGAAGGTCTTCACCAGCAGGCAGGCATGTTTAAAAGTAAATTATTGGTCAAGCTATAGGCTTTGGTGCTTTGTCAGAAGGAGGGGCAAGGGAAGACAACCCACTGCCACATTCATTTCTGGGCACTAAGGCCCAACTGCAACTACACATTCTCTGCCAGGAGGTTCACATTTAATACCATGGCATGTGACAAATAATTACATGGAGATGACATTAGCAAATACTACTAATTTTTTCATCATAGGCTGTTAACCTATTGGTTCAAACTGAACATTTACTTCAACATTTACTTTCGTTACTATCCAGTTTCAGCTAATGGCCATTTTCATATTTAGCAGCAATCTCCAGTGTTAACGAACAATAAAATCCATAAAAGCTGTGTCATTATAATACATTATAATTCAAATTCTGTTGTAACTACTTAGATGTGCATTGATTTTTACGTAAATGTTCAATTTGTTCAAGAAAACAATTTTTGGTGGACAGAATGGTTCAGAAATTTATTTTTATTGATATTTAGTACCTGGAGTAGAGTTTATTTGCTCCTGATGGTTTACTATTTCACAAAAAATAGTGTGTAAGAGGCTTTTTGTATGGCATCTCTCAGCAAGACTAAATCTTGCTTCATTAGGCTTTTTTTGCGTTCCAACACATAAACAACAACAATGTTTCCATGTAATTTCGGGACAGATAAGTGAAAATTAAGAAATATAATAAAAGCAAAATTAGGTAATGCTTTATTTCCATTGTCTTTAGTACAATAAATACAATTACCTGTACACTGCATAGCAATCTCAAAAATAATATTATTGTCTTTTGCTGTCTTCTTCATACATAATTTCTAATATTCTTCTGACTAGCAAACATGAAAATAGCTGTAAACTTTAAAGTCTCTGAAAATAACATTTTATACGAATCTGTACACATCAATGACTTTAAGGACAGATTTACAATTTAAACACAATTATCCATATTATATACGAAGAATAAACATAAGGTATTTTGAAAGTTTTATGCATTTTATTTTACAATATCACTATCTTTTCACCAGAAATTAAATATCAAATATCTTGATCCCAATTACCCCCCCCCCCCCCCTCTCTATCTCTCTCTCACTCTCTCTCTCTCTCTCTCTCTCTCTCTCTCTCTCTCTCTCTCTCTCCCCTAGGTCCAAAACAAATCACAATATGAAGTTTGCTTTATCATACAAAGGCTATGCCACCAGGGCAGAGGTCCAGCATAATGATTAAAATGTAACACAAAAATAAAGTAAAAGAGGTCAAACAAAAATAAAGCTATCAATATTATTGGCAATTAGAGAAAGATCTTCAGAACTTAGTTATAGACAAAAGAAACAAGATATTTAATCTCATGAAATGTGAAATATTACAAATTTTATTAGCTCTGCAATGTGATGTCTCAGTTGTTTCCACACAATAATACGAAAGATAGATATTAACCTGTTGAAGTCTGTATTTGCATGACTCTATTGCCTTGTTATGTACGTACTCCATTACTCAGCAATACTGTACCATAGGTGCTAACCCTTCAGAGGAATATCTGTGGAGAGGCCAGGTAAACATGGTGTTCCTGAAGAATGGCATAAGCCTTTCCAGTAATTGCAGGTACAACATTCTGGATGAGTGATGGGTCTGGCGTCGTAACGTTAGCCAACATAGTCTTGCTATGCTGGTATTGTAGATGGCTGAAAGCAAGAGGAAACCACAGCTGTTGCATTTCCTGAGACATGCTGATCTAGTGTATGGCTTAATGATGGAATCCTCTTGAGTAAAATATTATAGAAGTAAAATACACTCCTGGAAATGGAAAAAAGAACACATTGACACCGGTGTGTCAGACCCACCATACTTGCTCCGGACACTGCTAGAGGGCTGTACAAGCAATGATCACACGCACGGCACAGCGGACACACCAGGAACCGCGGTGTTGGCCGTCTAATGGCGCTAGCTGCGCAGCATTTGTGCACCGCCGCCGTCAGTGTCAGCCAGTTTGCCATGGCATATGGAGCTCCTTCGCAGTCTTTAACACTGGTAGCATGCCGCGACAGCGTGGACGTGAACCGTATGTGCAGTTGACGGACTTTGAGCGAGGGCGTATAGTGGGCATGCGGGAGGCCGGGTGGACGTACCGCCGAATTGCTCAACACGTGGGGCGTGAGGTCTCCACAGTACATCGATGTTGTCGCCAGTGGTCGGCGGAAGGTGCACGTGCCCGTCGACCTGGGACCGGACCGCAGCGATGCACGGATGCACGCCAAGACCGTAGGATCCTACGCAGTGCCGTAGGGGACCGCACCGCCACTTCCCAGCAAATTAGGGACACTGTTGCTCCTGGGGTATCGGCGAGGACCATTCGCAACCGTCTCCATGAAGCTGGGCTACGGTCCCGCACACCGTTAGGCCGTCTTCCGCTCACGCCCCAACATCGTGCAGCCCGCCTCCAGTGGTGTCGCGACAGGCGTGAATGGAGGGACGAATGGAGACGTGTCGTCTTCAGCGATGAGAGTCGCTTCTGCCTTGGTGCCAATGATGGTCGTATGCGTGTTTGGCGCCGTGCAGGTGAGCGCCACAATCAGGACTGCATACGACCGAGGCACACAGGGCCAACACCCGGCATCATGGTGTGGGGAGCGATCTCCTACACTGGCCGTACACCACTGGTGATCGTCGAGGGGACACTGAATAGTGCACGGTACATCCAAACCGTCATCGAACCCATCGTTCTACCATTCCTAGACCGGCAAGGGAACTTGCTGTTCCAACAGGACAATGCACGTCCGCATGTATCCCGTGCCACCCAACGTGCTCTAGAAGGTGTAAGTCAACTACCCTGGCCAGCAAGATCTCCGGATCTGTCCCCCATTGAGCATGTTTGGGACTGGATGAAGCGTCGTCTCACGCGGTCTGCACGTCCAGCACGAATGCTGGTCCAACTGAGGCGCCAGGTGGAAATGGCATGGCAAGCCGTTCCACAGGACTACATCCAGCATCTCTACGATCGTCTCCATGGGAGAATAGCAGCCTGCATTGCTGCGAAAGGCGGATATACACTGTACTAGTGCCGACATTGTGCATGCTCTGTTGCCTGTGTCTATGTGCCTGTGGTTCTGTCAGTGTGATCATGTGATGTATCTGACCCCAGGAATGTGTCAATAAAGTTTCCCCTTCCTGGGACAATGAATTCACGGTGTTCTTATTTCAATTTCCAGGAGTGTAGTTCTCCATTTGGATATACAGGTAAGACTACTTAGGAGGAAATTCTTATCAGGAAAAACAAACAAATCTTGTGCTCTACAGTTTGGAGTGCTGAATTTTAAGATATCTTAATTGGGTAAGGTTAGAGAGAGTAAAAGAGAAATGGACTGGTTGAAGTTAGATATACAGGGAATGGCAAGGCGGAGTTTGTGAAACCAGATATTAAATTGAAAAATACTTCCAGGGGCAGATGTGTACTCTGACTATAATTTATTTATCATGAAAAGCAGAATAAATTGAAAAAAACTGCAGAAATATGCGAAATTAAGGAGATGGGACCTAGATAAGTTTAACAAGCAGATGCTGTTGATGTTTCAAAGACAGCATTATGCAACTGTTAACACAGCAGAAGACAAACTGGTAGTTTTGAGTCACGGTGTAGTGAAGGCAGCAGAGGAGGAACAACAGAATGAAGCAAGACCACACAATAATCACTGGTTATTACATAAGAAACTGAATTTAATTAGTGGAAGTAGACTCTATAACAACATCACATGTGAAGCAGAGGATACTGAATACCAATGTACACAAAAGGAGATTGACAAAGTGCAACATGACAAAGCAGGAGGAAAGGTAGATAAGAATTGCAGATATGTTGAGGCATGCATGATTCTGGGAAAGATAGGTTCGGCCTATTTTTAAAAAAAAAAAAAAAAAAAAAAATGAAGAAACATTTAGAGAAAAGCAGCTGTGTGAATGTCAAGAGTTCTCCCGGCGAACAAATAAAGGAGGGCTATACAAAGGACAGAAAATTGAAGATTGTATTACGGAAAGGCAAGAGCAAGTAGATAAAGATAAATTGACAGATGTAATACTGCAAGTGGAAGTATTGAATAGGATTGGGGAGAAGAGGAGTTTGTGGCACAACTTGACCAGAAGAAGGGATCGGTTGGTAGGACATGTTCTGAGGCATCAAGGGATCACCAATTTAGTATTGGAGGGCAGCGTGGAGGGTAAAAATCGTAGAGGGAGACCAAGAGATGAATACACTAAGCAGATTCAGAAGGATGTAGGTTGCAGTAGGTACTGGGAGATGAAGAAGCTTGCACAAGATAGAGTAGCATGGAGAGCTGCATCAAACCAGTCTCAGGACTGAAGACCACAACAACAACAACAACAACAACAATACTGCAAGAAGAATGTGACAGATCATTATGAGACCCAAGTAAACCTAAGGGAAAAGGATCAGAAGTACACAACATTCCCCCCAAATTATTGATATTCCTGGGAGAACAGCCATGGTACACTACATAGCACACAAGATGTACGAGACAAGTGAAATGCTGAAAATATTATGAAAAGAATACATTGCTACTCACCTTACAGAAGAGACACTGAGTCACAGACAGGTACAATGAAAAGACTGCCATACATTCCGGCTTTCAGCCAAAATGCCTTCTTCTGCATTAGAAAACAAGCATTCACACAAGCACAAATCAGACACCCAGTCACTGTTTCTGGCCACCGAGGCCGGTGTGCGGACTGCAGCAGTGCCTCATGGGAAGAACAATCTCATGAGGGTGGTGGGGTATGGAGGAGGCAAGGGTGAGGAGGTGGAGGGATAGGAGGTTATGGGTGAGAGAAGTTTAATGTTACTTGTGGAAGCGT
The DNA here is from genome assembly GCF_021461395.2 of Schistocerca americana. Lineage (NCBI taxonomy): Eukaryota > Metazoa > Arthropoda > Insecta > Orthoptera > Acrididae > Schistocerca > Schistocerca americana. The sequence goes on from NC_060119.1 coordinate 88,012,474, forward strand.
GCAGGGATGTAGTGGAGAGAGTGTCATGCTGCTGCATGCGGAAAAAAGGAGAGAAGTGGACAAGTAGAGGAGGGGAAAAAAGATTGGTGGGTGCGTTGGTACAACAGAAGGCTGTGTAGTATGTGGTGCTTGAGTTACAGCTGTCTCTTGGCCACAGTTTGTCAGTTGACACTCATACACGCAGATACCTTGTTGTTTGTCATGCCCATGTAGAAAGCAGCATACTGGTTGCAGCTTAGTTTGACGATCACATGACTGCTTTCACAGGTGGCCCTACCTCTGATGGAATAAGAGATGCAGACTGGAGTAGCTACTGGTGGGAGGATGTATGGGACAGGCCGTGCAGGTAGATCTATTACAGGGATACAGGCCATAAGGCAAGGGGTTGGAAGCTGGGGTGGAGTAGGGATGGGCAACGATATTGCCTACTAAATTTGGTGGGCTGCAGAATACCAGTGTAGTAGGGATGGGAAAATAGTGGGTAGGATGTTCCTCAATTCAGAGCTGAAACCCTGGTGGAGAATATGATCAGTTGCTCCAGTCCTTGGTGGCACTGAGTCACGGGACGAGTGCTCCTTTGTGGCAGGACAGTGGGAATGCGAGAGGTGACTTGGAGAGATAAGACATGGGACATCTGTTTCATTACAACAGTGGGAGGGTAATTTTGTTATGTTTATTTGTTATATTTCGAGAAGGACTGCCCATCACTACAGATGCAATGGCCATGGGTGTCTAGCCTGTGAAGGGACTTCTTGTATGGAATTGGTGCAGCTACCGAAGAGGAGGTACTGTTGGTGGTTGGTAGGTTTGCTATGGACAGAGGCACTGACAATGTAGCCATCCTTGAGGTGGAAGTCAACACTAAGGCAGGTGGACTCTGTTCGACTGAGGACCAGATGAAGCAAATGGGGAAGAAGGTGTTGAGGTTCTGGGAGGAATGTAAAGAGCATGTCCTCTCCCTCTGTCCATATCATGAGGCTACGTTATGGGCAAAGGGTGAAGGTGCTGGTCCAAGTGAACAGAGATTCTCTCAGTGGGACACAGTAACTAGCCACAACAGGGCATCCTGGGTGGTTGGTTTATGGACTTCAGGAAGCATGTAGATGATAGGAGTGCAGGGAGTGGCAGGGGTGCAGAGACAAATAGACTCAGGGGAGAGGTTCTGGGGTGGGCCTAAGAATCTAAGAAGGGACTGGAGATCCTGTTGGATTTCTGGAATGAACAGCAATCGAAGGGAAGCATTACCTATCCAAAACACTGAGACTTCCACTGACACTTTCTTGTAAGATCATCAATTTTTTCTCCTAACCATTTGCATCCCAAAAGCTGCTTTATATTAATATACTCTGTTCCATTTTTCCACCTAGAAGTCAATATTTAGTGACGTACATTACTCTTGCATGGACTTCAACACTGGAGTATACAAGTCTGTATGCAAGAGATGTGGGGTAGAGGAGAGGAGAGTACACACATATTCCTGTGTTCATATACGCATAGAAAAACTAAAGAGTCTTTCACTTATATGGTTGACAGTCATTTTACACTCTTTCTTGATGTTAACAAATCAATGTCTAATTGATTCAGTTCTTTTAAAATCTTATAAAAATATGCACATAAACATGTACAAAATGTGCAGCTTTACACAGAACACAGGTGTAGTAGTAGACATACAAGAGAAGGAACGAAGGTCATAATGTTAACAGGAAATTGTAATGAAAATCAGCATTGATAATGAGCATATTAACTAACTATCATTACATACAATAACAAAGTCAATTAAATTATTGCCAAACCAACTTCTTCAAACATTATTTCATAGCTACACCACACAAAGATGTTTGACTGCTGCTCTTTGTATCAAGATTTATCTTTCTAATTGCAAACTTGAAAATGCACTTACGAAATATGGCAATATATCAGTGAGATAAGAAAACATCTTACATGTCACAAGAACCACCTTCTAGGGCTTTTGCACTCTGAATCTCAAACAGATACAAATTTTGTTTATAAAATAGTTGAAAAAAAAAACAGTTTAAACCGTGATGGTTATTTTATTTAAAATGAGCAGTTTTGGCCTAGTCTTAGGCCATCTTCAGAACAGCACCATCAGCTGAAGTTGACAATGTCCAGAACAGTCAGTACATGTCAGTCGCTGAAACTGTTCTTTGTTTGTTGATAACATTAAATCCCTTGATATAATTTTATTGCTCATGCTCATGCATCTCCAAAGTACATGGAACATTTAAGTAACAGGCTAACTCAGACCCTTGAGGAAATTATATTCTTTTCATTGAATCAATGCTATCTCTGCATGATTAAGGTTTACTTCATATTAACTTACTTTCTCAATACCAGCCTTGTTATCTCAAGAAAAGATTTTATGGCTTCAGAAAGTATTAATAATGATATTATGTAACATAAGCATTTAAGCTCTGGCTCTTTTTCTAACTGTTCCAACCAGTAAGTTCCATTATCATTAATAACAACATTAAAGACATAATGAGCTACTAATTTGTGCACTGCAGCAACAAATCCGCTTTTTAAAAACCAATTTATTAACGCTTCCTCCTTCTTCATTGAACATAAAATCACTACCTTGCAGATTCAATGCTTTCGTTACCTTTGCAGTACATTATACTTTGTGGTTGTATTTTCCTTGTGATGTCTACCACTTACATATAAACTTATGTCTTTAGGCAATGTTGCATTCCTGTGCTTTCTCCCCTCCCCACCTTTTTCAGGAGGTGCTTCATTAGAAAATTTCACCACAACAGGAAACTAATTATTTATACAAAATGTATCAGGTAGTTACATAATGTAAAATATACTTACATATCCTTACCATACAATTACCTCAACAATAACATAACTGATAGGTGAATATTAAGTATAATTACAAATAAATGTAAAATAAAATATGCTGTTTACCAAAATATATTCATAGATTATGTACTGATACCAGCCTCCTATAAGTAACATAGCGAACAAAATGAAATGGCTGTACCAAAAGAGTAATATCTGTACTGTTAACAAATGCTGTTAATAATGCACAAGTAACTCATTTCCATTGTTAGTATAATAATAATAATAATAATAATAATAATAATAATATATAATAATAGAGTGCAGATATATTCATTCTGTACAGTGTGTGCTAAATGCATTAAACCTGCAATAGTTTTCAACAAGATAGAAACTATAGTTAATAGACAAGTTGCAACAGTAATGGAGGGAAAAGTCTGTTGTAAGATAGATGTCTTTGTATTGTCTTAAAAAAGAGGATATCACAAAGATATTCTTTAATACCATGCACACACCAAACTATTTCTTCTCTCAAAGCAGTCTGGTACAAATATCAGCAACAATCCAGACAGGAGATCAGTACGTGCTTATAAAGGAAAAGTAATGGAGAAAGACAAAGTAAAAATGTGGCATGAGAATAAATTAATCTGTGTAGAAATAACAAGTCGTTCAGTGTAACTGTTTCCAACAAAATGCCACATTTTAATTTTTGCTTTACTTTTCCCCTTCTTACATTTCATTCTAAAATTCTTGCTGCCATGACCAAAAGTGGGGGTTTAGTATATTTTTCCATTTGTGCTACTGACAAATATTTCTGTTTTGGGACTATTCTTTTGGCACTCATCTCCTGTTATTAGCAAAATCCACTTTGTAATTACTCTGTTTTGCTTAATGGTAAGCGCTTCATCTCTCCACAAGCTGAAAGCCGGAAACTTTTATTCATGCACAATTGATAAATCAAGGGCTGCACCACCACCACCACCACCACCACCACCAGTCAGTCAAGTACATGTATATTATGGAGATTCAAGAGCATTTCCAAACACAGACACCAACATTACCACCAAAAAACATGTACAAAAGATTCTTGCACTCATAAGATATTTCAAAGCCATAGCCTTCACCAACAACAGCATGCCAGGATGGTCCAAACTTTTTATCCATTGCCTCCTTAATCATGCGAGCAGCCATCTATAGTCAATGATAAAAGAGTTCTCAGAATGTGTTAAACAAAAACAATACATGATATGCAAAATGGAAAACAGAGACAACTCCACTAATTATGAGTTAATTAGTTTTATCAAAAGATAGCACAAAAGTGAACACACATTATACTGGAAATGCATCAAAGCATAAGTTATTTTCTAAAAATTTATTTCACACTGCTCCGATGAACACACACTAGAATAAAACTGAGTTATGCAATTGCTTGGTTACAAAAATGTTCTGCAGCTCAAATCTAAACAATTACAAGAAAAATATGTTGGCAATACTCTTAAAACATTTACAAAATGGGATCAAAAAGATTGATGAATGGTATGACTGTCTCTTCAGAAGCAGAATGACTATTGGCCTAACTGAAAGGTATCTCAGCTAGCCTTACTACACCTTTAAACACTATCACAGCTATGCTGAAAGAGTTCAGTAAGATTTACTCTGCTGGTAAGAAAGAATAACACTTATATTACACTTGAAGGGCAAAACATAGTTGAAGTTTAATATCTCACCAGCATAAAGATCATTGAGGAGGTGGGGCACTAGCTCAGCTGAAAAAGGAAGGGTTAAGATATAACCCATGGTCTTTTTACATGAGCCATCCAATCATTTTCCTGAAGATATTTATGGATATGGATAGGGGATGGAGGCCTCCATCCTTGCTACCCTCCCTGTTTTCCTTTCCTTGTTGCTTCATAACCTGGGTTGTGAGTAACTGAATCCACTTTCCCTTCTTCCCTTTCTTTCCCCTCTCTCCTCCCTGATGAAGGAACAAAGTTCCGAACGCTAGGAACGTAAATTTTCTGTTCTGTTTTGTGTATCTATCGGCTGTACTGAGCTGAGGTAAGTACTGGCCAGCCCCTCTATCTCTTTATTAGTATAAGAATAGTGTTTGTAAGATATTCTGTCTTGTCAATACAATTGGGGAAATGTTGTGCGTCGAAGGTCGCCAGGGTGGGGTAAAGTGTCTAGTCAGCCTTAGTAAGCTGCCATTTGGGTGTGCACATAGGTGGGGTAGGAGTCAGCAAACGGATAGCACATGGGAAATAGTCGCTCAAGTATGTGTCAGAGAACAGGTCACTCAAGACAATGGTCAAACTGGGCAGTGCAGAAGGATAGGTCCAAATGGGAACAGGTGCTTGTGGAGTCTTTTTTTTTTTTTTTTTTTGTTTGTGGTTTTAGGGCGCAAAACTTCTATGGTCATTAGCGCCCAGCCCGTGACGTAGGAAACAGGAAAAAAACGAAATTTAAAATCAGCAGCAAGGGGAACAAAGTCATAAAATTTGAGAAACTAAAGGCAGAAGGAATGCTTAAAAATCCACTATAGAAAGGAGTTGGTTGTCCCAAAAAAAAAATCAAATGACTGACGTCATTTCACTGTCACTAATAAACTGTAGAACGCGGTCAGCTGAGCGCGTGTCATCTGCTAAAATCAACGATAGATCAGGCGATAGCTGTAGACAGGAGCGTAACGGATTAAAATAGGGGCATTCAATTAAAAGGTGTCTGACCGTCCACAGCTGAGAGCAGTGGGGACAGAGTGGGGGAGGATCACCGCTTGAAAGATGTCGATGGCTAAAAAGACAGTGCCCTATCCGGAGTCTAGCTAAAATTACCTCCTCCCGACGACGCGTTCGGGAGGAAGAGGTACAAGCGCAAGGAAGGGCTTTCACTTCCCGCAATTTATTATGGGGAAGTGTTGACCAATGCGCATGTCATAAATGAGCAACTTGGCAACATAAACCGCTCCATAGATCGGTAAACGGAAGAGACTGAATAGCTGGCCGAGGAAGAGAGACTGCAGCCTTGGCCGCTATATCGGCCGCCTCATTCCCACAGATACCAGCGTGTCCCGGGAGCCAGAGGAACGCCACTGAGACGCCCCCCAGGTGGAGCAAGCGCAGACAGTCCTGAATCCGGTGGACCAGAGGGTGCACAGGGTAAAGAGCTTGGAGACTTAGGAGAGAGCTGAGAGAATCTGAGCAGATTACGTACTGTATCCGCTGATGGCGGCGGATGTAGTGGACAGCCTGGAGGACAGCGTAAAGCTCCGCAGTATAAACCGAACACTGGTCGGGAAGCCGAAAGTGATTTGGGGTGTCGCCAACAATATAGGCACTCCCTACACCTAATGATGTTTTCGAGCCGTCGGTGTAAATAAATGTGGCTTCCGTCATTTGTGCACATAGAGCAGCAAATGCCCGACGGTAGACAAGTGTAGGGGTACCATCCTTGGGAAATTGACATAGGTCTCTGAGCAAGTCGATCCGGGGACGGAGCCAAGGCGGTGCTGTACCCCAGTTGTCAAGAAGGTTTTACGAAAGCGGAAGGAGAGAGAATGGAGCAGTTGACGGAAGCGGACTCCCGGGGGTAGTAGGGAGGAGGAGTGGCCTGCATACCCGACATCAAAGGAGGCGTCGAAAAAAAGGTCATGGGCTGGATTAGCAGGCATGGAAGACAGATGGCTAGCATAACGACTCAGAAGGACTGCCTGCCGATTGAACAGCTGAGGTTCAGCAGTCTCAGCATAAAGGCTTTCCACAGGGCTGGTGTAAAAAGCTCCAGACACTAAACGTAATCCACGGTGGTGGATAGAGTCGAGACGCCGAAGAATAGACGGCCGAGCAGAGGAGTAGACTATGCTTCCATAATCCAATTTCAAGCACAGTAAGGCGCGATAGAGGCGGAGAAGGACCACTCGGTCCGCTCCCCAGGAGGTACCATTCAGGACACGGAGGGTGTTAAGGGAACGCAGACAGCGAGCCGAAAGATAGGAAACGTGGGAGGACCAGCACAGTTTTCTGTCAAACATAAGACCCAAGAATTTAGCGACGTCGGAAAACGGAAGGTTGACAGGACCTAGATGTAAGGAGGGCGGAAGAAACTCCTTACGTCGCCAAAAATTAACACAAACGGTCTTACTGGGTGAGAAACGGAAGCCGGTTTCGATGCTCCACGAGTGGAGGCGATCGAGACATCCTTGAAGACGTCTTTCAAGCAGGCTGGTCCGTTGAGAGCTGTAGAAGATCGCAAAATCGTCCACAAAGAGGGAGCCCGAGACATCAGGAAGGAGACAATCCATAATTGGATTAATGGCGATGGCAAACAGTACAACACTCAGCACGGAGCCCTGAGGTACCCCGTTTTCTTGGGAGAAAGTACGGGAGAGAGTAGTGTTCACCCGCACCCTAAATGTGCGCTCTGCCATAAATTCGCGAAGAAAAAGGGGCAGCCGGCCTCGAAAGCCCCAAGAGAACAGTGTGCGGAGGATGCCTGTCCTCCAACAGGTATCGTATGCTCTCTCCAGATCAAAAAATATTGCTACCGTTTGGCGTTTCCGGAGAAAATTGTTCATGATATAAGTGGAGAGAGCAACCAGATGGTCAACGGCAGAACGATGCTTTCGGAATCCGCATTGGGCTGGTGTTAAAAGACTGCGGGATTCCAGCCACCAAGCTAAACGGTAATTCACCATACGCTCCAAAACCTTACAGACACTACTCGTGAGAGAAATGGGGCGATAGCTAGAGGGGAGATGTTTGTCCTTTCCAGGTTTCGGAACAGGAACGACAATAGCTTCCCGCCATCGCCTGGGAAAGGTACTGTCGGTCCAAATTCGATTGTAAAGGCGAAGGAGGTAACGCAGGCTATGGGTTGATAAATGCAGCAACATTTGGACATGGATACCATCCGGTCCTGGGGCGGAGGAGCGAGAAGAAGAGAGGGCATGTTGGAGTTCCCGCATGGAGAAAACAGTATTGTAGCTTTCGTGATTTTGAGAGGAGAAAGCAAGATGTCGCACTTCCGCTGCACGTTTCTTCGGGAGAAACGCTGGCGGGTAATTGGAAGAGCTCGAAATCTCAGCAAAGTGCTGACCCAATGAGTTAGAAATTGCGACGGGGTCCACTATGGTATCATGCGCGACAGTGAGCCCAGAGACCGGGGAGAAACTAGGCGCGCCTGAGAACCGTCGAAGCCGACTCCAAACTTCCGAGGAGGGAGTGAAGGTGTTAAATGAGCTAATAAAGAATTTCCAGCTTGCCTTCTTGCTATCGCGGATGACGCGACGGCATCGCGCACGGAGCTGCTTATATCGGATACAGTTGGCCAAAGTTGGATGGTGACGGAAAATGCGAAGAGCACGTCGCCGCTTACGTATTGCGTCACGGCATGCCTCGTTCCACCAAGGAACTGGGGGGCGCCGGGGCAATTCGGAGGTGCGTGGTATTGAACGTTCCGCAGCTGTGAGAATAACGTCGGTAACATGTGTGACCTCATCGTCGACGCTTGGAAAGCGACGGTCATCGAATGTCGCTAGAGACGAAAAAAGTGTCCAATCGGCTTGGGCAAACTTCCAGCGTCGCGAGCGCATATATGGCAGTTGAGGCTGCAGTCTAAGAACACATGGAAAGTGGTCACTCGAGTGTGTATCATCAAGGGCGAACCATTCGAAGCGCTGAGCTAGCGGAACAGTACCGACCGCAAGGTCCAAATGAGATAAATTTGTCGTGGAGGCAGACAAAAATGTGGGGACCCCAGTGTTGAGGCAGACTAGATCCGCTTGGTGGAAGACGTCTCGCAATAGTGAGCCACGTGGACAAGGATGTGGAGATCCCCAAAGCGGGTGGTGGGCATTGAAGTCCCCAACCAGCAAATAGGGGGGTGGAAGCTGACCAAGAAGGTGAAGGAGATCAGCTCGTGCCATTGGTGTGGACGATGGAATGTATACAGTACAAAGAGAGAACGTGTATCCGGAAAGGGAAAGACTGACGGCGACAGCTTGGAATGAAGTGTTTAAGTGGATTGGGTGATAATGGAGAGTATCATGGAGAAGAATCATGAGTCCTCCATGGGCTGGAGTGCCTTCAACAGAAGGGAGATCAAATCGGACGGACTGAAAATGGGGGAGAACAAAGCAGTCATGGGGACGCAGCTTTGTTTCCTGAAGACAGAAAATGACCGGCGAGTAGGACCGTAAGAGGATCGACAATTCATCCCGATTGGCTCGAATGCCGCGGATATTCCAGTGGATAATGGACATAGGGTGAACAGAAAATGGAGGAACGTGACCAAGGGTGCTGTCAACTCAACGACTGCTCAGAGCTTGCGACCGACAGCATGGAATGGCATTCAGTCGAAGGCAGAAGATCCTGATCCATAGGTTGGTCAGGAGCAGCTCCTGCCACCAACGATCGGCCAGTTGACCGGCCACCAGCAGTGCGCCTCGGCGACACAGAAGACGGCCGAGGGCGATTTCCGCCAGGTGGTGCTGTAGATGGGACACGCCTTGGCGGAGAAGGAGAGGAACTGTGTTTCTTCGTAGCCTTCTTGGAAGTATGATGTTTAGATGAAGGAGGAACCGATGGTTGTGAAGTTCTGTAAAAACTCTTCACGAGAATGCTCTTTTTTCGAAGACTTGGCATCTGACTTTTGGGCTCGAGATTTAGCAGAACCCGACGAAGGGTGAGCCATAGAGTGGGCAGGCAAAAGGGGTGAGGTTGAACGAGCGATCTTTGCGCTGGCCGATCTGACGACCGTGGTACTAAAGGTGAGGTCGCAAGTCTGCGTGGCCGCCTCCTTTGTTGGCTGAGGAGAAGCAAGGACAGTGCTGTATTTTCCTTTCTGAGGCACGGTGGGCTGTCGACTGGCGAGTAACTTTCGAGCAGCAAAGGTTGACACCTTTTCCTTCACTCTTATTTCCTGGATGAGTTTTTCGTCCTTAAAAACGGGGCAATCTCGAGAGGAAGCAGCGTGGTCACCCATACAGTTGATGCAGCGAGGGGATGGAGGTGGACAAGCACCCTCATGGGCATCCTTGCCACACAACACATTTGGCCGGATTGGAACAGGACTGGCTGGTGTGATTGAACCGCTGACATCGATAGCAACGCGTAGGGTTTGGGACATAAGGGCGAACGGAAATTATCTCATAGCCTGCTTGAACTTTGTCAAATGTCAAGAAGACAGTGCGGGTTGGAATGATGTTCGAGTCAACCCTTTTCATAACCCGATGAACAGCCGTGACGCCCTGGTCAGACAGGTAGTGCTGAATTTCTTCGTCAGACAATCCATCGAGGGAGCGTGTATAAACGACTCCACGCGAGGAATTTAAGGTACGGTGCGGTTCCACCCGGACAGGGAAGGTGTGGAGCAGAGAAGTACGCAGCTATTTTTGAGCCTGGAGGGCACTGTGTGTTTCCAACAACAGGGTGCCATTCCGTAATCTGGAACAAGACTTTACAGGACCCGCAATTGCGTCGACACCTTTCTGAATAATGAAAGGGTTGACTGTGGAAAAGTCGTGACCTTCGTCAGACCGAGAAACAACAAGGAACTGTGGCAACGATGGAAGAACTGTCTGTGGCTGAGACTCAGTGAACTTACGTTTGTGAGCAGACATAGTGGAAGGTGAGGAAACCATTGCGGAAGAATCCCCCATGATTACCGGCGTCTCCGATGGCGCGCTCCTCCCTTGTGGGGGCCCTCACCGAGGGCACACCCGCCTTAGGTGATTGTTCACACCTCAGGTCACACCTCCCGACAAACGGACGGAGGGACCAATCGGCACTTTCGGAAGATATCAGCTCGGGTAATCACCCCTCCCTGGGCCTGGCCGTTACCAGGGGGTACGTACGTGTCCTACCTGTCTACCCGGGGCGGGGAATTACGCGTTACCCCGTCACCGGCTACGCATGGAAGTGCGTGGGTCGGCCTTCAGACACGCACAGGGAGGAAGAAAGAGACAGGGAAAGGAAAGAAGAGAGGTCTCAAACGCCGCAGCGGAGAAAAGGGTAAAGAGAAGAGGTAAAGAGAAGAGGTAAGGAAAAGAGAAGGACGAAGAAAGATGAAGACATACAAGCAAGGAAGGCGAAGAGTGCGGTACATTTTTAAGCGTCCGTCTCCGGACGTAGGCACAAACCATACTCCCAGAGGGGGAGAAAGGGAAGGAAAGAGCCAGCGGTGAGGGGGGTGGCGAAGATGGGGGATGGGGAAGGATACGGAAAGGGAAGGTATGCAGCCCGGAAAGGAAGGAGGGCCACATTAGCTCGGGGTCCCGTGCTCGCTACGCACGTGTCCAAAAAAGAGTTGTGGACCCCCTGGGGGGGGCTTGTGGAGTCTGAAAGGAATGTGGGTGTTCCTCTGTTAAGACAGAAGAGGTTAAGTTGATTGAGAAGATCAGCCAAAAGGGCACCTTCAGACAGGGTCTAGGAGAACCCAAAGGGAATGGTGCAGATTAAAGTCACTGAGCAGCAGAAAGGGGTGAGGTAGCTGCAAAATAAGTTGGAGGAAGTCTTCCCTGGTAACATCGAATGATGGAGGGATGTAAACGGTAGAAAGGGAAAAGGTCAAGTGAGGAAGGAAAAGGCGAACTTTAACAGCTTGAAGGGGGATAGTCAGGGAGATGGGTTGATTATGATCATCATGCCATATGAGCAGCATGACTTCCCCATGAGATGGAATGGCATCCTCGAGGGGAGAAAGATCAAAACAGACCAGAAAGAACTGCGAGAGCTCAGAGTGGTCATGAGGATCCCATTTTGTTTCCTGAAGGCAGAGAACAAGTGGATGCTGCAATTATAAGAGCAGCTGTAAATCCTCTTTGTTGGATCGAAGACTGTGAATGTTCCATTCGAGGAGAGTCATAATGAGGAACAAATGAAGGGGTGTCACCTCGGCAGTTGAAGAGTGCCAGCCTTCAAAGACTCGCAGATGCAAAGTGCCAGCCTTCAAAGACTCGCAGATGCAAAGTGCCAGCCTTCAAAGACTCGCAGATGCAAAGTGCCAGCCTTCAAAGACTTGCTGTAACAGGGCACAGAGGCAGGAGGTTCCTGCTTCACGAGGTCTACAGAAGCGTCAGCATTTTCATGCTGTCGGCCTGTGGAGTCCAGGGCAGAAAAACGGATGGTGGTGCACACCACCTACACAGATGTCGCCAAGGTGAGGGTATCACACAGTGACACCATCAAAGAGTATCTTCGAGTCGGAGATGGAGAAGACTGTTTGCCTTTGTTTGACTTCTTGGACCTTTCCAGTTGGCAGAGAGAAGCTCAGATGGTGATTGGCTGGAGGGACATAAGAAGTCTTCCTCAAAGAGGAGAGAAGGATAGGTTGGAAAGGTATAAAGAAAGGCCAGTATCAGAAGAGACTCATCCATAGAAAGGACGTGTAGGCAAAAATTAAGTTGAAGGCAGTGAAATTAGTCTAGAGGTCTCCTTATTTTCACCAAGAAAGGAGCTAACTGTTGCAAAAGTTATGATTTTGCTACAACTTCTACCTTCATATATGTCCATAACCTCATCTTCATTGTGCAAGAGTGTCTCTCATCGCCGGCCGAAGTGGCCGTGCGGTTCTAGGTGCTGCAGTCTGGAACCACGAGAACACTACGGTTGCAGGTGCGAATCCTGCCTCAGGCATGGATGTGTGTAATGTCCTTAGGTTAGTTAGGTTTAACTAGTTCTAAGTTCCAGGGGACTAATGGCCTCAGAAGTTGAGTCCCATAGTGCTCAGAGCCATTTGAACCATTTGTCTCTCAACTTGGTGTCTGACTGACCTCACCTTACTTTTGAACTTTCCTGAACCTAGCCCTATCTCCTCTCAGAAGAAGGAACTGAAAGTTCCACAAGGTAGGCAGCATGTCAATTTTACTTTTATATGTGTCTACTGATCGTACTAAACATTGTGCCTTCTGAAGTAAGTACTGGCCAGCACCTGTATGATGTAGTTTATTAATTTTCTTGATTGAATTTTCCTTTAATTAAAAAAGCCCTCATATTATGGAATTCCAAACAAATAAAAATGACTTACATGTACCAGAAGTAGGCATCAATGGGATGAGGCTTCATTATAAAGTTTCTCAGCACCCAGATGGATAATAAACTGCAGTGATACCAGCATGTGGATAAGTTAACCATAAGGCTCAGTTCTGACTGCTTTGTACTTAGAAATCTCTCTACTGTATTGACCTGCACAAAGGAATGCTAGCATACTTTCACTCAGTTCTGCCCTATGACATAATTATCTGTGGCATTCCAGCTAATTTGAGAAAGTATTTATTGTACAGCAGTATGCAATGTAAATATTGGATAAACGTGATAATCAAAAATTTGGCATGCTCCACTTCATGCAACTATGCTAACACATAGCCCACACCCCACACTGGTATTTGTGGCTAATGACAAGTATGAAATTAGGGTGAATCTGCTATTCAAAACCACAATATTAGAAGTAGAAATAATTTACATAGAACTATGCATTCCTCTCAAGGATTCAGAATGGATTTTATATTCTGGGGAAAAAGTCTGCAACAGGTTTTCAGTGGACATTAGGCAGGAAATCGACAATCCCCAAATATTTAACAACGAAGTAAAAGAATACCTCATTACCCATTCCTTCTGTGGTCACCTCATTACCCATTCCTTCTTCATGCTATCTGAATACTTGGACACTGCATAACCCTAATATCTGTTTTAGATTTATCCTGATTTTGCCAGGGTATAGATGGCTAATTGTGAGCTGTGTGAGGTTACATACATGCTTTGTTTAATTCAGCAACGGGGTAGTATACGAGGTGGAGCAGTGGCTTTTCTCAAAGTTAGGTTTTTTTTTTTTTTTCTCCTAAAACAAATACACACGTGCGCGCGTGCACAGAGTAAAATGTGCCCATATAGCCACATGTATTAGTGTCCGCTTCTGGGATTTGTGCGTGCTGTGGTTTGAATCCACCCTGCAGATTAACAACATGGTGAATCAGCCAGCTTGTATGTGCTTTTTACGTGGCTTCTCATATCAAATTAAATAAATACCAAGGTCAAATACATGCTATGCAAATATTTAGGAAACATCCTACACTTGAATCTGAGATTTCCTTTAGATGCATACAGATGGTGTACATAAACTCTGTCCCAGGTATAGAGTAGTAGCGTCAGGAAGGATATCCGGGAACCAACTGTCACTTTGTTGTTGTTGTTGTTGTTGTTGTTGTTCTGATCTTCTGCCCAAAGACTGGTTTGATACAGCTCTCCATGCTACTCTATTCTGCACAAACTTCTTCATCTCCAAATTACTACTGCAACCTACATCCTTTTGAATCAGCTTACCTGCATTCATCTCTTGGTCTCCCTCTATGACTTTTACCCCCCACACTACTCACCAATAGTAAATTGGTGATCCCTTGATGTCTCAGAATGTGGCCCATCAAATAAACCTTTCTTTTAGTCTAGTTGTGACACAAATTTCTTTTCTCCCCAACACTATTCAGTTCCTCCTCATCAGTTCATTACCTATCCATATAATGTTCAGCATTCTTCTGTACCACCACATTTCAAACGCTTCTATTGTCTGTTTGTTTAGACTGTTTACTGTCCACACTTCACTTCCAGATTTACATACATATTCCAAAAAACACTTCCTAACATTTAAACCTATAATCAATGTTAAAAAAATTCTATACTTCAAAAATGCTTCTCTTTCCATTACCAGTCTACATTTTACATCCTCTCTGCTTTGGCCACCATCACTTACTTTACTCCCCAAATAGCAAAACTCATATAACACTTTAATAGTCTTGTTTCCTAATCTAATTTCCTCAACATCATCTGATTAAATTTAACTACATTCCATTACCTTTGCCTTGCTTCTGCTGATGTTCATCTCACATCCTCTCAATACATTGTCCATTATGGTCAGCTGCTCTTCCTAGTGCTTTGCTGTCTGACAGAATTAAATCATCGGTAAACCTGAAAGTATTTCTCTCTTCTCCCTGAACTTTAATCTCTTCTCCATATGTGTCTTTGGTTTCCTGTACTGTTTGCTCATTGCACAGATTGAATAACATTGGGGATAATCCACAACCCTCTCTCAACCCATCCTCAACCACTTTTCCCTTTCATGCCTCTCAACTACTATACATCCATCAGGCTTGCAGAAGTTGTAAATGGCCTCTCACTCCTTGTATTTCATCCCTCCTATCATCAGAATTTCAAAGAGAGTATTCCAATCAACACTGTCAAATGCAATAAACACAGGTTTGCCTTTCCTAAACCAATCTTCCATGAGAAGTCATAGGATCTACATTGCCTCATGTGTTTCTACGTTTCCCTGTAATCCAAACTTATTTTCCTCAAGGTTGCCTTCTACCAGTTTTTTCATTCTTGTAAATAATTTGTGCTCTCATTTTGCCAGCGTGACTTATTAAACTGGTAGTTTGGTAATATTTATGCCTTTCAGCATCTGCTATCTTTGGAATCAGAATTATTACATTCTTCTTGAAGTCTGCGGGTATTTTGTCTGTCTCATACATCTTGCTCACCAGATGGAAGACTTCTGTCATGGTTGGCTCTCCCAAGGCCATCAGTAGTTCTGATGAAATGTCGCCTACTCCCAGGGCCTTGTTTTGACGTAGGTCTTTCAGTATTCTGTCAAATTCTTCTCTCAGTATCATATCTCCCATCTCATCTTCATCAAGGTTCTCTTCCCTTTCTATAATACTACCTTCAAGCTCACTTCCTTTGTACACTTCCCGCCATCCCATTTGAGTCAACTTATGTATCAAAGTACTGCACTGAAAAGGTGTTTGAATGTTGTGCAGGTGTGGTTAAATTTAATGGAGCTACACTTCTAACTGTTGTTATTTATAGATCCCCAGACTCCGATTTCACAACATTTTTGCTAAAGCTAGAGGAGGTTCTTGGTTCACTTTATAGAAAATACAAAAAGTTAGTTACAATATGTGGTGACTTCAATATTAATTGTATAAGTGATTGTGCAAGGAAAAGGATGCTGGTAGACCTCCTTAATTCATATAATCTTATGCAAACCGTATTCTTTCCAACGAGAGTGCAAGGGAACAGTAGAACAACCATAGACAACATTTTTGTTCATTCCTCATTACTGGAAGGGCATTCTGTTAGCAAAAAGGTGAATGGCCTTTCAGATCATGATGCACAAATTTTAACTCTAAAAGATTTTTGTGCTGCAACACGTGTTAAAATACAGTCATCAGCTGTTTAGGAAAGCTGATCCAGTTGATGTAGAGACCTTTGTAAAACTTATCAAGGAACAAGAGTGGCAAGATGTTTATAGCGCTGATACAGTAGATGATAAATATATTGCTTTCTCAAGACTTTTCTCGTGCTCTTTGAAAGCTGCTTTCCATTAGAACGTTCAAAACAAGGTACTAGCACAAACAGGCAGCCTGGGTGGCTGACTAGAGGGATAAGAATATCTTGTAGAACAAAGTGGCAATTATATCAAAACGTTAGAAACAGTCAAAATCTAAATGCAGCAGCCCATTACAAACAGTATTGTAAGGTGCTTAAAAATGTTATTAGGAAGGCAAAAAGTATGTGGTATGCAGATAGAATAGCTAAGTCTCAGGATAAAATTAAAACCATATGGTCAGTTGTAAAGGAAGTGGCTGGTCTGCAGAGACAGGTTGAGGATATAGAATCAGTGTGTAGTGGGAATGTCCGTGTTACTGATAATTTGCATATATGTACAGTATTTAATAATCACTTTCTGAATATAGCAGGTGAACTAAATAGAAACCTAGTCCCAACAGGGAATCATATAGCGCTCTTAGAAAAAAGTGTTCCGAGACTGTTACTTGAAATGCTCCTCCATGATACTGACAAGAGGGAGATTGAGTTAATAATTAAATCACTAAAGACCAAGAACTCTTACAGATATGACGGGGTACCTAGCAGAATACTGAAATATTGTTCTATGTATGTTAGTCCAGTACTTAGTCATATCTGTAACTTTTCCTTTAGGAGTGGTCGGTTTCCTGACCGATTAAACTACTTGGTAGTGAAGCCACTTTATAAAAAGGGAGACAGGGATAATGTTGACAATTTTAGACCTATTTCTAGGCCATCGGTGTTTGCTAAAGTTATTGAGAAGGTTGTATATACAAGGTTACTGGAGCATTTAAATTCACATAATTTGCTGTCAAATGTTCAGTTTGGTTTTAGAAATGGTTTAAAAACTGAAAATGCTATATTCTCTTTTCTCTGTGAGGTTTTGGACGGATTAAATAAAAGGTTGCGAACGCTAGGTGTTTTCTTTGATTTAATGAAGGCTTTTGACTGTGTTGACCACAAAATATTACTGCAGAAGTTGGACCATTATGGAGTAAGGGGAGTAGCTTACAATTGGTTCACCTCTTACTTTAAGAACAGAAAGCAGAAGGTAATTCTCCGCAATATTGAGAGTGGTAGTGATGTTCAGTCCCAATGGGGCACTGTTAAGTGGGGCGTTCCCCAAGGGTCGGTGCTGGGGCCACTGCTGTTTCTTATTTATATAAATGATATGCCTTCTAGTATTACCGGTGATTCAAAAATATTTCTGTTTGCTGATGACACCAGCTTCGTAGTGAAGGATCTTGCGTGTAATATTGAAACAGTATCAAATAATGTAGTACATGAAATAAGTTCGTGGCTTGTAGAAAATAATTTGATGATAAATCACAGTAAGACTCAGTTTTTACAGTTTCTAACTCACAATTCAACAAGAACTGATATTTTGATCAGACAGAATGGGCATATTATAAGCGAGACAGAACAGTTCAAGTTCCTAGGCTTTCGGATAGATAGTAAGCTGTTGTGGAACGCCCATTTCCAGGATCTTGTTCAGAAACTAAATGCTGCTTTATTTACCATTAGAACAGTATCTGAAATAAGTGACACTTCAACACGAAAAGTAGTCTACTTCACATATTTTCATACGCTTATATGTTGTATGGTATTATTTTGTGGGGTAATTCTTCTGATTCAAAAAGGGTATTTTTTGCTCAAAAATGGGTATGTGGAATGCACTTCCTTGACTCTTGTGCAGAAAGGAGTTCAGTATTCTGCTGCATCCATTTTCAATAAGCTACCACAAGAACTCAGAACTCTTAGCAGTAGCCCAAACTCTTTTAAGTCTGAACTGAAGAGTTTCCTCATGACTCAGTCCTTCTATTCTGTCGAGGAGCTCCTGGAAGAGCTAAAAAATTAAGCAAATTCCAGTGTTAATTGTTGATTTTCTTTATTTAAACTTACGACTTGTCACCTGAATATGTTTTTTCATATTTCATTTTATTTGTTTCGACTATCGTGTTATAATTTCATGTATTGACTCGTTCCATGACCATGGCGACTTCTCCTTAATTTGGTCCCACACAACAATAAATAAATAAAAATAAAAAAACAGCCTATCTATATATTCCTTCCACCTTTCAGCATTCCCTTCTTTGCTTAGTACCACTCTTTCATCTCAGCTCTTGATATTCATACAGCTGCTTCTCTTCTCTCCAAAGGCCCCTTTAATTTTCCTATAGGTAGTATCGATTTTTCCCCTAGTTATATACACATCTATAATCATATCCTCACATTTGTCTTCTATCTGTATTGGCTATTTTTCACTTTCTGTCAGTCTCACTTTTTTAGACATCTTTATCACTTTTTTCTGCTTCATTTGCTGCATTTTTATATTTTCTCCTTTCTTCAGCTAAATTTAACGTCTCCTGCTATTGAAGGATTTCTACTAGGCCTTGTCTTTTTACCTAACTGACCCTCTGCTGCCTTCACTATTTCATCTCTCAAAGCTACCCATTTGGCTTCTACTGCATTCCTTTTCCCTGCTTATGTCAGTCATTGACTAATGCTCCCTCTGAAACTCTAAACAACCTCTTGTTCTTTAAGTTTATCCAGGTCCCATCTCATTAATTTTTTTACCTTTTTGCAGGTTATTCAGCTCTAATCAACAGTTCATAAGCAATAAATTGTGTTCAGAGCCCCCATCTGCCCCTGGAAATGTTTTACAGTTTTAAATCTGAATACAAAACCTCTGTGCTGACATTATACTATCAATCTGAAATCTTTTAGTGTCTCCAGGTCTCTGGCATTGCCAAAAACCATATAATGATGCTTCCCTACAGAGAAATGAGAAAAGGCAAGGGAGAGGAGGAACGACAACAACAAAATACACATACAAAGTAATCTCAAAGTAATTATTTGAATCATGAGTTTGTGTAGATAAGTGCAAGCAACAATTTGTTGTTATTAACATATTTCACAGTGTATTCAGAAGTGGTTACTTCTGCTTGTTAATATATACCTTGACTTGTTCCTCATCCATGAAAACTCTCTTTTGTGAACAGATATATGGAACATGATGTATCAATGAACTGATACTAAAATGGCCAGGCAAAACACATGCCTTGCAAGAAAGTAGTAGATAATGATATAAATATTTTTAGGAACAATTTTAACAATATTCCTCTGCTTTATGGAATGAGGTAAGTGTTGTACAGACTGTAAAAAACAGGTTGTTTTTCTTTTGTTGGCATCATTATATGGACAATGTGGAGCCTATGCCACTTGTTCCTTGGCATTCCCAGAATAGGGCAGGGCCTGTTTCTCTTCTCCCTAAATGCTCTCCCTGACGATACCTATTTCATGAAAATCAATTAAGAACAAGAATGCAGAAAATGCTTGCTATGGACTCTCTTGACATTAAAAGGCAAGTATCTGAAGTATCACAAATAAGAGAAAACTAACAGAGACAATCAAAAATTATTTGGGCAAAAAGTTCTGTAACCACATTCAAAAATGCAAGTTATTCAATGCAGCAAACTGAGTCTTTAATAAAATGAATCTTGCTCCTTAACAGTATAGTGTCATATATAGCCAAGATCAGCAGTTCAGATTTTTGCTATGGTTGTTCACAGAACTAAGACTTTCTCTGAGGTAGCACCACTCTGGAACAGCCAATATACATTACAAACAAAACTAAGAGGGCAGTTCAATAAGTAATGCAACACATTTTTTTTCTGAAACAGGTTGTTTTATTCAGCATTGAAATACACCAGGTTATTCCCCAATCTTTTAGCTACACAACACTATTTTTCAACGTAATCTCCATTCAATGCTACGGCCTTACGCCACCTTCAAATGAGGGCTTGTATGCCTGCACGGTACCATTCCACTGGTCGATGTCGGAGCCAACGTCGTACTGCATCAATAACTTCTTCATCATCCGCGTAGTGCCTCCCACGGATTGCGTCCTTGATTGGGCCAAACATATGGAAATCCGACGGTGCGAGATCGGGGCTGTAGGGTGCATGAGGAAGAACAGTCCACTGAAGTTTTGTGAGCTTATCTCGGGTGCGAAGACTTGTGTGAGGTCTTGCGTTGTCATGAAGAAGGAGAAGTTCGTTCAGATTTTTGTGCCTACGAACACGCTGAAGTCGTTTCTTCAATTTCTGAAGAGTAGCACAATACACTTCAGAGTTGATCGTTTGACCATGGGGAAGGACATCGAACAGAATAACCCCTTCAGCATCCCAGAAGACTGTAACCATGACTTTACCGGCTGAGGGTATGGCTTTAAACTTTTTCTTGGTAGGGGAGTGGGTGTGGCGCCACTCCATTGATTGCCGTTTTGTTTCAGGTTCGAAGTGATGAACCCATGTTTCATCGCCTGTAACAATCTTTGACAAGAAATTGTCACCCTCAGCCACATGACGAGCAAGCAATTCCGCACAGATGGTTCTCCTTTGCTCTTTATGGTGTTCGGTTAGACAACGGGGGACCCAGCGGGAACAAACCTTTGAATATCCCAACTGGTGAACAATTGTGACAGCACTACCAACAGAGATGTCAAGTTGAGCACTGAGCTGTTTGATGGTGATCCGTCGATCATCTCGAACGAGTGTGTTCGCACGCTCCGCCATTGCAGGAGTCACAGCTGTGCACGGCCGGCCTGCACGCGGGAGATCAGACAGTCTTGCTTCACCTTGCGGCATACAAGATGACACATGCTTTGCCCAACGACTCACTGTGCTTTTGTCCACTGCCAGATCACCGTAGACATTCTGCAAGCGCCTATGAATATCTGAGATGCCCTGGTTTTCCGGCAAAAGAAACTCGATCACTGCCCGTTGTTTGCAACGCACATCCGTTACAGACGCCATTTTAACAGCTCCGTACAGCGCTGCCAAGTCAATGAAACTATACGAGACGAAGCGGGAATGTTTGAAAATATTCCACAAGAAATTTCCGGTTTTTTCAACCAAAATTGGCCGAGAAAAAAAATGTGTTGCATTACTTATTGAACTGCCCTCGTACTATCGGTGCTCATGCATAACCTACACGAATACTTATCTCAACAAATCTTAAATATTCAGGTTAACTACCTATGAGAGTAATGTTAACTACATTATCGCAAGCAAAAGATGAAATAAATAATAACTCATAATATACTAATAAAAAAAACAATATATAAAGACTCACATTGTTGTCGAGAAGACAATAAGCTGTGACTCAAAGCTCGAGTGGAAAGAAAAGATTCATCACTGCAATCAGATTGTAAGAAATTGCATAAGAACACTCTGAAAAAAAACTCTGAAAAGTCAAAAATAAATATTCATGCAGACGTGTTTTTATAGTTTGTGAACAAAAAAGCAATTTGTTCTTTCAGAACCATGCAAATTACTACAACTCCCAAAATAAATTTCAGTATTACATAATATTCCCAAATATATTTAAAAAAGGAAGAGAGCAAAATAACAAAATATGAGAAACATCAGCTCAGAACATGCAGGCATCTATAAGAAGCAATAAAAACAAACAAAATAAAGATTGCCATGCCACTGCACACTGTATCACACACAAATTTTGTTTGTATGCAAAAGTAACATCTCTCTTCATCTGAGCATTTTAATAAAAAGTCAACAAAATACTAAAGCAAAATAGCTCCTGAAGCAGGTTTCTTTCTTTTAATCACAGTGATGTCACCAGCAATGAAGGAAAAGTTCATGCTGAACAAGGATAAAGCAGGAAATCAACCACGTCTTGTAATATCCCTTGGCCCATGCTAGCCAGTGGTTGTGGATCGATCAGCTGACGGTTCAACAACCCTCCTACTATTATTAGTCTAAAGTTAATATATATCGCAAGGTGGTGCGTTTCACCTGCGCAAGAAAATCATAATGTGATGGGACTTCGTTACAAGGCAGGATAACAAGAGGACATGTAAGGAAGTGTGTGCAATGAAACGGTCATTGTTATTGTGTTTTTTTGCGATTCACAAGCAATATGTGATGTTAATGTGGAGTTTAGTAATGGCCATAATACAGTCTGTTGCTTTTCAAAAGCAACTGCGCATATTTAATTTTGATCAAAGGATTCTGCGATGAACTATTACATACTACAAGCATGTATAGGACTTCAAACAATTGGTGGTCAATGTTTGCTGTAGAACCTGCTTCAAGAACACGGTCAAAAGAGTAGAGAAAGTTTCCTCGGCTAAAAGGAACTCATTTCACTCGCAGACAATCATCGAATGACCAAATGCGAAAGGCAGTGTTCCAATTTTAGAAGATCCTATAAAAGTTTTTTTTCTCTTACATTACAAGAATTTTACAGGCAAAACGTCTGAGGTGGCAGCTGCTTCTCCACCACGAGAGTAACTTGTCTACGTGTACAAAATTATGTACATTGTGGGAGTCGTCGATGGCGCACGGAATATTGTACTTTACAGACATACAAACAGAGATACAACACACACTAGTTCAATAACAATGAGTTTAATATTACCAGTTTAAAACATTAATTTCTCTTTTGAGCAGTAAAATATAGTAAAGTGTTTTGAAACAAGTGATCTTGACACCCAAATGCAGTAATGAATCAACCAAAAGTTGCCGTACCACCCATTTGCTTTGACCAGTGACATAACTGTGTTGTGTTACGTCATGATGGTGCAACGTACTTGAATCAGGTCATGTCTGTATGTGGTGGGTTGTAGTATTTGGTGGCACACTCTACTGTTAGATGTTTATGTTTCAAAACTATTTGTCAGATATGCTAGTGAGTTTTTAATGTGAGTTGCATGTGTCAGGTTGTTATTGGGAGAGTTTGTGCTGGTTTGCTAGTGAGTTACTTTTATTTTGCAAATTATGGCTAATGGATGTGTACTTGCATTTGGAACTATTAGCACTGTGTGTTTCTTGTGGCTGGAGCATTAATATTATTTACCTTGAAACTTCCTGGCAGATTAAAACTGTGTGCCCGACCGAGACTCGAACTCGGGACCTTTGCCTTTCGCGGGCAAGTGCTCTACCAACTGAGCTACCGAAGCACGACTCACGGCCGGTACTCACAGCTTTACTTCTGCCAGTACCTCGTCTCCTACCTTCCAAACTTTACGGAAGCACTTGCCCGCGAAAGGCAAAGGTCCCGAGTTCGAGTCTCGGTCGGGCACACAGTTTTAATCTGCCAGGAAGTTTCATATCAGCGCACACTCCGCTGCAGAGTGAAAATCTCATTCTGGAAACATCCCCCAGGCTGTGGCTAAGCCATGTCTCCGCAATATCCTTTCTTTCAGGAGTGCTAGTTCTGCAAGGTTCGCAGGAGAGCTTCTGTAAAGTTTGGAAAGTAGGAGACGAGGTACTGGCAGAAGTAAAGCTGTGAGTACCGGCCGTGAGTCGTGCTTCGGTAGCTCAGTTGGTAGAGCACTTGCCCGCGAAAGGCAAAGGTCCTGAGTTCGAGTCTCGGTCGGGCACACAGTTTTAATCTGCCAGGAAGTTTCATATCAGCGCACACTCCGCTGCAGAGTGAAAATCTCATTCTGGAAACATCCCCCAGGCTGTGGCTAAGCCACGTCTCCGCAATATCCTTTCTTTCAGGAGTGTTAGTTCTGCAAGGTTCGCAGGAGAGCTTCTGTAAAGTTTGGAAGGTAGGAGACGAGGTACTGGCAGAAGCAAAGCTGTGAGTACCGGCCGTGAGTCGTGCTTCGGTAGCTCAGTTGGTAGAGCACTTGCCCGCGAAAGGCAAAAGTCCCGAGTTCGAGTCTCGGTCGGGCACACAGTTTTAATCTGCCAGGAAGTTTCATATCAGCGCACACTCCGCTGCAGAGTGAAAATCTCATTCTGGAATTATTTACCTTTTTTATATCTCTCAAACAGTCCATGGTTGTACTGCCGGTCCATACTGTCCAACGGGCACAATATTTTGGTGATCAGACATGTTGTCATCATCAGGTGCGCTGACAAACTGAGCTTCTGAGGGCGGGCGACCATCTTAAATCCCCTCCCCTGTGAGGCGTTCTCTCCGCGGTCCGCGCCCGCGCCGTGTTTCAGCAGTCGCTGGCATTGACGTCTGTGGTGGTGTCGGTGTTATTTCCTCGTCCGCTCTGGTCGCCCATTCATTTTCTTTGCTGAGTGCCTTTTTAATTAGGCTCAATGCTGGTTCCCATTCCTTGCTGAGGTTACAGCAGCAATCTTGGTTGATGGGTCCATCCCTAGTATGAATTTCAATAGCCTCTCTAACAATACTGTCCCGGTATTTAGATATCTGTGCCAAGATCCTGATGTGTTGGTAGTCCATTTCGTGATTTTCAGACAAACAGTGCTCTGCAACCACCGACATGTTGGGCAACCTAAGTCGAGTTTGCCTCTGATGTTCTCGGCATCGATGGTGCACACTGTCTGTCCAATGTAAGTCTACCCACACTGACACGGAATCTGGTATACGCCGGCCTTCCACGAACCGAGATCGTCTTTGACACTTCCCAATAATGCTCGTGTTTTATTAGGTGGGCGAAAGATGGTTCCTACTTGGTATTTCCTCAATATTTGTCCTATTTTCCCTGATAGTGCACCAGTATACGATATATAGTCAGTGGCTCTCTCTTCCTCCGTGACTTCATCTGTCTCCACATGCTGTACTGTAGATGTGGGGCGGAATATTCCAAGTACCCGTTTTTACGGAATACAGTTTTGAGGTGTTCCAGCCCATGGGGCAGACTCTTTGCGTCAAAGATTGTGCTCACCCTCTGCTCCAGTGTTTTTAGCACCCCATTACTCTGCAAATGGGTGGTGGCAGCTATCTGCATGCAGATACAGGTCAGTGTGCATTTTCTTCCTGTATACCCTGCGGCTCAGGGTGCCATCCTCTCTTCCTTTGACCATCACATCAAGGAATGGTAATCTTCCTTCTGCTTTGGTCTCCATAGCGCATTTGATGTTCGGATGTATGGAGTTCAGGTGTGTGAGGAAGTCTAGGAGCTTGTTCCTTCCATGGGCCCAGATCATGAACGTGTCAACCACATAATGGAGAAAACAAGTAGGTTTCCATTTGGATGATGCCAAAGCTTCCTCCTCAAAGTACTCCATATAGAAATTCACAACCACAGACAAGAGTGGGCTCCCCATTGTGACTCCTTCTGTTTGTTCATAGTATTCTCCATTAAAGAGAAAGGGATTTAATTTTGCTCCCACACCAAGGTTCACGCCATAGCGGACATTGTCAAGGCAGTTGAACAGGTTGCTGCGCAACTACCACCTGAAGCAGCTGAAGAAGTACGCCGGGAAACCTGCTGTGTTCTGATGAGAACTAAACCAATCAAGTAAAATATTATCAGCAGTGGGAGGGCTGCCATTCGAGACCTGAGACAGAGCCCTGAGATTGTTTTCTTACTGGCCGACAAAGGCAATCCTATGATTGTTCTTTCCCATATGGACCACATGGAGAAGATGCAGAGCCTCCTAAATGATGAATCTTACAGGAAGATCTACACAGACCCCACAAACAAGGTGGAGAACAAGACTAGGGCTCTTCTCAAGAACACGGATTTACCAGAGAGTGTCGCCAAGAAATTGACACCTCAAGGATCTGTTAACGCCAAGACTTTATGGACTCCCTAAAGTCCACAAAGAAAGGGTGCCCTTATGCCCAACTGTCAGCAACATTATGGCACTTACATACTTGCTGGCCAAATACCGAGCAGAATTACTAAGCCCTTATGTAGGTAAATGATCTCATCACATTTGTAATTCTGTTGATTTTGTAAAACGTCTCAACAACTTCAAGCTGAAGGACTCAGATATCCTGGTGAGTTTTGACACTGTTTCATTATCCACCAGGGGTGCCTCTTTGAGAGTCAGATGAGCTTACTGCACAGAAATTTGACGAGAAGATGACCGACCTTTTCAGGCACGTTCTGACCTCCACGTATTTTCTCTTTAATGGAGAATGCTATGAACAAACAGAAGGAGTCACAATGGAGAGCCCACTCTCGTCTGTGGTCACGAATTTCTATATGGAGTATTTCGAGGAGGAAGCTTTGGCGTCTTCCAAATGGAAATCTACTACTTTTCTCTGTTATGTGGATGACAAGTTCGTGATCTGGCCCCATGGAAGGGACAAGCTCCTAGACTTCCTTACACACCTGAACTCCATACATCGGAACATCAAATTCACTATGGAGACCGAAGCAGAAGGAAGATTACCATTCCTTGACATTATGGTCAAACGAAGAGCGGATGGCACCCCGGACCACGGGGTATACAGGAAGAAAACGCACACCAACCAGTATTTGCTTGCAAATAGCTGCCACCACCCATTCGCAGAGGAATGTGGTGCACAGGCCGCGCTCCATCTCTGACGCACAGAGCCTGCCCCATGAGCTGGAACACCTCAAAACTGTATTCCGGAAAAACGGGTACTTGGAATGGCAGATCAGATGCGCAATCCGCCCCACCTATACAGTACAGCATGTGGAGACAGACGAAGTCACGGAGGAAGAGAGAGCCACTGCCTATATACCATGTATGGGTGCACTATCAGGGAAAATAGGACAAATATTGAGTAGGAACTGTCTTTTGCCCACCCAATAAAACACGAGCATTATTGGGAAGTGCCAAAGACAATCTCGGTTTGCGGAATGCCAGCATACACCAGATTCCATGTCATTGTGGGAAGACTTACATTGGACAGACAGTGCACACCATCACAGATCATTGTCGAGAACATCAGAGGCACACTCGAATTAGGTACCCCAACAAATTGGTGGTTGCAGACAATGTTTGTCCAAAAATCATGAAATGGAGTACTAATATAGCAGGGTCTTGGCACAGACATCTAAATACTGGGACAGTGTCGTTAGAGAGGCTATCGAAATTTGTACCAGGGATGGACTCATCAACCAAGATTGTGGCTATAAACTCAGCAAGGCATGGGAACCAGCATTGAGTCTAATTAAAAAGAAACTCAGCAAAGAAAATGAACAGAAGACCAGAGCGGACGAGGCAATTACACCGACACCACCACAGACGCCGACACCAGCGTCTCACCGACTGCTGACTAATGGCCACAGGCGCGGTCCACGGAGAGAACGCCTCGCAGGGGAAGTGGATTTAAGATGGCCGCCCAGACCTCATGAGCTCAGTTCGTTAGCACACCTGATGATGGCGACATGTCTGATCACCAAAATATTGTGCCCGTTGGATACTATGGACCAGCAGTACATCCATGGACTGTTTAAGCAAGAAATATGCTGCGAGAGAATGAATAATCACTTTTTTTTATCAGTCATTAACATGACAAAAAAATTTATGAGTGTGTCCTTGCACAAGGCTATGGGTGAAGATGTGTGCCTACAACCACATTCCTACAGTTGTTTGGACTCACTGTGGAATACATGAGGTGTCGTGTGTCGTGAGTGGATGACGTTGAACAAAGCTGCTGCATCTCTGACCAGGGACCAATACATGTGGTATTGTCACCAGGATAATATGTGGCAGTCCATCTGGAAGGGTTCCCAGTTTAAGACTTGTATGTTGGCCATTTGTGAGATTTATTTAACAATGTATTATTTTTGCTACTGGGTATCAACTGAGTTGTGAGCTCATGAGATGGGCATTAGCATGTGTACTGTTTTAGATCAGTTTTTGTTTTGCAGGAAAGTTTGCTTGGAATTATGAAGTAATGGAGGATGTTGACAGGGCCCAGGGCTTTTTTAGCCAAAGTTTTAGTCACAGTTTGTAACAATAAAGTTGGGGAGAGGTGGTCCTCATGTGGGTTAGTGGGAGTGGGGGCTGTTGTGCCAGGAGCTGAGTGTTTAGACTTTTTTTTTTATTTTAGATGGTTGAGAGAGGAACCAAATAGGGTATTAGTTGGTTCAATTGAGGATTATGTTGAGGGTTCTGATGCCTTTTCGTCCTGTAAGGATTTAGGGAAAAGAGGGTTACCAACATTAGTGGTTAATCATCATAATACAGAGTTTAAAGATTGTACAAACAGAGGGTACTGGGGAGCCATTAAATCCATGACAGTGAGTTAGATATAGTGGGAATTAGTGAAGTTCGGTGGCAGGAGGAACAAGACTTTTGGGCAGGTGAATACAGGGTTATAAATACAAAATCAAATAGAGGTAATGCAGGAGTAGGTTTAATAAGGAATAAAAAAATTGGAGTCCGGGTAAGCTACTACAAACAGTATAGTGAACGCATTATTGTGGCTAAGATAGACACGAAGCCAATGCCTACTACAATAGTACAAGTTTATATGCCAACTAGCTCTGCAGAGGATGAAGAAATTGATGAAATGTATGATGAGATAATAGAAATTATTCAGGTAGTGAAGGGAGATGAAAATTTAATAGTCACAGGTGACTGGAATTCGAGAGTAGGAAAAGGGAGAGAAGGAAACGTAGTAGGTGAATATGGATTGGGGTTAAGAAATGAGAGAGGAAGCCATCTGGTAGAATTTTGCACAGAGCATAACTTAATCATAGCTAACACTTAGTTCAAGAATCACAAAAGAAGGTTGTATACATGGAAGAATCCTGGAGAAACTAGTAGGTATCAGATAGATTATATAATGGTAAGAGAGAGATTTAGGAACCAGGTTTTAAATTGTAAGACATTTCCAGGGGCAGACGTGGACTCTGACCACAAACTATTGGTTATGAACTGTAGATTAAAACTGAAGAAACTGCAAAAAGGTGGAAATTTAAGGAGATGGGACCTGGATAAACTGAAAGAACCAGAGGTTGTACAGAGTTTCAGGGAGAGCATAAGGGAACAATTGACAGGGATGGGGGAAAGAAATACAGTAGAAGAAGAATGGGTAGCTTTGAGGGATGAAGTAGTGAAGGCAGCAGAGGATCTAGTAGGTAAAAAGACGAGGGCTGGAAGATATCTTAGGGTAACATAAGAAATATTGAATTTAATTGGTGAAAGGAGAAAATATAAAAATGCAGTAAATGAAACAGGCAAAAAGGAATACAAATGTCTCAAAAATGAGATCGACAGGAAGGGCAAAATGGCTAAGCAGGGATGGCTAGATGACAAATTAAAGGATGTAAAGGCTACTCTCACTAGGGGCAAGATAAATACTGCCTACAGGAAAATTAAAGAGACCTTTGGAGAAAAGAGAATCACTTGTATGAATATCAAGACCTCAGATGGAAACCCAGTTTTAAGCAAAGAAGGCAAAGCAGAAAGGTGGAAGGAGTATATAGAGGGTCTATACAAGGGCGATGTACTTGAGGACAATATTATAGAAATGGAAGAGGATGTAGATGAAGATGAAATGGGAGATACGATACTGCGTGAAGAGTTTGACAGAGCACTGAAAGACCTGAGTCAAAACAAGGCCCCGGGGGTAGACAACATTCCATTAGAACTACTGATGGCCTTGGGAGAGCCAGTCCTGACAAAACCCTACCATCTGGTGAGCAAGAAG
This sequence comes from Schistocerca americana, assembly GCF_021461395.2. Classification (NCBI taxonomy): domain Eukaryota; kingdom Metazoa; phylum Arthropoda; class Insecta; order Orthoptera; family Acrididae; genus Schistocerca; species Schistocerca americana. The sequence goes on from NC_060119.1 coordinate 88,041,999, forward strand.
TACGAGACAGGCGAAATACCCTCAGACTTCAAGAAGAATATAATAATTCCAATCCCAAAGAAAGCAGGTGTTGACAGATGCGAAAATTACCGAACTATCAGTTTAATAAGTCACAGCTGCAAAATACTAACGCAAAATTCTTTACAGAAGAATGGAAAAACTGCTAGAAGCCGACCTCTGGGAAGATCAGTTTGGATTCCGTAGAAATGTTGGAACACCTGAGGCAATACTGACCTTACGACTTATCTTAGAAGAAAGATTAAGGAAAGGCAAACGTACGTAGCATTTGTAGACTTGCAGAAAGCTTTTGACAATGTTGACTGGAATACTCTCTTTCAAATTCTAAAGGTGGCAGGGGTAAAATACAGGGAGCAAAGGGCTATTTACAATTTGTACAGAAACCAGATGGCAGTTATAAGAGTGGAGGGGCACGAAAGAGAAGCAGTGGTTTGGAAGGGAGTGAGACAGGGTTGTAGCCTCTCCCCGATGTTATTCAATCTGTATATTGAGCAAGCAGTAAAGGAAACAAAAGAAAAGTTCGGAGTAGGCATTAAAATCCATGAGGAAGAAATAAAAACTTTGAGGTTCGCCGGTGACATTGTAATTCTGTCAGAGACAGCAAGGGACTTGGAAGAGCATTTGAACGGAATGGACAGTGTCTTAAAAGGAGGATATAAGATGAACATCAACAAAAGCAAAACGAGGATAATGGAATGTAGTCTAATTGAATCAGGTGATGCTGAGGGAATTGGATTAGGAAATGGGACACTTAAAGTAGTAAAGGAGTTTTGCTATTTGGGGAGCAAAATAACTGATGATGTTCAAAGTAGAGAAGATATAAAATGTAGACTGGCAATGGCAAGGAAAGCGTTTCTGAAGAAGAGAAATTTGTTAACATCGAGTATTGATTTAAGAGTTAGGAAGTCATTTCTGAATGTATTTGTATCGAGTGTAGCCATGTATGGAAGTGAAACATGGACGATAAATAGTTTGGACAAGAATAGAATAGAAGCTTTCGAAATGTGATGCTACAGAAGGATGCTGAAGATTAGATGGGTAGATCACATAACTAATGAGGAGGTATTGAATAGAATTGGGGAGAAGAGGAGTTTGTGGCACAACTTGACTAGAAGAACGTATCGGTTGGTAGGACATGTTCTGAGGCATCAGGGGATCACAAATTTAGCATTGGAGGGCAGTGTGGAGGGTAAAAATCGTAGAGGGAGACCAAGAGATGAATACACTAAGCAGATTCAGAAGGATGTAGGTTGCAGTAAGTACCGGGAGATGAATAAGCTTGCACAGGATAGAGTAGCATGGAGAGTTGCATCAAACCAGTCTCAGGACTGAAGACCACAACAACAACGAGGAGGAAGAGGCCCTCTTCCACCTTGCAGTCCTATTTAGATAAGTACCTTTGGTGGAAGAATCTTCTGGACAATTTTTGTCCATTTCATTGTTTATTGTGGGCTGCAGGGCAAATGTATAGTCCTGAGGTTGTTAGTTAAACAGATTTTTGGATGTTGGTGGAGAGGAGAGGGTGTGGTCAGTTTGGTATGGAAGGTTGGGTAGTTTTGAGGGAGAAACAGTTAGGAGTAATTTAGGTTTCTGTGTGGAGTTTCTTTTTTCTTTCTTTCTTTCTTTTTGTTATTTAAGGTACAAATGTTATTTTTGCTAGTTATAGTTTGGTTTTGGTATTGTGTTTAGTAAGGGTATTAGAGAGGAGATTTGTATTTTGGAGGTTTTGGGTATGGGAGGTATGGGTGGTATTAAGGATTTTATTTTGTTTTTTAAGCTGGGTGTGCGAGTGGGTATGTGTGCTGGTGTGTGTGTGTGTGTGTGTGTGTGATTGGCCAGCCTAGATTTATGTGAAGGTGGCTCTGATTGGCAAGTACTTATGGTTTTAGGGAGCACAACAGCTATGGTCATAGGGGCCCATTCTGTGGCTTAGCGAAGGGTAAAAACAGGAATGTAAATCAGCAGCACTGAGAACAAAACTCAAGGAGGGAAACTAAAAACAGAAGTAAACCTTAGAAAAGTGTGAGGGAAGGGGGGTTGTTTACCCTGAAAAGAGCTTCAAATGACTGATATCATCTCACTAACACATATAAACTCAAGGAAGCAATCGGATGAGTGCGTATAATCTGCTAAAAGTGAAGATGTATCAGGCGACAGCTGTAAACAGGCACATAGCAGATTAAAATGGGGGCACTGAAGTAAAAGGTGTCTCTCCATCCATGATTGAAAGCAGTGAAGACAAAGTGGGGGAGGATCACCACTTAAAAGTTGTCGATGGCTAAAAAGACAGTGCCCAATCTGGAGCCAAATTAAAAGTACCTCATCCCAACGACGAGGCCGGGAGGAAGAGGTCCAAGCACGAGGAAGAGGTTTTATGTCCTGTAATTTATTATCCTGAAGTGCACACCAATGTGTGTGCCATAAAAAAAGAGTAACATGACAACATAAAATGCTCTGTAAATCGGTAAAGGGAACCATGCGAACCGCAGGCCAAGGATGAGAGACAGGAGCCTTTGCAGCTATATTGGCTGCCTCGTTCCCGCATATACCAACATGTCTTTGGATCCAGAGGAATGCCACAGAGATGCCCCCAAAGTGGAGCATGTGATGGCAGTCTTGAATCCGGTGGATCAGAGGGTGGACGGGATAAAGAGTGTGGACGGTGAGAAGAGAGCTGAGTGAATCCGAGCATATAATATGCTGTATCCACTGATGGTGATGGCCCTATTGGACAGCCTGGAGAACAGCGTAAAGCTCTGCAGTAAAAACAGAATACTGGTAAGGAAGCCAAAAACTAATAGGGACGTCGTCAATAATATAGGCACTCCTGACACCAAATGTGGTCTTTGAGCTGTCAGTGTAAATAAATTTGCATCCTCCCTTTGTGTGCACAGAGAAGCAAATGCCTGATGATGAGTTATAGGGAGGTACTATCCTTGGGAATCTTACAATGATCACAGAGAAGGCAGGTCAGGGGCGAAGCCTAGGTGGTGTTGTACCACCATCTGCCAAGAAAGCTTTAGGAAATTGGAAGGAAAGTGAAAGCAGCAGTTGACGGAAGCAGACTCCTGGTGGTGGTAGAGAGGAAGGGCTGCCTGCGTACCCTACATCCAAGGAGGCATCGAAAAAAAGGGCATGGGTCGGATGAGCAGGCATGGAAGACAGATGAGTAGCGTAAAAACTCAGAAGAACAGCTCCCCAAATGGACAGTGGAGGTTCAGCAGTCTCAGCATAAAGGCTCTCCATGCAGCAAGTGTTAAAAGCTTGAGACGCCAAAAGTAATCCATGGTGGTGGACAGAATCTAGACACCAAAGAATAGGTGGCCATGCAGACGAGTAAACTATGCTTCCATAGTCCAATTTCGAGCACAATAAGGCACGATATAGGTGGAGGAGGGACCACTCAGAATACGGAGGGTGCTGAGAGACTGCAGACAGCGAGCCGAAATATATGAAACACGGGAAGATCAGCACAGTTTCCTGTCAAACATAAGTCCTAAGAATTTGGCAATATCCGCAAACGGAAGGTCACCTAGATGTAGGGAAGACGGATAAAATGCCATACAACACCAAACATTTACAGATGGTCTTACTGGGAGAAAATTGGAAGCCGGTTTCAATGCTCCATGAGTGGAGGTGATCGAGACATCCTTGAAGACGTCATTCAAGAAGACTGGTTCGTTGAGAGCTGTAGTAGATGGCAAAATCATCAACCAACAAGGAGCCTGAGACATCAGGAAGGTGACAATCCACAATTGGATTTATGACAATGGCAAACAGTACAACACTCAGCACAGAGCCCTGGGGCACCCTGTTTTCTTGGGAGAAAGTACGGGTAGAGTAGTGTTCAACCGCATCTTAAATGTGCGCTCTGGACTACCTCTTTTCATGGATGAAAAGAGGTAGTGACATCGAAAGCCCCATGAGAACAGCGTGCGGAGGATGCCTGTCCTCCAATAGGTATCATATGCCCTCTCCAGTTCAAAAAATATAGCTACCATTTGGCGTTTCCTGAGAAAAAAATTGAAGAGACCAACAGGATGGTCAACTGCGGAACGATGCTTTCGAAAACCGCATTGGGCAGTTGTTAAAGGGTTTCAGGACTCCAGCCACCAGCCTCTACATCTACGTGATTACTCTGCTATTCACAATAAAGTGCCTGGCAGAGGGTTCCAGAACGGCAAGCGGGAAAAACAAGCACTTAAATTTTTCTGTGCGAGCCCTGATATCTCCTATTTTATCATGATGACCATTTATCCCTATGTAGTAGGGTGCCAACAGAATGTTTTTGCAATTGGAGGAGAAAACTGGTGATTGAAATTTCGTGAGAAGATGCCGTCACAACAAAAATCGCCTTGGTTTTAATGATTACCACTCCAATTCAAGTATCATGTCTGTGGCACTACCTCCCCTACTTCATGATAATACAAAACGAGCTGCCCTTCTAACTTTTTTGAAGTCATCTGTCAGTCCCACCTGCTGCGGATCCCACACCACATAGCAGTACTCCAGAATAGGGCAGACATGCATGGTGTAAGCAGTCTCTCTAAGTAGACCTTTTGCACGTTTTAAGTGTTCTGTCAATGAATAGCAGTCTTTGGTTTGCTCTATCCACAACACTATCTATGTGATTGTTCCAATTTAGGTTATTTGTAATTGTAATCCCTGTAAGAATAACTTCCGTAACATGAGTGACCTGATCAATGATGCAAGGAAACTAACAGTCATCAAATGTTGCTAGAGAGGATAAAAGTGTCGAATCGGCTTGGGAAAACTTCCAGCGTCTTGGGTGCATAGATGGCAGTTGTGGCTGTAATCGGACACATGGAAAATGGTCACTAGAGTGTGGATCAGCAAGAGCGAACCATTCAAAGTACCGAGCTAGCCGAACAGTACTGAGCGGAAGGTCCAAATGAGAGTAGGTTAATGTGGAGACAGACAAAACTGTAGGTTCTCCAGTGTTGAGGCAAACAAGATCCACTTGGTGGAAGAGGCCAATCAATAGGAAGCTTCTAGGACAAGGACGCGGAAATCGCAAAGGTGAATCCAGAAAGGGAAAGACATACAGCAACAGCTTGGAAGGAACTGTGTAATTGGATTGGGTGATAATGGATAGTATCATGGACAAGAATCTGAAGTCCCCCATGTGCCAGAATGCCAGCAACAGATGGGACATCAAACCAGACTGATTGGAAATGAGGGAAGACAAATGATCATGGGGATGTACACTCCTGGAAATGGAAAAAAGAACACATTGACACCGGTGTGTCAGACCCACCATACTTGCTCCGGACACTGCGAGAGGGCTGTACAAGCAATGATCACACGCACGGCACAGCGGACACACCAGGAATCGCGGTGTTGGCCGTCGAATGGCGCTAGCTGCGCAGCATTTGTGCACCGCCGCCGTCAGTGTCAGCCAGTTTGCCGTGGCATACGGAGCTCCATCGCAGTCTTTAACACTGGTAGCATGCCGCGACAGCGTGGACGTGAACCGTATGTGCAGTTGACGGACTTTGAGCGAGGGCGTATAGTGGGCATGCGGGAGGCCGGGTGGACGTACCGCCGAATTGCTCAACACGTGGGGCGTGAGGTCTCCACAGTACATCGATGTTGTCGCCAGTGGTCGGCGGAAGGTGCACGTGCCCGTCGACCTGGGACCGGACCGCTGCGATGCACGGATGCACGCCAAGACCGTAGGATCCTACGCAGTGCCGTAGGGGACCGCACCGCCACTTCCCAGCAAATTAGGGACACTGTTGCTCCTGGGGTATCGGCGAGGACCATTCGCAACCGTCTCCATGAAGCTGGGCTACGGTCCCGCACACCGTTAGGCCGTCTTCCGCTCACGCCCCAACATCGTGCAGCCCGCCTCCAGTGGTGTCGCGACAGGCGTGAATGGAGGGACGAATGGAGACGTGTCGTCTTCAGCGATGAGAGTCGCTTCTGCCTTGGTGCCAATGATGGTCGTATGCGTGTTTGGCGCCGTGCAGGTGAGCGCCACAATCAGGACTGCATACGACCGAGGCACACAGGGCCAACACCCGGCATCATGGTGTGGGGAGCGATCTCCTACACTGGCCGTACACCACTGGTGATCGTCGAGGGGACACTGAATAGTGCACGGTACATCCAAACCGTCATCGAACCCATCGTTCTACCATTCCTAGACCGGCAAGGAAACTTGCTGTTCCAACAGGACAATGCACGTCCGCATGTATCCCGTGCCACCCAACGTGCTCTAGAACGTGTAAGTCAACTACCCTGGCCAGCAAGATCTCCGGATCTGTCCCCCATTGAGCATGTTTGGGACTGGATGAAGCGTCGTCTCACGCGGTCTGCACGTCCAGCACAAACGCTGGTCCAACTGAGGCGCCAGGTGGAAATGGCATGGCAAGCCGTTCCACAGGACTACATCCAGCATCTCTACGATCGTCTCCATGGGAGAATAGCAGCCTGGATTGCTGCGAAAGGTGGATATACACTGTACTAGTGCCGACATTGTGCATGCTCTGTTGCCTGTGTCTATGTGCCTGTGGTTCTGTCAGTGTGATCATGTGATGTATCTGACCCCAGGAATGTGTCAATAAAGTTTCCCCTTCCTGGGACAATGAATTCACGGTGTTCTTATTTCAATTTCCAGGAGTGTAGTTTTGCTTCCTGAAGACAGAAGATGACTGGGGAGTAGGATCATACGAGGATTGACAGTTCATACCGATTGGAGCGAATTCCGTGGATATTCCAATGGGTAATTGAGCTAGAGTGTACAAAAAAGGGAAAAATCTCACCACAGTTGCCATCAACTCAGTGACTGCTGAGCGCTAGTGGCCAACGGCTTGGAATGACAGTCAGCCAGAGACAGATGATCCTGATCCATTGGTTGTTTTGGGGCAGCTCCTGCTGCCAGTGACTGGCTGGTTGATCGGCCGTCAGCAGTGCGTCTCGCCAACACAGAAGACAGTCGAAGGCAGCTACCGCTTGGTGGCACTGTAGAATAGACACGCCATGGTGGAGAAGGAAAGGAATTGTTTTTCTTATAAGCCTTTTTGAAAGCTGGACATTGAGATGAAGGAAGAGTTGATGGCTGTGAGGTCTGGGTACAGAAAAATCATCATGAGCAAGCTCTCTTTTGGAAGTCCGGGTGTCCAATTTTGGGGCCAGTGATTTAGCAGGAGACAATGCAGGTTGAGCCTTAGAGTGAGAGGCCGATAGTGGGGAGGCTGAACAGGCAATCTCTGGGCTGGCGGATCTGACAACCATGATGCTGAAGGTGAGACTGCAAGTCTGCATGGCTACGTCCATAGTAGGTCGAGGAGAGGCGAGGACAGTGCTTTATTTACCCGCTGGGAGCAAAGTGGGCTCTCTACTGGCTAATGACTTACGAGCAGCAAAAGTAGACACTTTTTCTTTCACTTGGATTTCCTGAATAATTTGTACACCTTTAAAAATAGGGCAATCTCTAGAGGAAGCAGTGTGGTTGCCCATACAGTTGATGCAACGAGGGGATGGAGGTGGACAATCACGCTCGTGGGCATCCGTGACACAGGTAACACATTTGGCCATATTGGAACACGACTGGCTGGTAGGATTAAACCTCTGACATTGAAAGCAATGCATAGGGTTGGGGATGTATAGCCGAACTGAAATTATCTCATATCCCACTTTAATGTTCGATGGAAGTTGAACTCTGTCAACCGTCAAGAAGAAAGTGTTGGTCGGTACCAATTCCTTTTCAACCCTCTTCATTACTTCATGTACAGCTGTTACTCCCTGATCAGACAGGTAATTTTGAATGTCCTCATTTGATAACTCATTGAGTGATCTTGTATAAACCACCCCGCATTATGAGTTTAAATTATGGTGCACATCCACCCGGACAGGGAGGGTGTGTAGCAGTGTAGTCTGAAGCAATTTTTGTGCCTGAAGGGCACTCTTTGTTTCTAACAACATGGTGCCGTTTTGTAACTGGGAACAAGACTTTACAGGAACTGCCATTGCATCAACACCTTTCTGAATAATAAAAGGGTTTACTGTTGAGAAGTCTTGACTGTCGTCGGACTGAGTAACAACTAGGAACTTTGGCACTGATGGAAGAATTTCCTGTGGCAGAGACTCATCTAGCTTTCTCTTGTGGGCAGAAGTTATAGAAGTAGAAGAAACCATTGCGAAAGTATCCCCCATGATTATCGGCGTCTCTGACAGCTTGCTCCTTCCTAGTGGGGGCCCTCTCTGAGGGCACTCCCACCTCAGTTGATGTTAGGTGAGGTGGATATTGGTTTGTAATCATTCGTTACGTTACTTTTTTATATTAGTTACATGAGCGAGTTTTGGTTTATCATACTGTGGACTTCATTTTAACTCGATAAGGTAAGTGAATAATGAATTTGATGATTTGTGTGTGTTGTTTCTCAGCATCATCGGCTTCATTTTAGCTATGTAGCTCTAATGTTATTTGCAGTACCAACTCCTTTGAGTTGTGTGTGGTTTCCTGGTATTGCAAGCTTTGTATGAGCTATATGGGTCAAGTGAAATTTGTGGCACCGTGTTTTGGAATTCTGTGTGGGTTCTTGGTATTGTGGGGTTCATTTGAGCTATACACATCATTGTTTGAGCTATACAGATCAAATTACATTTGGGTTAATATTTGTCTTGGAAGGGTGTACTTGTATTCAGTTTTTGGCCACTCAAAATACACTACTTCCTGTGGTTGTCTTGTTAGATTCATTCTATTGCTATAATCAAATACTCCATGTGTTATTTATGTATGCTCACAGGTGTACTGAGAGACATCATGGTTGCCATAATTCATACGCCTCATACATAAAGAGACAGCCAGCTCGATGATGTTATGGTGTATCTCTGTAACAATATTATATTTTTGTTAGATTTTTTTAATTTGAAAGATAATTGCTTTATGACTGCAATGGTATCCTCCGTTTGGACATATCTGTCTAAGTTCTTTTACTGTCACCTTTTGAATTTTTTTTATAATTTACAGAAAAAAATTTCAAAAATGCCAATCCAGAAAAGTTAGATTTCTTTCTGTTGATTAGTACCATGTAGTACTATATTCTCTATAAAGGAGAGCTTCCACTTTTAAGTTGGGCAGGTTTTATTTTAAGAAATCTTTATTTAACTTTCAAGGGTAATGTATGTCTTCACTGAAGTTGTTTCTTACTAATTTCTTTGTTGCAATGTTGATTTCCATTGTCTTTGTTGCAGTTGTTTCTTATCACTTTCTTTGTTGCAGATATTTCTTTTCACTCTCATTGTTGCAGATATTTCTTACACTTTGTGTAGTTCCTTGTCAGTTTCTTTGCCGTGGTTGTTCATTGCAGGTTTCTGTGTTGTAGTTGTTCAGTGCCAATTTGTTTACTGAAAAGGCTTCTAAGAAATCTGAGACCACGCAATGAGTTCTGGCTTTTCATGAGGAATTTGCCAATTGACACAGTTGCTGTCTGTTTTGTGAAAAGGACTGTTTGAAATGTCTTCTGACTGGGGCCACAGGTGAGTGAAGTGTGCATATCTATTTGCACATCCATAAAAGAGTGATATATAAGACAAACAAATAGACTTTGTTCAGGCTGGGAATAAGTGTTCTCATCTGAAGACTATGTTTCAAAGTGAAGATGTTTCCAGTGATGACTTTTTGTGTTGTAAATGTTTTGACAGAATAATAATGATGATAGTATCTGAACAAGGTGAAGCCTCCCTTGGAGCAGATGATGCAGATTTTGCATCAATAGAGGAAGAATTAAATGCCCTGAACCAGTCAACTACAGAGGTAGGTGTTAATCCTGTTAAGAAACCGTGCTCAGTGAAGTCGAGTCATAAGCTCTATGCGTCAAGAAAGCACAGAGAAATTACTAAAACTATGGATGAATACACTACAGCAAAACTGACCACAATCTTCAAAGTAGAAATTCCATTTTCAGAAGAAAATGAACCAAACCCTTCTTGGACCTCTTGCCAGGAATGTTTCACAAATATCAATTCAGTTTTTGATATTGTGCATCCTACAGTGAAAAGGTGCAAGTTTTAACTATTATTCTTGAGACGGTTTCAAAGAAAACAATTTTGAACCATGCTCCATCAGTATCAAAATACATGGCAGACAAATCAAGAAATGTGAGGCATGTAAAAGGAGTCTTTGGAAGACCAGATCCCTATTATGGTCACCCTGTAGAAGCAGCTCAAGTTCAAATAGTGCAGTCCTTTTATCTGGAAGATAAATGGGGCTGTTCTCACTAGAGTGCCAACAAAACAGACACTACAACTATAACAGTTGAAGGTCAAAAAGTTGTGAAAGTGAAGAGGTACATGACTCACAGTATTAAAGAAACTTTTGCAATTTATAAGAGCAACTAAACAACTTCACATATTGGAAGATCAAAGTTTTATGCACTACAACCTTAGTGGGTAGTTCCACACTCACCTAGAGATGACTTTTTATGTGCATAATGTGTGAATTTTGAATTTTGTGTGGTAATTTTGAAGAACGCACTGGAGCATGTTACATATGACACCTTGGTTGGGCGTGTGAACTCACTAGTAGTCTGCGACACAAAGTGAGACACTTGTTTGTTTCAAGAATGTGGTGACTGCCCTGGAAAGGGAGGGACTCTCTTTACAGACACTTGGCCTCGAAGACGTATCAGGTAACTCTACAGAAATTACATACGTGGCATGGGAGAAAAATAAATTAATTAAGAAAACTGTTGCCTTTGATAGTTTCATTGATGAACTTGGTAAATGGTCAGTGAAAGCAGTAACACACCAGCATCTGAAGAAATTGTAACAACACATTGCGGAATTGAAAGGGTGTGTACAGGCTGAAGAACTATGTTTAGTGCTTCATTGTGATTTTGCTGAGTAATGGTCTGCAATTTCCCCACAAGAAGTACAAGGGCATCATTGGAGTAATGACCAGGTTTCGATTTTTACAGGAGTGACATATTTTCAAAACAAGGCCAAAAGTGTTGCAGTTATAAGTGATGACACAGGACATGACTCAGCACATGCTTTGCTAGCAATGTGCAAAATTCTTAAACTGCAAACAGGGGCAGAGAAGATCATCATTATTTCTGATGGTGTTTCGAGTCATTTTAAAAATCATTACCAGATTTTTGAATCGAGTAAGTTGCTTGTGCCAACTGACTGGGTGTACAGTGCCACAGGTCACAGGAAGGAGCCTTTTGATGGTGTAAGCAGCCTGCTGAAGCATCTTGCTACAAAACATAATCTTTCCAGACCAAATACACCTGTGATTTAGAATGCTGAGGATTTTACGAGAGTCGTGAAATCTTACACATCCACAGCCCTTATTCTTTTGTCCAAAGAGGAAATCAAAGAATACCATGAGCAGAAAAAAGAACGATCCAAACAAACTAGTCCTATGAAAGAAATTCGGAAGACACATTTTTGGACTCAAAGGAAGGGTAAATTCATATTACACGCACTTTAAAGTGCAAGAAAGAAGAAATTTCATTCACTCGGCCAACACCTCAGAAACAGCAGGATAATATTCTGATTCACAACCTGAGAAGGGGGATGTTTGTGGTGTGTATGTGACTATGTGACTAGTGGATTGCAAAGATTACAAACACCAGTTATAATTTAAACGAAATTGTAGTGAACTCTATGCTACCACATGGACCAGCTGCCGGATATAGGTTTCCAGGCGAAGGACAGCAACAATGTTTTGAAGATTGTAAGTGCTCCAGTTCCTATTGGTTCAACAGAAAGGCATCATTCTACATCAAAGGAAGATACTTAAGTAGTGGAACACATTTTTAGTTCATTGACTGGCTAATTTCAGTACAAAACAGAGGTTGTATAAATTGAAACCTTTAAGCCTTTTGACCTATCACATACATTTTAGAACCATTTACAATGCTTGAAAACTAAGTCTCTTACCCATCTTCCAAAACTTGGTTTTGATTTTTATGAGCCTGTTATGTGATAATGTGGTAATAAAACAGGTTTTATGTATGGCAAAAATTTCAATTGTACATAAAACCTGTTCAGCCTAAAAATGGAAGCTCTCCTTTTCAGGGAATGTAGAACTATATGGTACTAATCAACAGAAAAAAAAGAAATCAAAAATCAAAATTTAATTGATTGGCATCTTTGGAAAAAATAATCCATAAATTATAAAAAAGTTCAGAACCCTACAGTAAAAGAACTTTGACAGATAAGTCCAAATGGAGGATTTCTTTGTACTCATAAAGCAATTATCTTACAAATAAAAAACCCCAACAAAAATCTAGAACTGTTCCAGAGATACAGCATTTTACATTTTCTTCCAAAATTCGCAACTTCAAGATGGTATGCACAGTGTCATCTTTGGAGAGCTGTTTCTTGGAGCAGAAATTTTTTTGGAGAAAACAAAAAAATGTGTGTTCCTTACTTCGTCCTTCATTTTAACATATGCTAAATTCAATAACATCCGAGACTATGAAGGTAGGATTTTTTCCTAGCCTGCATGCATTGATACGGGCTATGCCTAATGCAGATCAGTATACTTTATGCAACCAGCAGAGCCTGGAATAAGTGAACTCATATCTCTGAGCAGCAAATGCATGTCACTTGCTGCATCTCAAGCATGTTACCTGCAATGTTACTTTCCTTATGTTTAAAAGTACTTTGGGATCAACCAAAGGGTCTGATTCCACCTGTCTGCTTTGATCCATGGTGTAACTGTGTTTTGATCCATGGTGTAACTGAGCTGTGTCGTGTGATGCCTTAGAGCCACGGCATGTTTTGAAATGGATTCTGTTTGCAGTGCATATGATGGGGTAAATGGTGGTGTACTCTAATGTGAAATGTTTATGTTTATAAATTGTTTGTGAGTGATGATGTAAGACATTAAACTTAGTCATATGTGTTTGATGGTTTTGGGAGCTTGTTTATGTAGCCTTGACAGTGAGTTATTTTAATGTTGTTAGGTATTCGTACTGAGTTGTTTTTTGTTTCGAAATTGTTAATTCATTGTGTTGTTAACGGTTTCAAAGTTACTTTTTGATGTTTCGTTTGATACTGTGTGTGGACCCTACAACAAAATTTACTAGTCATTCATTGATTGCTGCTATGCATGACAATATAGATTCTACAACTAAATTTCTCCAGCAATATGGCCTCTTGGCAGAATGTGTTAAGTGCCAGCAGTGCACAGAATTTATGAAATAGAGCAAAGTCTGTGTTTCTTAAACCAGGGACGAGTGTATGTTGTGGTGTTTTCAGTACTGGTTATCTTGGTTTTTTGGTTTGTGTGTGTGTGTGTGTGTGTGTGTGTGTGTGTGTGTGTGTGCGCGCCTAGATTTGTCAGCTGACTAAGGGTGTAAGCATGTTTTTATGTATTTCTACTCCTTGTTGTAGGAAGTGTAGTGTTTTTCTTTAAGTTCATAATTTTCTTTGATGTATGGGTATCGAAATTTCTGTTAGAGTTGTTCCTTTTTTATGATTTTGTGGTTTGCATTGGTAACTGAAGTTCATATGTATTGTTTTATACTGATAGATATCATGGAGTGTGTTTTGGTGACAGCTCTGCTAGTTGTGTGGTCCTTGTGTCACTGCCTTTGTTTGAGCAATACAGGTTAAGTGAAATTTGTGATACAGTTTTGTGTGTGTGTGTGTGTGTGTGTGTGTGTGTCCCTGTTCAGTTTATTCTCAAGGATTTCAGATGTGTTATTTTTCAGTTCCGTTTGTTTTGGAATGATTAAATTATTCATATTGTTGTATATTTGGCTTTTTTCAGCTGTAAACGCCCTATTTCCTGTAGTTGTCCCTTTTATTTCATTTTATTTTGGGAGTGAAATATTTTGCATTGTTTACATCTTTGTTCACGGGTGTATTTAGTGATGTCATGTTGACCACATTGCATTTGCTGGAAACAGGGGTAATCACCTTCTTGATGGCATCAGGGGTCCAAGCAGATGGATGAAATCGGAATTTTTGATATTGCCGTAACATGTATCAAATCGTGGATATCACTGACAGACTATATATTATGTAAACATACCTATCACATGTCTTGCTGGTGAACTGGGAGGGCACAGGAAAACACTGCTATGCTTTACACATTGTGAAAGGTGTTCAAACATTCTAGATGATATGGCTTGCCACTGTCTTGCCGAAAGTCAGCATTTAAAAAACACTGAACATAATATCTGCCCTACATTTTTCAACATATTCCCAGTACATGCTTATCTTTATAGGATCGTCATATCAGAGAATCATGCTGTAATTCATTCATGCTAACACTCCCACCTTGCGTGCTAGACCAACATGGTCTTAAAAAATAGACTTATAATAAAATAATCCAATCAATTTCCAACCATTTCTGTAATCCACAACTACAATTGTGACTGTTGTCAGTTCACATTCCCTGAATGTTTAATACATCTACATCTACGTGATTACTCTGCTATTCACAATTAGTGCCTGGCAGAGGGTTCAATGAACCACCTTTAAGCTGTCTCTCTACCGTTCCACCCTCAAACGGCATGCAGGAAAAACTAGCACTTAAATTTTTCTGTGCGAGCCCTGATTTCTCTTATTTTATCATGATGATCATTTCTCCCTATTTAGATGGGTCCCAACAAAATGTATTCGCAATCAGAGGAGAAAAGTGGTGACTGAAATTTCATGCGAAGATCCCGTTGCAACGAAAAACGCCTTTGTTTTTATGATTGCCACTCCAATTCATGTATCATGTCTGTGACGCTATCTCCCCTATTTTGCAATAATACAAAATCAGCTGCCCTTCTTTGTACTTTTTTGATGTCATGTCCCACCTGATAGGGCAGACAAGTGAGGTTTAAGCAGTCTAATAGACCTGTTGCACCTTCTAAGTGTTCTGCCAATGAATCGCACTCTTTGGTTTGCTCTACCCACAATATTATCTATGTGGTCATTCCAATTTAGGTTATTTGTAATTGTAATCCCTAAGTATTTAGTTGAATTTATAGCCTTCAGATTTGTGTGACTTATCGCATAATAGAAATTTAGCTGATTTCTTTTAGTACTCATGTGAATAACTTCACACGTTTCCTTATTCAGGATCAATTGCCAATTTTCGCACCATACAGATATCTTATCATTTTGCAAGTTGTTTTGATCTGATGACTTTACAAGGTGGTAAATGACAGCATCATCTGCAAACAATCTAAGACGGCTACTCAGATTGTCTCCTATGTCGTTAATATAGATCAGGAACAATAGAGGGCCTGTAACACTTCCTTGGGGAATGCCGGATATTTCTTCTGTTTTACTCAATGACTTTCCATCTATTACTACGAACTGTGACCTCTCTGACAGGAAATCACGAATCCAGTAGCACAACTGAGGCGATACTCCATAGGCACACAGCTTGGTTAGAATACGCTTGTGAGGAATGGTGTCAAAAGCCTTCTGGAAATCTAAAACTATGGACTCAATTTGACATTCCCTGTCGACAGCACTTATTACTTCATGAGTATAAAGAGCTAGTTGCGTTTCACAAGAACGATATTTTCTGCAACCGTGTTGACTATGTGTCAATAAATCGTTTTCTTCGAGCTACTTCAT
Source organism: Schistocerca americana (assembly GCF_021461395.2). NCBI lineage: Eukaryota > Metazoa > Arthropoda > Insecta > Orthoptera > Acrididae > Schistocerca > Schistocerca americana. Next base: position 88,057,584 of record NC_060119.1, read on the forward strand.
AATGTTCGAATACAGTATACATTAGAAAACCCTACTGCAAATTGATGTTAGTGATGTAGGCCTGTAATTCAGTAGATTGCTCCTACTTTCCTTTTTGGGTATTGGTGTGACTTGAGCAATTTCCAGTCTTTAGTCATGGAGCTTTCTGTGAGTGAGTGGTTGTATATAATTGCTAAATATGGAGCTATTTTATCAGCATACTCTGAAAGGATGCCTGACTAGTATACAATCTGGACCGGAGGCCTTGCCTTTAGTAAGTGATTTAAGCTGCTTCGTTACTCCGAGGATATCTACTTCTATGTTTCTCATCTTGGCAGTTGTTCTTGATTGGAATTCAGGAATATTTACTTCTTCGTCTTTGGTGAAGGAGTTTCGGAAAACTGTGTTTAATAACTCTGCTTTAGTGGCACTGTCCTCAGTGACTTCACCGTTGTTATCGCGCTGTGAAGGTATTGATTGTGTCTTGCCACTGGTGTGCTTTATGTATGAGCAGAATCTCTTTGGGTTTTCTGCCAGATTTTGAGACAGAATTTCGTTGTGGAAATTATTAAAAGGATCTCGCATTGAAGTACGTGATATATTTAAAACTTCTGTAAAATTTTGCCAATCTTGGGGATTTTGTGTTCTTTTAAATTTGGCAACAACGATCTGACCCATTTTGTGTACTATGGGGGATCAATACCATCACTTATTAATTTCTGTGGTATATGTCTCTCAACTGCTGCCAATACTATCTCTTTGAAAACATTCCACAACTTTTCTACACTTACATGATCAGATTGGAAGGAGTGAAGACTGTCTCTTAAATAGGCGTTAAGAGCATTTTATCAGATTTTTTAAATAGATATACTTTGCGTTTCTTTTTGATGGTTGTAGGTGTTACGGTATTCAGCCTAGCAGCAACTGCCTTGTGGTCGCTAATCCCTGTATTCGTCACAATGCTCACTATTTGTCCAGCATTATTTGTTGCTAAAAGGTCAAGTATGCTTTTATAACCATTTACGCTTCAAGTGGGCTCATGAACTAATTGTTCAAAATAATTTTCTGAGAAAGCATTCAGTAAAATTTTGGATGACGTTTTATGCCTGCCGCCAGCTTTAAACGTATAATTTTTCCAGCATACCGAGGGTAGATTGAAGTCACTACCGACTATAATTGTACGAGCGGGGTACTTATTTGAAATGAGACTCAAGTTTTATTTGAACTGTTCAGCAACTACATCTTCTGAGTTGGTGAAACGATCCAATTAATAGTTTAGTCCGATTGTCAGGTATAGCCTCTGCCCATACTACTTCACACAAACTATCTACTTCAATTTTGCTACAAGGCAAACTACCTCTGACAGCAATAAATACTCCACCACCAATTGTAATCTATCCTTTCTGAACACTGTTAGATCGTTTGAAAAAATTTCGGCTGAACTTATTTCCAGCTTTAGCCAGCTCTCTGTACCTACAACTATTTGAGCTTCAGTGCTTTCTATTAGGGCTTGGAGCTCTGGTTCTTTTCCACCACGGCTACGACAATTTACAACTACAATACCAATCGTTTCTACAACTACCTTACAGTGTTTTACCTGCCCACTTTTAGACGAACGTCCCTTCTGTGGTTCCCTCAGACCCTCTAACATAAAAAACCACCCAGTCCCTTCCACGCAGCCCCCACTACCCATGTAGCCATCTCCTGTGTGTAGTGGACTCCTGACCTACTAAGCGGAACCCAGAAACCCACCACCTGATGGCACAAGTCAAGGAATCTGCAGCCTACATGGTCACAGAACCACCTGAGCTTCTGATTCAGACCCTCCACTCGGCTCTGCACCAAAGGACCACAGTCGGTTCTATCGACAATGCTGCAGATGGTGAGCTCCACCTTAATCTCAGAAGCAAGACTGGCAGTCTTTTACCATTTCTGCTAGGCACCCGAAACCAGACAGAATCTGCTCCGATCCAAAACGACACACATCATTGGTACCGATATGAGCCACAACCTGCAGTTGACTGCACCTTGTACTCTTCATGGCATCCAGAAGCACCCGTTCCACATCTGGAATGACTCCCCCTGGAATGCACACGGAGTGCACACTGGCTTCCCTCCCCTCCTTGCCAGCCATGTTCCTAAGGAACCCCATTACGCGCCTAACATTGGAGCTCTCAACTACCAGCAAACCCACCCTCTGTGAATGCCCAGACCTTGCGGGCCAAGAAGCTTCCTCTGGAACAGGGTCGATGACTGCATCCAGCTCAGAGACATCGTCAGCTACAGATAACGCCCGAAACCTATTCGTCAAACAAACTGGGGAGGCCCTACAATCGACCTCTCGGAAAGTCTTTCGATGCCTGCCAGACTTTGGAATGATCTCCCACTAGACCACAGGTGAGAGGTCAACCTCAGTGCAGGCAGTACACGGGGTGACCACAGCAGTGGACAAATTGGAGGACACGTGGGGCGTGCTCAACGTCCCTGGCATCCCTGCGTTCGATCCCCCACAGTGACGCCCCTTCAAGCTGTGTGACGGAAGCCAAAGCAGCCTGGAGCTGTGAGTGAAGGGTCGCCAACTCAGCTCGCATCTGTACGCAACAATCACAGTTCCTATCCACTACTGCAGTCGCTCCTGTTTCAAGCTTGTAAAAATATGTAACAAGCAAATGGTGTACTCGCCTTATTAGCAGCAGGAACTAGCTGTGCTGCTCTTGCTGACAGTTTAACTGACACTGACACGTAGGAGACATCAATTTGATTTGATTCATTCATTCATTCACACAGGGATCATCTCACAATGATATAGGAATTGTCATCATAATGGAAGTAAAAAGGCAAAATATGCATATACTTAGGATATATAAGTATGTATTTATGAGGACAGGCAATCAGATGTGGCCTTGTTGAAGGAATCTTCCTCATTTGTGGCTGGAATGATGTAGGAGAACCTAAATCAGGATGGCTCGACCGATGCAGGTAAATGTTAACTGGCTGCACAAGTGCTACAGTGACAAATCAGGTAACCAACAAGACAAATTGCACATGTATATTGCTATTCATCAGTTCGTTTTGCCATTCATCGGGTCACAGCAAACAAAAAGGAACGCTCCCATGTAAATAAAACGTGTCAGATCGAATTTAATATTCAGTGACAGTTACTGAAACTACCATCTTACAAAATGTTTCCTCTGGACTAGGCTGATCCATTAGGTGAAAAAGTCTGAACGTCACACAGCTAATATAAAACGTGCCACTGACTAAAGTGAAACATGTCTCGCGAACAAAAATAAATTAATGCAAAGTACAGATATGATGTGTTACAAAGGCTAAGACAACTAAGGGTTCATGCAAATCTCACTCAGTGTTGATAATTTACAAACATATCTTACATACTTCGTTGTTCGCAGCATGCTTCTCACATGCTGTTACACAAAGTTCCATTGCTTCTCCTCTCATCTCGTCAATCATATCGCAGTGCTACAGAACAGCATTCAAGCACAATATTAGTTGGAATGTCGCCTACAATAGTTTATGAATTACTCGCTGACGATGAACTCACCCTTACTAATGGATACGTATGGATAATTTTCTTTGTTTCTGCCTCTTCTTTCTTCCCTTCTGACTCGCTCATTATGACTTTTCACTTCTCACGCAATGTCAATATTTACAAACAGCCGACACTTGCACCAAACATGTGTAAAGTCGTTAAGCTATATAAAATCTTTGCCAGGCTTCACTCAGTGATCACTATTTTGTTTCTTTTTTATTATTATTTTATTTTATTAGCTTCTAGCATACAAACTTTTTAGCCATCACAAATAAATGTACTGACACATATAACAAGGTAACATTTTTTTTCTTCGTCATACATACTGTTTAGGGCATACATTCATATGTTTTTAGATCAATATTATTGTAACCAGATTACAAAACATAGTTGACTGCTAAAAATTTATTTGTTAGTTAAGTTCTTTAGGTAAGTTCAATTCATTTTTCGCTAGAAACCGGGATATGGCAATGTACTCCTGGTTGTGTCTCCGAGAATTGGGATCGTGCAAAGCGGCTGGCAGTGGCCAAGTCTTAAGAGCTCCTTTAAAAAGTCGACTCAGCCTTTCTCATAGCGTCTACACTGAAATAAGATGTGATTTACATCACCAATTGTTTCCTCTTCACATTGACAGTAGGGAGTCTCCGATTCTATGTCAATGGGCAGGGAAAGATCCATGATTGAGACGCATTCTCACAGTGGACGTCATAATTTTCCTCGAATGTTTGAAGTTCGCAAACCATGTCTGTGTTGGTATGAATGTCTGTATACGTTCATAGCTTTTGCCTCTTGTTTGTTGGCTTTCATTCCATTCTTCCTGCCATGAGAGAATCGCTTGTTGTTTTACTTTTAGGAGGTATTCTGTGTATGGGAGTTTAATATCCATAGGTCTTCCACTGTTAATCGCATCTCTCGCTAGTTGATCTGCTGTGTCATAGTATATAATTCCGGAATGTGATTTGACCCATACAAATTCTATAATTTGGTCAGTCTTCTTAGCTTTGTGGTGTTGATCCAGTATGTAGAGGGCGTATTTACTAGTTCTTTTGTCCCAATTCCTGTAACTAATGGATTTCAGAACGCTTTGAGAGCCAGTGATTATTACTGCCTTGGGGATATTGAGAGATCTTGCATATTTGATTGCCTCTACAATAGCGAAAGTTTCAGCAAGAAATATGGAAGCATCACCTGATAGAGTGATAGTTGAAACTTCCTTTCTTCTGCAGATTCTGGACAGGAGAAAGCACATCCGGTATGATTGTCCGTCGGCTCTAGTGAAGCAGGAGTTACAACCCGTCGGCTTTGAACAATGACGTCATTCCTTAGTCATAGATAGTAAAGTCTTCACGCCGAGGCATATGCTCGGTTTACACTAGCAAGTTATTGCAGCAATTTACATCCGCGGAGGAACTTGCCGCGCGATTTGCGAGTGTAAACATATCGCCAAGACGACTTGCGACCGTAGCAATTTATTGCGGAAGTGACTTGCACACGTTTTCCGCTTCCAGTGTAAACACCACGCAAGAAGTATCTGCAAGTAACTTGCAGCTTTTAGGATTTATTTCTATTTCTTGCAAGTAGGAAGCGCAAGTTATAGTTAGCATGTCGTCTGCATAACACTCATATTTAACATTGTACTTAATGTGGTGACTTAATTTTATGCAACCATCTTATGTATTATATGCAAACAAATTTCAGAAATGGGGAAGAAACGGGAATGGATGAAGCGGGATACAGAACATTTTATTGAAGCCGTGGAGAGCTACCCCCAAATACGGAACGTGCATAACCGAGACTTTAAGGATAGAGTGAAGAAGATGAGCGCATTAAATGAAATCTCGTCGATTTCGACACATCTATAAAAGAAGTACATAGAAAGTCTGTTTACTTGGCTTGTCACTTTCCATTTTATGAGCATTAGAAGAAGAAAAAACATTTTTATAAGCATATCATTCTGTAAAATGCAGTTTATTTCAATGCAAATTTAATTTCATTGTTGTGTTCTCACATACCTTCAAATAATTTTCCCTTTTCAAGACGTTAAAATGGCTCTACATACATCGGGTACGATCAGAGAAATCGTGCTGACGGGAATATGAAACAAGTACATTAGGGACTTGTATGAGTCTCCTACAAAGAAAAGATTTCAAAATTCAAACTTTTTTTGGTTGTATGTTTCACATAAATAAATGAAATGCCTATTTTATTCCTAGCTCACCGGTAGCTATAAACCAGAGTGACTAGCAAACGTTCTTTTGCTGAAATAGCAGTACTGAAGTTTGTGTCTCGTTTTGATATGACTGGCGTTGTTAACATCAACAAATATTCCAGATCATTTGAGGACATTCTGCAAAAGTTTTCAAAAGTATCCATGCTCTCGTTACTAAGTTCTTGCAAAAGGCACCAATTTGCGATGTTCTCATTATCTATTCTCTAACCCAAATACTTCTCTTTTTCTTTTTCACGTTTTGCATTACAATTACAAGAGATGCAGCATATCTCACCCGCCTACTCGTCATTTTACACTTCGGCTCACACTTGTAGTGGTACTGAAAGCATATGTGAACAGTATCAGCAAGTTGTTGACGCAAGTTTCTTGCCAAAGAACTTGTGGAAGAATCTTGCTTAATTCTTGCGCTGCTGTGTAAACACAGCTGCAAGAGGCTAGCAATAACTTTCAGTAATAACTTCTGCAAGCGACTTGCAAGTGTAAACCCAGCTATAGAGAAGCGTCTCGCGGGCCCCGAGGAATCATGACGTCATATCATGGCATGACGTCGTCTCTCATGCAAGCCAATATCGCTGGTAGTTTTCGAAACGCGGATATTCTTTGAACATGGCATGTTGATGCCTTGTGGATTTGTGTATGATGGCGTGATTTGTGTGCGTTAAAGCTTTTCAATCACGGAAAAAAATTGATAATACTTGCTGCAAAAACACATGTTTATAGAGGAGAAAGGATAGTTTACATTCTAGACAATGGACGGTAAGTAACTTCCGTTAGTAATCTTATCATGCACAAGAAAAGTAAAATGTATGGTAAATCTACAGAAATTTCATTCTTTGTGCCTATAGTATTCTGATGCATTATGTTACTCAGTAAAGTTTCTTTCAATGTATCTATGTGGATTACTTGTGGTAACGGCGTATTCTCATAACAAATGGCTTCGGTATTTAAGTTGCAATCATCGTAACTTTTTCCTGGTCATAAATTGTGTAGTAAATGTATTCTAACAGTAACCTGCACATTTGAAAACTTTTGAATGTTCACAATTAATCATTGATCATAGTCAGTATTTTTGGTAGTAAAATAGATATGAATTGCAGTGACTGAATTCAGGTTTGTGAGTGGTGTAATGTGTTTTTGTAATGGATGTTTCAGAGTTTCTGAAGTGAAAGTCCAAGGAAGAGAAGACAACGAGAAGTAGCTTTTTTGTCTGTTTCATGGTTTATAGGCCTAGTGGGGAAACTCGCCATGTAAAAAAAACGAGTAACGCATCCAGCTTGGTACCTCTGTGGTGATGTGGAAATCCGAGCATTGTTAATAAAGAAATTAATTCTGTGTGTGTCTTTCTTTTGATTCCTTTATCATGTTGCTTATAGTAGACCAAATTTAATTAAAATACCCAGGTGATAATTTCAACATAAATTGGACTATGTGCATAGCTGCTTCTCACAGGCAAAGTATAAATATTCACCATACTCTGGCATGCATGTTCACTAGTCAGTTATGGCAAAAGAAATAACTGACTCAAAGCATAATTTGCTTGGTAGACATAATTGGAAATGGCCTTTTTAGTTATAAGTTTACATTATTAGATTATAGCACTCCCTGAGAGATTATCTTCTGCATTTCTTGGCCCTGACATGATTAGGTCTGGAATACAGCATTAAGTGTGCTGCTCTGCTGTCAGCAGCATGGTAGTCAATGTGTTAAGCAGTCGTTTAGGAACTAGTGTGAAGTATATGCATCTGTACAGCCTTGGCTAAAAAGATACAGCTAGAATGCTAATTACTGTTTCAGGAATTATCCTTTTCACAGTTAAATATGTATCTAAAACTGAATTCATGAATAACTTTGTAGTCATTTAAATAAAAATACCGCAAACCAAAAAATCGTCTTGAAATGGTAAGGGATATCAAATATAAGTAAATATTTTTCCTCGGTAAGATTAAAGTGTAAAATTGCTGATACCTGGTTGTTACCATGAGATCAGTGCTGGCCCCAGCAGAGCAACCTGCTGTGACCACCGGCACCTTCATGCCAGCCAACGGGTTAATGCACAAAACAGGGCAGTGCAAGACTTGGTCCGTAATTGTCATTGATTGAAGCAACTAAAATTAAATTTATGAGGTATGCTGGAACTGTGTTATTGGTATATTCCCCAGCATGATTTAAAATCTTTGCATTGAAATGGCACTGACAGTGTGTAATATATTTTGCAACCAAGAATAGATACTTAAAAATTTATGTGGGAATATATTTCAAGAACCCCTTTCAAACCAAACCTGACAATTATATTGACACACCAGTAAACCCACCTGAATGGCACATTGGGTTACACAAGCATTAGCTGTAGAATAGGTAATTTACACAGAAAACTCTTCATACAAATTTTATTGTAAAGCACACCGAAGTTAAGGGAAAGATGCAATGCCTAGATGAGATAAATATAGACACACAATAACTCGTTTTGCTCAGATATATGGAAAATTAACTGTAGTATTATATGATGTATAACATATATATGACATATAACACATCTGAGGTGCAAATTTGTGGAGAGGAGAGATTACATTGAACCTGTTGTGTATGGTGCATATTTTGTTGCAGTGCTGGGATGATGTCATCCAGATTTCAAAATTAGGGGTCTTGTAATGAAACTCTCATCAGTTTTAATATTTAAAAATAAACACGCCTGAAAAAGGAGGCTGAATAGGACTTTAAATTAAATAGCAAAAATTTTCTTGTTTTGCACATTCACTGCAGCTGACACTTAAAAGCTCTTATTGACCTTTGTGTCAGCCACAGTGAACATGTTGAAGATTTTGAAGTAACAAAGTAGTTGTTGACATTCTGGTATTAATGGATGGCAGCAGGAAACACAGCAATGAAATAATGTGAATGACTTAAACCAGGAATTAAACAAGTCTACATAGCTTTGAACACAGTCATTTCACACTTCTTAGTCACTGCATATTTGTGTGCTATAACTAATACAGCAACCTTTCATTTTCTCCTCTTTGATCTGGGACACATGTCACATCTTACTTATTTTCCTAGAGCAACTCTAGGTTTACTAGATCCACAATTCAGAATTCTGGTAATTGTAGTCCTACTTCATGCTGAAAGTGTGGGTTGATAGCTGTCTCTTCAGATATGATCTCATCAACTGCCATTTCAGAAACTTTAAGGAAAAATGTGATTATTAAATTTTCTGTCAGTGATGAATATATCACTAATGTATATACCACACAAATATTCATGATGCTATAGAATAGTGCAGGGCCATCTTCTGGAACACCTGCTGCGTAGACTAAACAGTGCACTTCGCATCTAGTGCATCAATTTCTTCATAGGTAGTATCATAGTACACTACTATCTCAGGCTTGATTGTTGCGATGCTCAGTGAAACAGCATTATGCCTTGAAGACACTAAACTAACAGCCTTCTTAAGTTTTTGAATGAAGGATATAAGTAAGTAATATATCCAAAAACAATTAAGTTTTACATTTTGCTGTAAGAAACTCATTTTGAATCTTTACTTTTATTGTTATTTTGTACACGTGTGACCTTTTTGTGTCCTCTTCCCAGTTTGACAAGTACATCTGATTTACTTAATGAGGATATTTATGGTTACAAACAAAAAAAAAGAAAAAACATGTGGTGAAAATGCAACCTGCGACCAAAGATCATCTTCCAAAACTTTACGAGCCTCCTGCGAACAAAGATCATCTTCCAAAACTTTACGAGCCTAGGAAGTAAGCACAATGATTTGGACATAATAGCATGTTTTAATAAACCAGATGTTTCAGTTATTACTGAGCACTGGTATACCAAAAAAGAACCTTATTATGCACCAATTAACAAAAAATTTCTGCTCGTCTTTCAGTAGGGATATCAAACCTTATGGTGATGTTGCAAAAGTGCCAATAGTTGGTGCTCAATTCCTTACATGTTGAAGGTGTTACTGAACTTTCTGCGATAAGCTATAGATGGGAAAGCTAATCTCTATCAATTGCTTGTAGAGAGAGATAGTAAATACTCTGGGAAAACGGCTGGGTAATAATGCTGATAATTGTTCACAGTTTAATAAAACCTTATCTATCACAAATCAGTTTTCACTCTTAAGAATGGCGAGTGGCATACGCTGATCTAAAATTACTGACATGTAATACAGGGTACCCAGGACTTTGTACTGGGATACTTTCTTTTGTCGATTTATGTAAATGACAAAATACTGCTCCCCAAATTCAAGGATAGTTCTGTATGCTGATGCTACATCTATTGCATGCAAGTGTAAAGGTCATGAGCAACTACAAAAACTATGAAACTGTATTACAAATGAAATAATTCAGTATTTCTATGAAAGTCATCTCATTGTCAGCACAAGATAGCAGCAGTAATGGATTTTCACCCCACAAGACAGATTTTGAAATTCAGTTGTGCACTGAAACTGATATTGTCATCAAAGAAAACTACTGCTTGGTTACAGTTAAACTTTCTATATTGAACATGTTATAACATGGAAACTAATTACTGTACAAGAACACAACTTGGTAGCATTAATTTCAAGGACATGAGCAAGAGAAATAATGCAGAATCAATTCAATTGAAACACTTTTAATGTTTCCAGAATGAGAAACATCCCCCAGGCTGTGGCTAAGCCATGTCTCCGCTATATCCTTTCTTTCAGGAGTGCTAGTTCTGCAAGGTTCGCAGGAGAGCTTCTGTAAAGTTTGGAAGGTAGGAGACGAGATACTGGCAGAAGTAAACCTGTGAGTACCGAGCGTGAGTCGTTCTTCGGTAGCTCAGATGGTAGAGCACTTGCCCGCGAAAGGCAAAGGTCCCGAGTTCGAGCCTCGGTCGGGCACACAGTTTTAATCTGCCAGGAAGTTTCACTTTTAATGTGCTGCTACAGTACACCACACCAGTACCATTACTGGTGACGGTGATGGAGGCTGCTATGAAAAGCTTGCGATTTTATTCAAATCTGATGTGGCAAGTTAACAAAACTTTTTATCCATGTGAGTAAAATTATTGTGTAAAATTGATAGCGCAGCTTCTTACAGAAGTCTTTTCAGAGCCCTTCGGAGTCTTTCACTTACATGTAACATATTTACTCCCTAAAAGTATTTGTTGTTCATAATAGGGGTAATTTTACTCTGTTCAGTGAAATGAACTTGCAAAATACTGGAAGTAAAAACAATGTCCATATAGGCTATACATCCCTGCCTACGATTCAGAATGGAATATCACATTCTGATTGAAAGTCTTTAACAGGTTGCTGCTAGACATTAGGCAGAAAACTGAAAATCCTAAGGTAATGAAAAAATACAAAGTAAAAAAAATATTTTATTAGCTTCTCCTTCTATAACTATAATTAAACATAAGGTTTCGACTCACGAATGCAATTGCTAGTTAATGTTAACACTAAGGTTCAAATTAACAGGATTTTAATGTTGCCATTATATGAACAGCTGACAGTACTCATTGTAAAATTATGAAATGACTTGTATAAAGTATGAGAGAAAAACAGCACTTAAAAAAAAAAACCTTTCTAGCTTTCAGGGTTGTTACTTCTTTCCTCTGGGAAGATGAATATAGTTTGTGACTGGATATGAGGGGAAGATCACTTACACCACCCGTATAGAACAATTATGTGACACATTCATGAGTACTGCTCCAGTGTTTGAGATCCAGGTCAGATTTAAGCAACACATTGAAGCAACTCAGAGTCTGGATGCTATATAGGTTACCAGTAGTTTCAAACTATGTGTGAGTATAATGAGAATCCCTGGAGGGAAAATAATGTTCTTTTTGTACAACACTATTGAGAAAATTTAGAAGGCATGAGAAATCTGGGTTCGGATGGTAGATAGCCTTTCTTCCCTCTCTCTGTTTGCGAGTGGAACAGGAAAGAAAATGATTTGTAGTGAACAAGGTACCCTCCACCACGTACCATTTGGTTGCTTGTGTAGTATGTATGTACATCAAAATACGGAAGAAAATTGTGACTGCCTACTACATTAAGAAGTAATAGTTGAACTAACCTAAGCTTTGTGATTTACTTCAAATGTTTTGTCCCACTGATACACTCTGACAATCAGTGACTTGCATTTATAGCAGTCTTACAATTTGGAGATGTCAGTAGGCTTACTGCTTGGATCTATTAATATTCCCTCATTGAGCTCTTTTTATCTTAAGATCACATAAACTGGATTTTTGAGAAACTACATACAGGGAGATGTGATTGGCATATAGCTGTTTGTTTACAGAAAAACAGCGATCAAAATTTAAGCATATCGGTAACACACACTGGGCAAGAGCACATATCTGGGCTAGAGCACTATACTGGATTTCGCCCCCTTCCCCCACTTTCTCAAGAAACCTTGGCTGGAGTAATAACTATTTGTAGCATAGTCTGAGGTCTACATTAGGTTGAAAAGCGATAATTTCGTCGACAGTTGTGGAACACAGCGAATGAGAAATAACGGTTGTCATAACAGACAGACGTGTGGCTTTGCCTAATATTTGTTTGCGGCGTATTTAAATGCACTTTCCCACATTTAATGCATTTCTCATAATAAAAAAATAAAACTACTGGGTCATCCCCAAAAAACATATATTAGAAAATGAACAATCATCCGACGTGTTTTGATGCATATTATTTACAGATATCGTACACAAACTGGAAAAAATGCAATGGGCGTTCCACTACGTATCCTTTACCATATTTGATTTGTTTTTCCGCATTTGCTACTGCTGGTATGGGTTCAAAGACAAATTCGTGCTGCAAACGTCTCAGTGGTAGTTAGCCTACATTGGTAAGCAGCAGTTAATGCGTTAAAACCATTTATACACATTGTCCTCAATGCGTAATATGTGTTATGCTATAAATCATTCTGCCTTTCGACCAATAATTTGTTATCAATTGGTTTCAATCAATCACGTAAGACTCTAATGTGTAACTTTGACTACGCTGCGGATTATTATGTCACCATAATCCAGATTATTCGCATTCAAACCTTCTTCCTAGATTTAATTCTGTTAATAGAAGCTTCATTCAAACAATTTGGATTGATTTGACGTTCCAAAACAATAGCTGATGGCAAGTCTGTACAAACGCTGTGGCCAACGTGTGACGTCACTTACGTCAACAGAGTTGTTTACAGGTCTAGTCACCAGGCAGCGCTGTCACGCTTTCAGCCTTACTGATGACGTCATGAAGCGATTCCTCGGGGCCCGCGAGACGCACGTCGAGACGCACGTGAGGCATAGATAATAAAGCAGTTCTGAGTTCTAATAAGCGCTATCATTAAAATAATTGAATGTGAATCTAAAAGCGATCGTTTATCTATATTTCACTATTTTACCATATTTCACTTTCTTATTCCACCAATATGCTTCAGTAGCTGATACGTGTTTTTTGGCTTATTAAAAAATAAAAATCTCACGAGATAGAGTAAACTGATCCTAAGATACAGATGCTTCAGTAGCTGATAAGTGTTTTTTGGCTGTTATGTTTTAGTTTAGTTTTTTTATTGATTGCTTAATGAAGTAGGATCAGTTTATTCTATCTCGTGAGATTTTTTTTTAAAGCCAAAAAACACTTTCAGCTACTGAAGGGAGCTACAACACTAAGAAGAATCGCTTCTCGGCCTTTGACAAGATCAATGTTTATCTCTCTCGCATTCCTTTCTTTCTCAACATTCTCCTCAGCTCTTTCATCTTTGTAATACATGCTCTCTGGCGACTTGTGACGTCATTGTTCAAATCCGACGGGTTGTATCCCCTGCTACACTAGACCCTGTCCGTCCCCATTTTTGAGCCATCTGTACATAGTTTAAGATATCCTGCCCACTTTAATGCCAGGTGCGATGTAGGTGAAAACTGCACGTCCTTTTCCTTTCCTTGAATAGTCGACGTGTGTTACATAAATATCGCGATAAGAGCTGTGATAATCATATAGGAACATTGAAAGAACCTCACTTCGATATACATTATTTTGAAGATATTTCCAGTCTTGTACTACTTGTAGATATAAAACCACTTGTAGATATAAAACTGCTGTTTCCTGACATTACTGTTATTCCCGATTTGAGAGAGCGTTTCGCACTTTTTTGTCAGTGGATGTTTAGTATCTGCCAACAGCTGTAAGATATAACGGTCTCACATCATTGTTCTGCGAATATGTAGAGGCATTTCTAATGCTTTCAGGAGAAGGGCGTTGGTGGGAGAAGAATGCATAGCTCCAAGGCAGATGCATAAGCTTCTGTACTGCAGTTTATCCAGTAGTGTTGGGTACTTGTTAGCAGCAGTGTAATAGACCGTACATCCGTAATCTATATGGGAACGTATCAACTTATGATAGAGGGTGAGCAGAGTGTTGGGGTGAGCCCCCCACGATACTCTTGTCACTGATCTGATAAGGTTCAATGCTTTTTTACACGTACTGTCGACGGTTTGAACATGAGGTATCCAACTCATTCTGGAATCGAACAGAACACGCAGAAACCTTGCCTGGGATTTTATTGGTATTTTAGATCAGAAAGTCTTATACTATGCAAGTAGCCTGGCATAATTTGGTTAGTGAAAGGAACAAGTACCGATTTTTATGCCGAAATCTGTAACCCACAGCTACATAATGTTTGATCCAATGTGCCCATCGACTTTGATAGCCCACACACAGCCTGATCCATTCCTTTGGTCGACACATACAAACAAATATCATCTGCATACTGGAGGATTTTAGCTGGAAAAGGGATAATAGTCGACAGCTCGTTTGTATATAGTGCAAAGAGTTGGGGGCTGCGGATAACTCCTTGCGGAAGACCTGTTGTAAGACGACGTGGTCCAATTAATTTATTTTGGAACCAAACCCATATGTGTCTTTCAGTGAGGAAAGTGCTGATTCCATAAATCAGTTGTGGCGGGATTCCAATAGTTTCCAACTTCCGTAGCAACACAGGTATCAGGACATTATCATACACTCCAACTATATCCAGGAATATTGCTGTTACATTCTCTTTTCTTGTTGTTTTGTCATAGATCTCTGAGATTAACATATTTAAATTATTTATTGTTCCCTTGCCTTTTCTAAATCCATACTGATTGGATGATAGGGTCTGATTTGATTCCAACCACCATTCCAAGCGATTTTTTACCAGGGGTTCTAAAGTTTTACCGATACAGGTAGAAAGAGAAATAGGTTTATATGATTTGGCCTGCTCTTCATCCCTAAGTGGTTTCAGTATGGGTACCACTACTTGAGTTGTCCAATCTTTTATTAGCGTGTCATTCATCCATAGTTGGTTAAATATCTGTAACAGTTTTCAGAGTGCTATGTCTGGGAGATTTTCTGTCATCTGATAGTGTATATTGTCCTTACTGGGAGTGGAAGTTAAGCTCTTTTTAATGACATTCATCAGTTGTTCATACGAAAACGGTGCCACGAGCGGATGATTGTAATCCCAATGCTCGGGGGGGGGGGGGGGGGGGGGGAGCAATATGGCTGCTCAGCTGCGGGAGCTGGTGAGATTAAAGAGATTAAATTCACGAAGTCTTCAAGCCAAGCATCACTTAATGGCTGACGCGTAGTGGAGTTTTTGTTTTTGAAAAAATTTAATTTCTTCCAAATATTAACATTGTTATTTAAAGATTCACAGAATTTTTGCCAGCTATTCTTTCTACAGTCTTTTAACCGCCTTCGAACTTTCGCTGCTATTTTCCAATATGCAGTGAAGTTTTCTACGTTTTGTTGTTTACAGTAGTTAATGTACGCAAGTTTGCGCTGTGTTATGACTCTAGAGCACCCTGGTGGCTTCAAAACGATGACTTCCTTTTTTCTTGGAATGGCAATTGTTGAAGCGTCTTCAGTAATTGAAATTAGCTGTTGGTAGGCCTCTTTCGGAGCTAACAAATTGTTAAAAGATTGAAACTTCGCCTGAACTGTTGTAGTATACTTCGACCAGTCAGTATCCTTTATTTTCCACCTGCTGATTGGGTAGATAATTTCTACTGTATTTGTAGGTAATTCTATTGTGATTTCCAGAGGGAAATCATCTGAGGCAAGAGGGTCTCACTTGACCATCCACTTCGTTACACGGTTAAAGTCAACAGAGCACAACGTCAAATCGACGGCCGACGGTCATTTGTTTGGGTTACGTATCGTAATAGGAGAACCATCGTTAGGAGAATCAAATTGAACTTTTCAAAAAGTGTAACTAACTCTCTGCCATCTGCGTCATCTATTACACAACCCCATAGTGAGTGGTGCGCGTTGAAGTCTGCACAAAGGAGAAATGGCCTTTGAAGCTGGGCTACAGTCTGATCCAGTGAAAGATCTTGTATTTTACACTTAGGTGGTTTATAAATGGTGACGATGGTGAATGCGCCGTTAGGAGTGTAAATTACAGCAGCAACTACCTGGCATTCTGTTGTCCTAGTAGTGATGTCCAATTTTTCAAACTTAATCGCCTCTCTAATCAACATGGCTACTCCTCCTCCTTTTCCATCGTCTTTGTCGTTTCTGAGAACAGCGTGTCCTTTGAACTGTATTCGTTGGGTTGGCTGAAACCAAGTTTTGCAAATACAAGCTACTGGTATGTGGTTGCTGCTAAGCTCCCGATAAAGACTTTCTCTGTCCGAGATTGCTGACCGTGCATTCCACTGGAGTATTTTAAAAGCCATTGTCAGATTTGTAGAAGTCTTCAGCAGCATTATGTATAAGAGCCTGCGTCATTAGCATGTCAGTTTCATTTTTAAGAGAAAGAAAGATCTGCATTATTAAAGCACAAAGGCTGTTAATAGTAGTTTCTCGACCAGTATAAGATGTAGCCAGAGGAGTGGGAGGATATGGATTGTTTTGTATTGAGTTCTGTGGACCCTGAAACTCGTATAACATATCAGAATAACCCTGCTTGTATGGACTGCAAGTAAATGGTTTATTTTTGTAAGACCTGGGAGCTGCAACCGACATAACTGCATGCTTAGGTCCCTGTTGTAACCTTTTGTCCGTCATGTTCGAACCTTTTGGTTTCTCACATATTTTAGGCCAGTCACTAGGAGAGAGCTCTCGTGTTGTAGAAACATCAGCAGTGGTCTGCGCAAATGATGGTCGCGGTGACGAGACGGCAGTTGCGTAAGGAGCGCCATAGGCTTCACTGCGCTTTATTTCCATGTGCTGCTGATAAATTGGGCAACAGCAATCAGTAGCGAGGTAGTTTCCGTTGCAATGCAAACACCTGGGCTCCCCGGCATGTGACCACTGTGAGGTCTCGTGGGCTCTGTGCATTTGGCACAGTGGGCACTACTGCGACATTGCAAACTTAAATGGAAATACAAAATTGTTAAGGCTTTCGTGGCCACTTGTTGACAAACTGCCTATTGGCTTCTGTCTCGGGTTCTTCGGCCGACGTTCATCTAATGATTTTTCTGACGTTTCGCCAGCACGAGTGTCTGGCATTGTCAAAGCTTGACCCTCCATTGCCGGTGGTGAACTGGAGCCCAGCTCGCGGCCGCAGACTATATGTACCTGACGCGCCAACGTCCGAGGGCTTCTCCGCGGTCATTTCCGGTGCGCTTCTCCTCTTGCTACCTGCGACGGTCGTTCGCTGCAGTACGGGAAGCCAGGATCCGTTTACCTTAAGGCTTTCCTCTTTCTTGTTCAAACTGTTCGCGTGTTTTTGTATTTCTACAGCTTCTCTGAACATGCGCGTGTGATAGTGCTTCTCTACAGCCAGAACTTCCATATCAGCGAATTTTATTACGTGGTCGGTCTCATTCAGTGCGTGCTCTGCCACTGCCGATTTCTCCACCTGCCCCAACCTGCAATGTCACTTATGCTCTTTGATCCTGGTGTTAATGGATCGTCTAGGCATTCCGACATAAACTTTTTCGCATGTGCATGGTATACGGTATATTCCCGACATTGCAAGTGGGTCTCTTTTCTCCTTCGCCGATCTAAGACACTCTTTGATCTTCCTTGTCGGTTTGAAAATCGTCTTTACGCCATGTTTGCGCAATATACGGCCGATTCTGTCCATCACTCTGGGAATGTATGGCAGAAATGCCGTACCCGACATTTCTTTTTCTGGTTCCTTACTTCGCCGAGTGTTTGGCTCTGTTACACTTCTAATATAATTTGTGGAGTACCCACTCCTCCTCAGGACAGTTTCCAGGTGTTGAATTTCTCGTTTGAGGTGTTGCGGCTCACATATTCATCCTGCTCTCGTTACGAGCGTACTGATCATGCCTCTTTTCTGGCTCGGGTGGTGGTTTGACAGTTTGTGCAGGTATCGGTCCGTGTGTGTCGGTTTTCGATACACGCTGTGTCCCAGGTTTTCGCCGTCCCTATATGTGCTGGTCACAAGGGACTTCCGACTTTATTTCTGCAAGGACGTCTTGGTGGGATAATGCAATCTCAACATCACAGATAACTCCCTTTCTCTTTGTTAGGAAATTTTGAATATAAGCCTCCATATTCTTCAGCTGAAAAACATCAATCAACTGCAGCCTGTTTGCAGACTGCCCTGTTTTGGTTTCAATTTTATACCTGTTTCTACAAATAGCTGAGATATTAACTATTTCATGTCTTAGATTATTACTTTCTGTAAACAACATTCTTCCAAGAGCCATCAGATGTAACTTTCCTACATTACCACTTTCTCCCTCTACAAAGACAATGTAGGGACCCATGTCTTTAGATTTATATGTATTATCTTTACTAGCATATTTGTTGTTACTCGGAAACGTGTTATTTCCTGTAGGAAGTACCGTTGTGGTCACAGAATTGTCCAAGTTTTTACGACTAACAGGCTTTTGGGAAGCAGGCTGCTCACTGCAATTCTTGTCTCCTATATTTACACTAAAATTACTGTCTACTCCTGGAACTTCCACAGTGTGTGCAACATTAACAATATCTACCATATCTACGTCCCCTTCAACATTACTACTTTTCACTTACCTTTGCCTTCTTCGGAACATTTGCATCAGGAGCTGCTGCCTGTTGGGCTGATGGCTATCGGTGACTTACCTTTTGTCACTGGGTGTTGTCTGTCTGACACCGCGACAAGACAGATGAACTTTATGAATGCTGATCCATCTCCATCTGGTCATTCTGATCTCCATCTGGTCATTCTCAGGACAGTGATCTTGAGAGCATCATTTCGATGGTACCCAGTTGATGCTTATTTTTAATTAACACTGTTGAAGGAGGGTGCATCATGACAGTCTCGTTGTTGTGACTCGTATGCAAAGCGATAGCCGACACTTCGCCGATATCGACTGGGATTTCGTCATTAGTTTCCATTTGAAAAATAGCCACTGAGGAAAATCTCCCAGCGACGATGCTTTGACACTTGTTACTAACTACTTGTAGTTAAAATATCCAGTAGATAAAACTAAAAAAACCTTGATAACAGTTCCACAAAACACCTGATGGAATCGGTGCCGGCCGCCGCACATAGCACAAACGACTGCTCAGCGCAGCTGCCGTAACTGCAAGCAACAATTTGTCGTTACCCGCCCGTCGAAAAGTTTTTCACTGCAGACAACACTGTTTAGAGGCTAACTGTTAATAATTAATCACCCTTTATCAATATTCTTGAGAGCGATCGGAAAAACAGCGTTGTTTATTTCATTGCTAACCAAAGATCACTATTTTGTTTCAAAAATTATTAATTTTGTTCATATGACTTTGGTTACGCACCATTCAGTCATTGCTGCGTAATGATAAACACTTTGTACACATAGAAATCACTTCTTTTGGTATAGATTAACGTTTTGATGCTCATTAGAGTTTATTATTGGTCCTTAAATGTTGATGTATGCGTCACAGAAGAATTAGACTATGGAGACCAATTCACACGTCACATCATGGATAATGAACTGCCAGCAGTTGAGATGGTGCAGCAGCGATGGTAGAGTACGGAAGCAGTGTGCTGTACATGGTGGCGGGTGATGGTCCATAATGTGTGACAGACAACTGGCAGGAAGGTGCACTGCACCACATGGCTGAAGACATACCTGGTGAGGTGCGATGTGGCTGTGTCTGCAACTCAGAAACAAGGCACTGCGTGGTAGAGTGATGGGCATGGAGAAGGCATCGGGCACCATAAGGAGCTGTGATGTGGCGCTATCTCACTAAACACACGGTGGGGGTGTGAACTTGGTCAGGTGGAGCATGTACCCTCCTCACTGTGTGGCTGGCACATGTGTCATAATGTGCAACAGACTGTGCATGCACTGGTGAGTGTTGCTGCCACTCTAAATGCTGTCTGCCAGACACCGTAGTGAAATGCTAGCATGGCGGCAGGATATGACATAGACTCCAGGGTGTTGGGGGAACACTGGCTGTGACTCTGTCTGGTGGTGGCAGCAAGGGGGCAAGTTTGACATCAGGCGCATGTGCTCAGTGTCAGACTCCACATGTTGAAAAGCAGGAGCAGGAGGAGGACCAAAAGGGAGTGTGGTGGTTGTGTCTGGGTCCCAGGTGCTGGTCAGTGGTTCAACACCACTGGCAGGGGTGGGGTTAGCAGTGAAATCTTCAGTGGCGTTACTGATGGCCCCAGCAGCAGTGTCAGCAATGGCATCAGTGGCGTTGGTGGTAGGCAGGGAGACCTCAACCGTCAGCAGCATACAGGTATTGATGAGGTAGAGTATGTAAGCAGTCTTTAACCTGTTGATGAACACAACTGAAAGGGGGCCATGGAAACACGCAGTAAATGTTTTGTAAAATGAGATGAACACCCCAGTATTGTGGGTGGAGAGGACTGGCAGGTGTCGATGGGCAGCATTAAGTGAGCACACAACATGAGGTTATAGTGCAAAAAAGTCTTGCACTCATCATGGCGTTGTGGTGGCGTCAGTCGGAGCTGGGCCATACAGTCTTAAAGCTGCTGAATGTAAGCTATGGGACAGGTAGAAGTGAGGGGGACTGTGGCTCAGTAGAGTCGCCTGGTAGGGTTAGGTGCTGCCCATACACCAGGTTGGCAGTGGACGCTTCCAAGTCGGCTTTGTGGGCCACCTGCAAACACAAAAGACTATTTGTGTCTTACCAGGTAAGGGCATATTTTAAAGTATGATGGAAGCCATGTTGTTTGCTGCAGGTTGGTAGGTGGTGGTACAATGAAAGAGGGTTCTACAAGTCTCAGACAGGATTCTGAATAAACAGAAAGTGAACTGGTGCCTGCAGTCTGATGTTTGGGACAGGGGCAGACAATACGCGAAATCCAGGAGTTGAATGTTGTGGAAACCGTTTTGACTAAATATCATGGAGGGGGACGACTCCTGCCCAGTGTTTGAATCAGTTTATCATCGTGAGAAGCTAGCAGCAGCCATCTAAGGATGGTAGGAGGCCAACGATGTCTGCATGACTGTGGCAGAACTAGTTCTAGACAGTGGAAAACGCAGCAACAGGCACGTGAGTATGATGGTCCAGCTCAGTGCTCTGGCACAGGATGCAGGCACAGATCCAACTGCAACAGCTTCATTGCATGCTGGGCTAGAAGACACGTTCCTGGAGTAGGGCAGTGGATGTGTGGATGCTGGGGGTGCTGGGTTGTGCAGGCAATTGAAAGCTAATTTGTGGAACGATGGGGGTAGGTAGTGCAGACAGAGGCCTTGGAGCCATCAGTGTGTGCAGGATAAGAAAGGATATTTTATCAAATGTGCTGGTGTTTGGAAGGGACCTGGCGGTGCTGGAGGATGAAGTCAGAATTCGGGTTATGACGTAACTGAGCTACTGTGTGGTTGATGGACTGAGTTCTGCAAAGGCCTTGTAATCTAATAGAGAGTTGATGGCGCAAAATGGCTCAGGCAGTTAGAGATGATGTTACCATTATTGGCTTTGTGGCACAAATTGGTAGAGCCATCTACTGAAATTTGGGCAGCATCTTTGGGATAAAACTGTTGTAAGAAGGCAGTGGTCAGTGAAGATGGTGAAATGGTGTCCCTTAACCGAAAGGTCGAAATACTTCACTGCCTCATAGACGATGAGCAGTTTCTGATTGGATGAAGCCCACTTACGCTGTCGTTTGGATGGCCTATCTGAAAAGAAGGGCAGTGGTTGCCTATTGTTCCCAATGCACTGTTGAAGGACTACGCCGATCGCAGACTGACTCACGTCATTGACGATAGGAAGGAGGGTGGATGGGTGGGGATGTGCCTGAGGGTTGCATTGACAAGGCAACTAAACAGATTTGCTATGCTTAGGATTCTGCTAAACTCTTTATACGTTCTTGCATGTGGAAATTGGATGACCATGCAGAATTTCTCGGGGAGGGGTCGTGAGCCAAAAGTGGAAGTGATTTTCCTTAAGAATTCAATCTCAGCTACTTCAAATCACATTTTTGTAGGTTGAGAATGATCCCTGCTGTATAAAAACGGGCAAAAATCTTGTTGAGGTGCTCACATTGTTTGGCCATGCCTGGGAGTAGATAAGAGTAGGCTAAAAAGGCCAGTGCACCACAGGAAACATTGCCAGGTATGTGCAGCATTATGGAGGCTGAAGGTCATGAAGGTGCTTTCAAAGAGGGCTGTCTTACTGATGTCCTATGGTGCAAACAGAGTCTGTGTGAAAGCTTTTGTGCAGCCTATGTTACTAAAGATGGTGGAGCTGAAAATGTCTTCACTATAGCTGCATAAGAGCAGGACAAGACAATGGTCAGGAATTGTTCTTGTATTGAGCTGCTGACAATCACTGTAAGGGTGCCAAATACCATCCTTCTTAGGTGCTAAATGAAATGTGGAGGACCAAGGGCTTTTGGATGGGTGCAGGATTCTAGCAGCAAAGGAAGAGTAGAATTCTGCCCATGTGACCCTGCACTTGTCCACTGGGAGAGCACGGGCAGGCAGTGAATTGGTGAGCCCAGAGTGGTGGCAATCTAGTACACCATGTCGAGGTGCACTTCACAGGGGGTCCCAGGGGGTGGGTGAGGAGTGACAATTGGGACAGGAGATCAGCAGAAGGACCTGTGTAAGAGAGTTGTTTAATGGTAATGGCGAGATGGGAAGTGCAAGAGGCCATGCGACCCAAACCATCAACCAGTTGATGCAGTGTGAGGTGAGGGAGAAGACTGAAATGGGAGATAAAATCTGTGTCAAGGATTGGTTCGGTAACATTAGCCATGGTGAAAGTCCAAAGAATCTCTTCACCAAGACCAAGATTAACACAGCAGGAGTGGGGGCTGTGGGAAGTGAGGTCAGAGCTGTTTACAGCTGTGAGGAGGAGCTGGACCAAGGCAGGAGTTTGCATGGGAAGATGGACAGCTCCAGGCTAGTGTCAATGAGGTAGCTGATTGGCAAGATGGGTTTATGGCACTCAGGTGCGAACGAGCCCTAGAAAGTTGCTGGGCAACCAGGCACATCTACTAGCATTTGCTCACTGTGTTTGGGTGCCATCTGCATGGCACTCTGCAGTTGGTGGTGCACTGTCAAATCGCTCACGATCCCAACACATGAACTTGGTGCTATACGAGTCTTCCAGCTCATTGGACTGGTAGGGGGTAATACTCCTGTATGAGCATGCACACTAGCAGCCGTTGTGAAGGGTTGAGGCATATTCACGTGAGCCATGTGCGTAGTGACATCTATAGGTCTGAGGTGGGGCACAGGCATGGAAGTGGAAGGGTGCAAGGCAGCGAGGGTGTTGATTAAGTTTGCCATATCACTGCTCAAACTTGCCTTGATTCGCACTAGATCTGATTGTCCTTCATGAACTATTGAATGTCCAGAAACCACTGCTGTTTGCACTTCAGGGAAGCTGGTGGGAGGGCCTGGAGCAAGGGTGGGGCGGCTGCAGTCAACGAGGGGTAGAGGGATTTGAACATCATGTCTGCAATGACAGGGGTGGCGTCGATATTTGTATGGTCTTAGGAAACAAGAGACACATGGATTGCAGCAGGCAGGTGAGAATTCCAGATGTGGTATAAAAGCCTTTCCAGCATGGGGTTTGTCTAAGGCATGGAAGTGCTACAGGAACTGGGTGACCTTCATGTCAGAACACTCCTCCAAAGAAAATAGTGCCTGAGAGCGCTTTATTTCGAAAGAGCCAGTCGCGTGATTAGACACTCTTTTCATTTATGGTAGCTGTCTGCGTAGGGCTGGTGTTGCAAGTTTCTGCCATGACAGCGGTTTTGAGATTAGCAATAGTAAGAGCGAACTTTGTTGTGTCACTCGTAATTTCAGATCCGGCAAATATCAGCTCAGTGCAGGAAAACAATAGGCGTGTGACATGGGTGTCAAATATGAGGAGTTGAGCAGGTCTCTGTTTGACTGATGAGGCAGCAATTGGATCTGTGCCTGAAGTGTATGACAAACTTAATACTGAACACAGCAAGCATACGGATCGAGGTGCACCAAAATGCAATTGTAAGAATTAAGTCTCTTGCAGTATTAAATTTGGTTCTCAACAACGATTAATAAAATTTAAAATTTAATACTGAACAGAGCAAGCACACCAAAATATAAATATTAAAGCTTAATTTTCAACCTCTGACAACTGTGGCCAAGCTCACCCAGTTTGTTGCTAAACAATAACTACTGGATTTACATTTGAAACCTGCACAGCCTTAGCAAAAGACTATAATTTAAGGAACAGTTTAATATACCAAAATTTTCAACAGACACTTCTTATTAGCAACCTAACCACCTCAAACATTTGCTATTTTCCGAGCTGTTAAGCAGCCCACCTTAGACAAACTATTGAAATAAGGGGGTTACAAGAACACTAGCTTAGCTACTTAATAACAATGTAAGAGAGTGTGCGTGATCTTCAACATGTAAGATTAAGCAGAATTCTAAAGCACACCAAACCATTAAGTTCAATACAGAAGCCGAGTGCCATCTTTCTTACAGTACTAGCAGACACATGTTTGTCTGTCTAGTCCACAATTAGGAATGGCACTCGCCACAACACACACCACTTCGCCAGGAAGCACTTTAGTCCTTGTATACAACATACCAAGAATATATGATTAGGTGACTTGCCAAAAAAAATTCTTAACGTGTACATTTTGCCGTTAAACACACTACAAAACTTCTCATCACAAGGATCAATAACAAATACAGGCCTAGAAATAATTGCTCCACAAAGTGCCTTATTCTCTCCAAAGTGACATATTGAATAGTGACAATTTTAGATAAACAAGGTTACCTCAAAATTTAAACATTAATACAGTGAAGAATAAATAGCCAGAACATCTGAACGTATTTTTCTGTTTAAAGGTACTTGGAAGTAAAGGAAAGCTGTGAGTCCTCTCTCAAGTTCCCCATCAAGCCGACAAACCCTGGTACAAAAACAAACAGCAGGCAACGCATCTCACTTCTGCTTTACTGCCTGTCCTCGTCACTACTGACTGCCTCTACACCGTCGGCACTGAGCTCATTCATGTGGTCGCCGACTTAGTCCAAGCCACCACGTTCCATCTGCCGCCATTTCTCCCCTTACATACATATCAAAATCACGTGACCGCCGCGGTGAGCACGCCCCCTGCCTCGAGGCAAGAGAAATCGATGAGCACAAAATCGACCTGAAGCTCTATGGGCATACATCAGAAAGCGGCTCTCCAAAGCGTCTTGGGAAAAGTAAAGGGAAAACGGCGCGAAAGCCTTAAGTCGATGTATAGATCATGTTAGGGAAGCTATGGCACTCACAAGCTATGTGCCCATAGCAATGCACAAGGTCGATTCACCCAATTTTTCCATGAGTAGTCATTGTGTGCCAGTCCACGGGTCCTCGTAGAAAGCACTGGTCCAAGAGAAAGCACTGTTTCACAAACGGAAGCACTGGTTCATAAACAATAGCACTGGTTTGCAACAAAAGGAGGAGCATTTGTGTGGATGTGTCATTGACCATTCATCATCTGACCATGCCAAAAGACGCTTGCTTTGCACGGAGATAGGAGCTCTGGGCAGAAGAATCGGTATACAGATTACGATCGTGGTAGTGGGGGGAGGGGGAGGAACTTTCCAGTCAGTGGGTGTCCACATGGCGCTGGTGCTATGGAGCGTTTCTAGATGCGACTGTGAGGGGACAATCATCTACTAGTGCAGAATGTGAGACAAGCCAAATTTTAGAATTTAGTGAGGCGTACAGTGGCATTCACATTGGCCACCGCATCATGTCATGTTGCATGCCTGCATCATGATGGTTTATTGGGAACAGCGCTTTGATGGCTGATGTCATCGTCCACTGTTGATCACATGACCCCATGCTCATTCCCGCCCAATAAACAGCTATGGTCTCGTCCTCCACACTTCATTCCATTGAACTTTCACTATATTATGGTTTTCGTGGTTGATATCTGCTGTTATTCTGTCTCTGTTATTCGTTTTTTATTATTTGACGTAGATTAAAAACTGTTAAGAACAGATATGTGAGCTGAGATCATGTGACTTGAATTGACTTGACCTGATGTGATGAGACATGATGAACATTGTGAATACACCCTCATGTGACTGTTCCATGATGTGACAGTGCTGTGACGCCAATGCGAATTGGCCTTTGATATTTTAGGTTTTTATGTTGGTTGTACAAAGCAGAGAC
Source organism: Schistocerca americana (assembly GCF_021461395.2). NCBI lineage: Eukaryota > Metazoa > Arthropoda > Insecta > Orthoptera > Acrididae > Schistocerca > Schistocerca americana. The sequence goes on from NC_060119.1 coordinate 88,083,882, forward strand.
TTAACTGACATTGGTTCTGGTGCTATGGTTGATGAGAGGTATTAAAAATCTCTTCCATACTTCCTGATAGTTTGAGCACTGTAATAAGATGTGTTTTGTATCTTCCTGTGTGATATCATCACAGTTACAGCAGGGGTTTGGTTTATATGCAGTCAGTATATGTGTGCTGGGAATGTCCCATGGTTTAGTCTTGTTCTGCTTAATGCAGACATCACTAGTTGAGATCCATCAACGATCTCAAACCAAGGTCTTTTCAGAATTCGTGGTTGTGTTTGGACATAGCATGTCCTTTGTGTCATAAACTCTGTGTCTACATATCATGCTTGGAGTTGAATGCTCTTTTGTGAATGAGTTACCTATATTCTGTGCACAGAAGCTTTATGACTAGTGATGTCCTGTTGCTTGCAGCCAGCTTTGCCGACTCATATGCTTTTTTATTGCCTGGAATTCCCCAGTGGGCTTCCACTCACATTAATGTGATTTGTTTCTGCATTCATAGCCACTCATAATACAAAAACCGAACTTGGAGTAGATATTCATTGATCATTTTTGAGACTTTTATAAAGTATTGCAAAAGATGAGTACTTCCGATACATATGATATGTATCACCTTTATTTCTGCAGTGGTCTCAGCAATATAGATTTCTTTGTAACTTACATTTTTGCGTTAACTGCAATTGTGCACTGAATATAGCGCATCTTATGCTGTTTTCTTCTGCTGTCTTTGAACCGTCTGTGTATATGTATGTTATGCATTTTCCTGTTTCCGCCATTTGTTTTTGCAGTACTGTCGTTGTCTGTACAAAATCAGACTCCCTCTGTCATATGGAATAAAATGTGATCTCTGAGGATGAAATGGTCATATTGGTAGACAGCCCATGTTACGTTTGAAGCTATAGCTCGCACATACCTGCCAAACCATTATATGTCACAATGAAATCATATGGCTTTTTGCCCTGATTTCCTGGGATGCATGGAACAATAGTATAATTTGGTGTATTGGATGTTCAGAACGTGATAGCTTCTCTACTACAAATTGTACCATGAGCATCTTCCTTATTATATGAAAGGGCACTTCTAGTGTTTCCACTAGTAGCGCATATGTTAGTGTCGATTTCATCATACCTAAGCAGGTACTGAAATCTATCTAAGTACTCTAAAAGATTGCTGTTTGTGTATTCATAAAACATACAACCGTAGTCCAGTCTCGTTCGAATAAGAGAGAGGTACATTAATAATAGCACTGAAGGATTTGCACTCTACCATATTGCAGTATGGGATCTAATAATATTAAGCATTCAATTGCTATTTTCAATTGAGGTACTAATGTGCACCACCTAGGTAAGCTTACTATCCAGTGTCATTTCTAAAAACTGAAACTACACCTTCATCAACAAATTTAAATTTCATAGAGTGCCTAGCACACGACTTAAAGTGCTATTTGTGGTGACCAACATTAACTTGGCCACTATATTAAAGGTGGCCCAAACATTGAGAGAAACCAGTGTATTGTTTGTCTGTGTGGAAAGTGAACTGCTTTGTTTCATAAATCGTTTAATTTTGCGTTGCAATTTCTTCAGCGAAATCTGACATAGAAGTGGACAGCACTTCTGATGCAGAATGCGTCATCAGTGACATCAGTGACATCATGGGTTTTCCTCATCCCTCCTCCTCTGAGAAAGGCCAATTTCCCTATGTACCCAGTTGTGGGAATTCAAATTTAGCTGGGTTATTCAAAATTTTTGTGGGAAATTAAAAAAATAGTCTAGTTGCAGTAGTATGTTTCCTATGGGATTAGGGCTAAAAATTCAAAATGGTGCATTGTCATGCTGGCTGACTTGGATTATGAACACCAGCCTAACTATGATCTCTCGCTCCAAGATGGTCGTCCTGGAATGCAAGATGGTGACTGAGGCATTCTGATGCTGCTCTATGATGTCACAATCCAACTCGACCTGTCGGCCTATTTATAACACTGTGGACTTCTGGCATACTGGCCCAGACTTGAGTTACTGGGATAGGTTCTATGATGACAGAATTCACAGCACTATGATGTCTTAGACAAAGGGTGTTTGTGCAGGTCCAGTCCCGTGACATGTTTTCCCCAGCTACTATTCACTCAGAGGTGAATTGTCACTGCTTCTCCTAATTCTATGTTTGGTTCTTTCCAGTTTATATCTTTAACACCACACTGGGAGCGAAAGGCTCTCGCTCAGAGGTGTATGGTTACTTACAGAATTCCTGCATACTGCTTCTCCTAACTACAATTCCTCTAGCTCATACTGGTGTCGCACCTATGACAGTTCCGTGCTCAGAGATGTAATATGCATATTGTTGATTTAAGTACCTCACGCAAAGTGGAGGATAGTGATGCACCTCATCACTTCTCCTAAGTTTAACTCAACGTGTGCACCTTTAAAACAACTGCAGGGAACAGAATAGTAATGAATAATCTTTGTTTAAGCAAATACACACCAGATCAGGAGAAGAGACCATTCTGTGATTGTGAAGTTTGTGATCGAGAAGTCTGCCTGTGGTCACTAAGAGCCTTGTCACCGTGCATCACTGCTGACATTGGAAGGCAGGGCTGCAGGATTAATTGCACTGTGTAAAGCGTAAGCATCCTGAGTTAAAATCATGGGGAAGATGAAAACACTTATACTTTCACTAAAGTGATAGGTGAGGGTGTAACAGCAATGGGTACAACAAGAATGCTGGGATTGCGAAGCACCAGAATGTTGTTCCAGCCAAGTCTACTCAATAGCGAATGTGCTGTGATGGTTAGCATTTAGAAGTACCAGAGAGTTGCCATCGCCAAGTCTACTTCGTAAGGAATTAGAGAGGAACGCTGGGACTGAGAAGCACCAGGAAGTTGCTCTAGTCAAGACTACTCAACAGTGACTAAGAGACAAATGATGGGACAGCTAGCGTGAAGTATCAATAATCTGTAACACATTCATACAAACTGGATGTAAATTAAAAATGAACAGACGCACATTGGTCTCTTGGTGGTGCAAACTTTCGCAAGTTTGTAAAAAAAAAAAAAAAAAAAAAAAAAAAAAAAGAAGTGAAGAGAAAAGAAAAGGAAAGAACCACAATACTCATATATCACATTTCATGATGAAAACATGAACTGCCACCAACAACAACGTCCAGCCCCGTCTGGTGGTAGATGACTGTAGAATCGCTTAGCGACACACCACAGGTTGTTAGTTTCATTTGAAGGAGGGAGTGTGACTACAACAGCTCGGAAGTGCTGTCGGATACCTAATAGGGACTACACAGTGAAAGTGGCAGCTCTCTGTAGATATGTTATGACTCACGCGCTTTGTCACTCTGGCGAGCAAGACCCACAAAGAGCAACATTGAGTGGTAGCGTCACTCCGACACACAAGTCTACCACATACTGGTAGCTGATCACAGCCAACCGAATTGTAGATATCCGTAAACATTACAGGGTCGGTTCTGCGCTACATAAGAAGAGAATGTTCCTGATGGCACACACACATTTCGAATTAATCATGCCAAACGTAGAATCCATCCTCGAATGCGTATTATTTTACAATCAGAGCTGCACTTCACGAAAACAAAAAACTTTGCAACTGTAGCTGCAAAAGGTTTTGATGATCACAATCGTGTCACAGGAAGTGGGACTAGATGTTTCCGTTGATTTCTAGGTCAGACGTCGAAATATCGCAAGTAAAGCGGTATCGTTTCTACAGAAGTCAGAAAACATGATAATTACTGTAATTTCTTGAGAAATGGGAATATCGGTATACATTACAGCGTCGATTCTGTGTTACACAGTGATGAAATCAACGACTCTATATAGGTCGAAAGGAATTGAATATATGTTATTGTTATTCTTTCCAGAAAAGGCACAGGACGTATTAAAAAACTGACCAGCCAAGTAGCGATATAGACCTTTGGTTGTGTGCACTGACTTGGTGATACCTCACACAATACATTTTTCATTTCTACTATAATTTCGAATCTGCAGAATGGGTGTATTTCCGACATACGGCAGACCACCCAGTGAATTATCACGTTGAGGGATTCACATTTCTACCATAGACCCAGGATTTAGAAAGGTTCCCGTGAATATAGTCGTTTGATGAAAGGTGGAACTTCTGTTTGACGACAGGGTAAATTTTTGAAAGGCTTATATGGCAGATGCATTTGTAAAAAATTTCGGTGTCGTTCGATGAGCTGACAAGATCCTAATATCATCTCTCTGTTCAGAATGACTCTGGGAGAATGCAATGTTTCGATTCCACTGATTACAAAGGAATTCAAAGGCGTGTGTACGTTTAATTCGCGGAACAGCGAAACATTAACGCTAAACTTTCCAGAACCTACAGTTGAGACACCTGAGCGATCAACATCTAATATAAACACCTCGCTAAAGTATCGTTAGTCTGTGTTGGGGGCGGCGATGTGATTACAGAGATCCAAACACAATGGTCGCAATCTGTAAGACAACGAAGCTACTACATTGTACATCAACTACAACTTCGATTCAGTCTGACATAAACCATTTATAAGTTTCCATAGGTGTATAAGGTCAACTATTTAAGAAATTCACATCCGATTACGTTCGAAAATTATGATATGTTCACAAGATCCCCTATATAAAACAACGTCAGTGATGTTACATGTGTGTGACGAAACAGCACCATCTTACGAGAGTAATAGTTTGTTTCCTTCTTATCCATGACATTTCTACACGGAAAACAGTCACTCCTGTCAGACACCAGACCACAGAGTTCCCTGTATTTACCCCTGCCCAGAAGTCAGTCACTTTATGTTCCAACACATACGTGACAGCATAATCGAAGAGCGGTTAAGATATATCCACCATAGATAGAGCCTTTCCATAGCGATCCATATTGCAGAGTACAGCTCACACAGGTTCACCACAACTGAATGCGTCAAGTTGTTTGACAGAGACACATATTCGCTCCCCCATTTTTCCATATGCAGGTGGAATAGCAGAAGGGGTCAAACCTCTTCTCTGTCTTCCTCATTGTAAATGTCAAGTATATCAAGAGATGCACATTCATCCTCCTGATTGCGAGCCAGTCCCTTCTTATAAACAAGATTCAACACGAAAAACAGTCAGCAGTGCCAGACACTAGACCACAACGCTTCCTGTATTTAACACCAACCTGAGGTCATGAACGCTATCTTTGTGTTTTAACAAATGCTTGACAACTCAGTTTAAGAGCAGTAAAGATATGTCTGCCACCGGTAGTGATCCATAACAGACTGCAAGTTGCACAGATTCACCACACTTGAGTACCTGAACGCAGTTGTGGGTGTGTGCGCTTTAAGGTGGGGTGACATCTCCCTGTCACAAACATCTTGTATGTTGTTCACTTCTTCAATACATATAGTTCCAGCTATACATGCTTGTGAATTGTCTTATCACATGGTACAGGGCATACATCAGATGGGTATACATAGGATCAGTCGTCTACCAAATGAGATGCCGTCATCTTGGATTTTGAAGTACATGTAAGAAGCCTTAAACCATGAATACACATTTTGCTTTGTCTAATAAGAAGAAGCAAAAAGTGCAGATTGAAGAAGAAAGAGAATATGAGACAGTATATATATTAATTTCTTGGGATTTTTCATATTGTGCTGCACATATTGTTCCATTGGAACAGATAGCTCATGATCGTACTCATATCCATAGACGTATCAAAGACTTGTAAAAAATTTTGTCATCTTTACTGGATGAATGTTATATTTTATGAGAGAGATGTTTCATAGATATTATATGTCAGAACAAACATGTATTTATTACAGTAAGGGATAAAGTTAATATTAAACTTTAGGAATCTGTAATGGCTGCTGTCCCTAAAGCATCATGTGTATTGTCATCTGAACAGTATATGATTCTGAAGGCTATAGATGTGCTAAAACTCTCTGATATAGCAGCAGCTGAACTAAAAGGTCTCTCTGACATTGCAAATGTATTAAATACTAAAGCTCTCTTCCCAACATCTGAACTGTTGAGTTTCATGATATATGTGAATGATGGAATAAAACATATTATAACTTGTAAATCAACAATATTATTTATGATTTTACTTATTTATGATGCAGCTTCCATATATTGTTAATTTATTAGATTTGTGTGTAAGTTCATAGCGTTTTTGTTATGCATGTTGGTATTCTGGTTTCTATGGTTATGTTTATCGATGTCAGTTTTTATTTGTAGTTCATTGTTGCCACAGGAGATTATATATTGTCATTTTGTCATTTGGAGATAGTGAGGGGAGCTTTGAACGCTAGAATATGGAATGCGAAGTGGAGAAATGGGAGCATTACCGAAATGTTCTCATGTTTGAGTTCAGTAGAGGGGTGACAGCAGTGGAGGCGTCCAGAAACACTAATGCCTTGTATGGGGATAATGTCAATGGACAGAGCATGGCGAGAAAATGTTTTTCTCGCATTAAGGAGGATCGTTTTGACTTTAGCGACTCTGCACGTTCAGAAAGATATTCCAGGTTTGGTGAAGTGCATTTAAACGCATAATCCACAGTGATCCACGTCAATGAACTCGAGAATTGGCAAATGTGATGAACTGCGATCATTCCACAATAGAGCAACATTTGCAAGAAATGGGGAAGGTTCAAAAATGGGGTATACCATAAGCCAAATCTGGCAATTCACCAGTAAACAGTGTTTAAATACAGGTGTTAAAACTATTAAAAATAGAACTGAATGAGATCTTCAATAGTCTGCTGTAGCTGTATGCATCTAAGTCGATTATTGACCCATACAATCGGTTTTGCAGCTTTTAAGTCGCATCTTCTGGGGCTTATAAATGGTAAGTCACATGGTACAGGAAGTAGTTACAAATGACCAGAGTAACATTTAGCGTGCTAAACAGTGGCTGAACAAAGTTCTCAGTCCTCCTCAACTGACAAAAAATCCAACATCAACTAATTAAAAGAAGCATCATCAACTAATTAAAAGAAGCATCATCAAAAGCAAACATGCTCATGTGTATTTGTCACCAGCACTTCAGCGAACAACATAATTACGAGCGTCCCATGTGTTGTCGAAGTGTATGCTGTGGCTGCTGTCCGTTTACTGAGACAGTGATGGAAACTGAAAGAAGGCGAGGAACACAGAAGGTAAGAAAAGTGCAACGCTAGTGCTCTGCTGCGGAACTGCGGTCACCACGCCAACTATTAGACACGCCTCTCTGTTGCAAAAATTAAACCTGGGTAGTAGTAATATAATAACGTTACTAAGATGAACTACTAATTTCTGAACGAGTAAAACAGTGTATACTTTAATCGAATTGGTTTGCCTCCAAGTGGACTGGCAGTGGGAGTAAACATGAATATTAACACTAAAAAAGCTGTAATAAGGTAATCAACTAGTTAGATGTTGCGGCTCCAAACCTAAAAAAATTCAAATAGTCAAAATTGGCCAATAAAGCTTGAACCCTTAAATCCATAAGAGGGAATGTGGTGGTAGTTCTTGTTATCCTGCCTAACAAGTGATAAAGTGACAGAAAATGTGGAGCGATTATCGGAAGATCTTGTCTTGTTCAATACTTCCTTCCTAATATTGTGAACAAAATTCATATCGTAACCATTAGCAAGTGCAATACTTTGTTTAACCTGGTACTCCTGGTCAAAAGTCTGGGGGTTTAGGGGAACCTGATGGAGGTGGTAGAGAAGCGAACGAAAGGCAGCCTTTTGATATTTCATGGGTTTACTGGAAGAACGATGGAGCATAGTGTCAGTGGCTGGTTGTTTCTGGTAAATACAAAAAACAAAAGTACTCTTACTTCATGTGATTAAGAGGTCAAGGTGGTCCATCAGAAAACCGTAAAACTCATTGGGGCCTTTATATACTAAGAGAAACATCATCAATGTAACGAAACCAACCAAGGATTTCTACATCTGCTCGCTTGATTCGTGAACTACACCAATCATTCATATCCTGTACCGCTACTGGTGACGAGAAATGGTGTCTTTGTGCTAATATAACGAAAAGAAAGGAATCCAAAAAAAGCACCAATTCCTTGTACAAAGATGTGTGTGCATCCACAAAAGATAATGTTAAGCATCCGATGGAACAGCGGTGATGTAATGTACTATAAATTGCTCCACCAAGGGGTAACCATCTCTGCTGACATTTATTGTCAACAACTGAGACATCTCACAGACAAAATCCAAGAACAACGACCAAGAAGGCTGCGTGAAGTGATGCTACTCCACGATAAGGCCTGTCGGCATTCTGCTAGACTGACAAACTATACTAAACACATCAAATAATGTTTTACATCACCCCGGTTCCCAGAACACCTGAACATAGATGTTGACTGTGGATATTGTATCACAGACACAGTACCTTTGACTGTTCACAGGTGTCACTAAACCCGCCCAAATATGTAAACAATCGCGCATGAGCAGCGCCTATTAGGAGGAGGGGGTCCGACAGACGATCAGTTACAGTAATTCCACCAGGGAAGAGGTACACGGCTCGTGTTGCCTGTAGTTCAACCATGCCTAGACGGTCACTACCACGGTTCGATAGCGTCCGCATTGTTGGCTTGTGCCAGGAAGGGCTCTCAAGAAGGGAAGCTTCCAGGTGTCTCAGAGTGAACCAAAGCGATGTTGTTCGGATATGAATGAGATACAGAGAGACAAGAACTGTCGATGACATGCCTCACTCAGGCCGCCTAAGGGCTACTACTGCACTGGATGACCGCTACCTACGGATTATGACTCAGAGTAACCCTGACAGCAACGCCACCATGTTGAATAATGCTTTTTGTGCAGCCACAGGGCGTCGTGTTACAACTCAAACTATGCACAATAGGCTGCATAATGTGCAACTTCACTCCCGACATCCATGGCGAGGTCCATCTTTGCAACCACGACACCAACGCGGTACAGATGGGCCCAGCAACGTGTCGAATGGACCGCTCAGGATTGGCATCACGTTCCCTTCACTAATGAATGGCGCATATGCCTTCAACCAGACAACCTGGTTGGTCTGAACGCCTTAGACACACTGTCCAGCGAGTGAAGCAAGGTGGAGGTTTCCTGCTGTTTTGTGGTGGCATTATGTGGGGCCGACGTACCCCACTGGTGGTCATGGGAGGCGCCGTATCTGCTGTATGATACGCGAATGCCATCCTCTGACCGATAGTGCAACCATATCAGTGAGGCATTCGTCTTCATGGACGACAATTCGCCCCGCCATCGTGCACATCTTGTGAATGATGTGATGATTTGTCAACAATTCTAAACTTAAAACTAAGCAATTTGGTACCTGCAGGGTGACATCACTGAAATACTGTTACCCTGCTCAGTTGTTTACTGTGTTGGAATATTGCATGAGAATAACGTATTAGCAGTTCATAGCGGAGACTTCACTCTTGGTAGGTAGGTAGTGATCTAGGATGCTACAGGTGATAAGTGGGTAGAAATCTGCTGGAAATCTTAGATGACCTATGTACAATATAAAACACTGGTAATTTACGTAAGGAATCATCTAAAATGCAGTAGTAGCCTTGACAGTGGATCATATTCTATTTATAGGGAGTATTGTAGGATATTAACATTTCGTCTGTATCGGTATCAAAGTCCCATCATACCAACACATGTCTACAGCGAAAATTGGTTTTAGATTTTAAAAAATTATATTGCCGCCCTTCAAATTAGTGTGTGGGTCGCTATGCTACAGATGAATGAGAATCGTGCAGTTAGTTGGGTACTACTGTAATCTGAATTCGTCTCGGAGCCTTGTGTTTGAATTGCATCTACTACTACAAATGATAGTATGGTACTCTACCAGCTGAGCCACAGTGACCCACAGATCTGTACGAGCTATTGTAGCACATTATCCTGGACAAACACCCTTAGAGTTCATGAGAAATGGGAGATGTATGTTTTTGAGGTGTTACAGACATGATGCTGCTTTTGCTAAACTTTAAACGTTAGAAAGGCGACTATGCATACTGTGGAAGCCTGCATACAATACACTGTGGACAATTTCTTATATCAATGCTAGCTGACCCCTTTGCTATTCCATCTGTATGTGGGGAAATGCGGGAATGAACATGTCCTCTGTCATGTAACTTTAAGTGTGTGGTGAACCTGTGCGATGTGCACTCTACAATATGAACCGCTATGAAGGGACTGCCTACAGCAGACATATCTTTACTGCTCTTCAATTGTGTTGTCAAGGACTTGTTGGAACACAAAGTTAGCATTGCTTACTTCAGATTGGTGTTAAATACATAAATACGGGGAGTGCTGTGGTCTAGCATCTGGTACTGCTGACTATTTTTGTGTTGACTTTTATTTATAAGAAGGGCGTGGCCCACCACCAGGAGGATGAATGTGCACTTCCTGATATTCTCGACATTTACATTGAGAGAGAGAGAGAGAGAGAGAGAGAGAGAGAGAGAGAGAGAGAGAGAGAGAAGAGGTTTGGCTCCTTCTGCTATTCCATATGTATATGAAGCAATAGGGGAGCGAATATGTGTCTCTGTCAAGCAACTTGAAGCATCCAATTGTGGTGAACCTGTGTGAACTGTACTCTGCAATATCGATCGCTATGGAGAGCAGCACAGTGAATGCATTATTGTAGCCAAGAAAGACACGAAACTCACGTCTACCACAGTAGTACTAGTTTATATGCCAACTAGCTCTGCAGATGATGAAGAGATTGAAGAAATGTATGGGGAAATAAAAGAAATTATTCAGATAGTGAAGGGAGACGAAAATTTAATAGTCATGGGTGACTGGAATTCGGTAGTAGGAAAAGGGAGAGAAGGAAATGTAGTAGGTGAATATGGATTGGGACTAAGAAATGGAAGAGGAAGCCGCCTGGTAGAATTTTGTGCAGAGCCTAACTTAATCGTAACTAACACTTTGTTTAAGAATCATGAAAGACGGCTGTATATGTGAAAGAGGCCTGGAGATACTGGAAGATTTCAGGTGGATTATTTAATGGCAAGACAGGGATTTAGGAACCAGGTTTTTAATTGTAAGACATTTTCAGGGGCAAATGTGGACTCTGACCACAATTTATTGGTTATAAATTGTAGACTAAACCTGAAGACACGGCAAAAAGGTGGGAATTTAAGGAGATGGGACCTGGATAAACTGAAAGAGCCAGAGGCTGTAGAGAGTTTCAGAGAGAGCACTAGGGAACGGTTGACAAGGACAGGGGAAAGAGATGCAGTAGAAGAAGAATGGGTAGCTTTGAGAGATGAAATAGTGAAGGCAGCAGATGATCAAGTAGGCAGAAAGAGGAAAGCTAATGGGAATCCATGGGTAACATAAGAGATATTGAATATATTTGATGAAAGAAGAAAATATAAAAATGCAGTAAATGAAACAGGTGAAAAGGAATACAAACGTCTCAAGAATGAGATCGACAGGAAGTGCAAAATGGCTAAGCAGGGATGGCTAGAGGACAAATGTAAGGATGTAGAGGCTTATCTCACTAGGGGTAAGATAGATACTGCCTACAGGAAAATTAAAGAGACCTTTGGAGAAAAGAGAACCACTTGTATGAATACCAAGAGCTCAGATGGAAACCCACTTCTAAGCAAAGAAGGGAAAGCAGAAAGGTGGAAGGAGTATATAGAGGGTCTATACAAGGGTGATGTACTTGAGTACAATATTATAGAAATAGATAAGGATGTAGATGAAGATGAAATGGGAGACACGATACTGCATGAACGATTCGACAGAGCACTGAAAGACCTATGTCAAAAAAAGGCCATGGGAGTAGATAACATTGCAATAGAACTACTGATAGCCTTGGGAGAGCCAACCATGACAAAACTCAATTATCTGTTGAGCAAGATGTATGAGACAAGTGAACTACCCTCAGATTTCAGAAGAATATAATAATTCCAATCCCAAAGAATGCAGGTACCGACATGTGTGAAATTTGCCAAACTGTCAGATTAATAAGTCATGGTTGCAAAATAGTAACACGAATATTTTACAGATGAATTGAAAAACTGGTAGAAGATAACCTCAGGGAAGATCAGTTTGGATTCCACAGAAATGTTGGAACATGTGAGGCAATACTGACACTACGACTTATCTTAGAAGATATGTTAAGAAAAGGCAAACCTACATTTCTAGTATTTGTAGATGCAGAGAAAGCTTTTGACAATGTTGACTGTAATACTCTCTTTCAAATTCTGAAAGTGGCAGGGGTAAAATACAGGGAGTGAAAGGCTATTTACAATTTGTGCAGAAACCAGTTGGCAGTTATGGGAATAAGGGGCATGAAAGGGAAGCAGTGATTGAAAAGTGAGAGAGACAGCGTGGTAGCTTATCCCCAATGATATTCAATCTGTTTATGGAGCAAGCAGTAAAGGAAACAAAAGAAAAAATTGGAGTAGGAATTAAAATCCATGGAGAAGAAATAAAAACTTTTAAGGTTTGCTGATGACATTGTAGTTCTGTCAGAGACAGCAAAGGACCTGGAAAAGAAATGAGATGAAATGGAAAGTGTGTTGAAAGGAGGATATAAGAAGAACATCAACAAAACCAAAATGAGGATAATGGATGGAGTCGAATTAAATCAGGTGATACTGAGGGAATTAGATTAGAAAATGGGACACTTAAGGTAGTGGATGGGTTTTGTTATCTGGGGAGAAAAATAAATGATGATGGCTGAAGTAGAGAGCATATAAAATGTAGACTAGCTCTGACAAGGAAAGCGTTTCTGAAGAAGAGAAATTTGTTAACATCAAGTATAGATTTAAATGTCAGGAACTCTTTTCTGAAAGTATTTGTATGGAGTATGGCCATGTATGGAAGTGAAACATGGACGATAAAAATTTTGGATAAGAAGAGAACAGAAACTTTGGAAATGTGCTACAGAAGAATGCTGAAGATTAGATGGGTAGATCACATAAATAATAAGGAAGTATTGGATTGGGGAGAGGAGAAGTTTGTGGCACAACTTGACTAGAAGAAGGGATCGGTTGGTTGGACATGTTTTGAGGCATCAAGGGATCACCAATTTATTATTGGAGGGCAGCGTGGAGGGTCAAAATCGTAGAGGGAGACCAAGAGATGAATACACTAAGCAGATTCAAAAGGATTTAGGTTGCGGTAGGTACTGGGAGATGAAGAAGCTTGTACAGGATAGAGTAGCATGAAGAGCTGCATCAAACCAGTCTCTGGACTGAAGACTACAACTACAACATGGAAAGGTTCAATCTATGGCGGGTATATATTTACTGCTATTCGATTATGCTGTCAACTATGTGTTGGAACGTAAAGTTCCTGGCTTCTGGTCAGGGTTAAATACAGGGATCGCTGTGATCTGGTGTCTGACATGAGTGGCTGTTTTTCGTGTCGAATTGTCATGGATAAAGAAGGAACAGACTATTACTCTCATAAGATTGGGCTGTTTCATCACATACGTTTAACATCACTGACGATCATTTTATAGGTGATGATGTGAACATACCATAGCTTCCGAACGTAATCGGATGTGAATTTCTTAAATATTTGACCTCATACACCTATGGAAACTTATAAATGGTTTCTGTCAGACTGAAACGATGCTGTGTTTGATGTACAATGTAGTGGCTTCGTTCTCTTACAGTTTGCGACCATTGTCTTTGGAGCTCTGTAATCACATCGTCACCCTCAACAGAGACTAACGGTACTTAAGCGAGGTACTTACATTAGATGTTGATTGCTCAGGTGTCTCAACCGCAGGTTCTGGAAAGTTCAACAATAATGTTTCGCTGTTCCGCGAAATGAACGTAGACACACCTGTGAATTCCTTTGTAATCAGTGGAATCGAAATATTACATTCTCCCAGAGTCATTCCGAACAAAGAAATTATGATCTTTTCTGCTTTTCGAACGACCCTGAAATTTTTTACATATGCGTCTGCCATATAAGCCTTTCAAAAATATAGCCTGTCGTCAAACAGAAGTTCAACCTTCCGTCAAACGACTACATTCACGGAAACATTTAAAATCCTGGGTCTATGGTAGAAATGTGAATATCTCAACGTGATAAATCACTGGTTGGTACTGCCATATGTCAGAAATACACCCATTCTGCAGGTTTGGAGTTATAGTGTAAATGAAAAATGTATTGTCTGAGGTATCATCGAGTTGGTGTACACAACCAAAGGTCTATACCGCTAGTCGGCTGCCCAGTATTGAAATACGTCCTGTGCCTTTTCTGCAGACAGTATAACATCAACATGTATTCCATCCCTTTCGACCTATCAAGAGTTGTTGACTTCATCATTGTGTAACACAGAATCGACGCTGTAATGTATACCTATATGCTATTCTAAAGCTATTCCCATTTTTCAAGAAATAACAGTAAATCTCATATGTTTTCTAACTTCTGTAGAAACGGTACCGCTTTGCTTGCGATATTTCGACGTCTGACTTAGAAATCAACGGAAACATCTAGTCCCACTTGCTGTCATACGATTGTGATCGTGGAAATCTTTTGCAGTTGCAGTTGAAAAGTTCTTTTATTTCATGAATTACAGTTCTTATTGTAAAATAACACGCATTCGAGGACGTATTCTACATTTGGCGGGACAAATTCGAAATGTGAGGGTGTACCATCAGGAGCATTCTCTTCTTATGAAGCGCAGAACCGACGTTGTACTGTGTACCGATATGCACAATTCGTTTAGCTGTTGTCAGTTACCAGTATGTCATAGACATCGGTATCGGAGTGTCGCCAACCACTCACCATTGTTGTTTGTGGGTCTTGCTGGCCAGCACGCCAAAGTGGATTAGTCATAATACATTTACAGAATGCTGCCACTTTCACTGCGCATTCCCTGTTAGGTTTCTGACAGCGCTTCCCAATTGTTGTAGTCATATTCCCTCCTTCAGATGAAACTAGCAACCTGTGGTGTGTCGCTAGGGTGTTCTACAGTCATTTACCATTAGTTGCTGCAGCTCTCTGTTGGTGGCGGCATTTCATTTTTTCGTCTTGAAATGTGATGTACAAGTATGGTGCATAGAAAATATCATACTTTTCTGTCATACGTATTTGTCATGTTTTGATGGGTATGATTCACATTGTCAAAAAGAATAAGTGTGTTTCATTCTCAAATGTTGCTACTTCATGCCTTCTAAATTTCCATCCATTATGTATGTATGTGTGTGTGGGTTACAGATTATTGGTGTTACTCATTCGCTGTCCAGTTATTCATATCCCATTCTCTACTGAACAGACATGGCTGGAGGATCTCTCTGGTGCTTCTGAGTCCCAGCATTACTCTCTCATTCCCTATTGAGTATGCTTGGCTGGAACAACTCCCTTGTGGTTCTCAATCCCAGCATTTCTCTCCTGTTCCCTGTTGTGTAGACTTTCCTGGAGCAACTGTCTCGATGTTCTCAGTAGTGACCAACCTGGCACATTCCCAAGTGAGTAGACTTGGTTGGGGCAAGTATCTCTTGTGTTTCTTAACACCAAAATCCCCCTTATTTACACTGCTGTTGTCATTTTCCTGTCACCTGAGTTAAAGTGCAAATATTTTCATCTTTCCCATCATTTTATCTTGAGACCCTCATGTGCTACTCGGTGCAGCGATTCCTGCAGCCCTATCTTCTGACGTCCACAGTGGTACACTGTGATATGGCTTTTAGTCGCCGTGGGCAGACCTTTTGATCATAAGCTTTGTGATTGCAGAAAGGGGACTTCTTCCCAAGCGGATATTCGTTTGCTTAAACGAAGATGAATTGTTTCTATCCTACACCCTAGAGTCGTTTTCAGCATACCATATGCAGAATCAAAAATTTCTGGACAAAGGGTGTGGGTGCAGCGCTATCCTCCTTTTTCAGGTGAGGTAGCTGAATCAACAGTATGCACGTCAGGCATGTGTGCACACAACTGTCAGCAGTGCAAGGTAGGGAAATTGCACTTAGGAGAAGCAGTAAGCAGGAACACTATAAGTAGCCATATACCTCTGAGTGAGAGGCTTTCGCTCCCTCTGTTGTATAAAGATATGAAGTAGAAAGAACCAAACATAGATTTCGAAGAAGCAGTGACCATTCACCCCTGAGTGAAAAGCAGCTTCGGAAAATGTTTCATAGGGCTGGACATGCACAAACATCCTTTGTCTCAGATGTGGTAGTGCCACTGTTGTGGAAGGTGAATTCTGACATCACAGTTCCTATCCCATTATCTAAGGTCTGGGTCAGCATGCCAGGTTACCACATTGTTATAAGTAGCCTGAGATGTTTGAGTTGGATTGTAACATCTTGAAGCTGCACCAAAATGTTCCAGTTGTCATCTTGTGGTTCAGGTCGGCCATCTTGGGTTCTGATGTCATAATTATGCTGGTGCTCATATCCCAAGTCAGCGAGCATGATAGTTCACCACTTTGAAGTTCCTGCTGAATCTTACATAGGACAACAGTCTACTTCCATAAGAAATACACTAGTGAAATTGGGCCACTTCTTTTAATTTCCCACCACAATTTGTGTTTTCAACATTTTATACATAGGACAATTGGTCTTTTCCAGAGGAAAGAGGATGGGGAAAATCCATGTCACCAAAGACGTTATTGATTACACACACTGCACCAGAAATGGCTCTGTTATACTACTGCCAGCAAATATCAAATGAGACAAAATGTTTCGAATTACAATGAGCTCAGATCACTCTGAAGAGAAATGTACATATGATATACATGATAGGAGGTGCCTTTGGCCAAGGCTATCCTAACTGTCTTTAATTTTCCGCAACATTTACAAAAAAAAAGAAAAGAAAAATATGAAATGGTACAACCAGGACCAGAAAAACGAACTTCGACAATTCGGTCATTAATACTCTTAATGACTAATGAGTAGCACAGGAAGTCTGTAATTTAATAATCATACTGATTTCACAGATTTTCATACAAACAAAAATATCATTTCTGCTAGCTAAGTACGATGCATTTTTGAGTTTGCTCCATAATCCTTAGAAGGTACTTGCTCTTTTTCGTTTATTTACGTTCAGTTTGTGGGCAACAATAAGCTGTTGAGGCTGGACGAACATATTTTGAGTCGTCTTGCAGTATTATCTACATAAAAAAGTTTACTATACTTCGACTAAAACTTTTCTTGTTGCCAGGTAACACAGAATCCATCGCTGTTTACAGTCTTTGGGGAAAAAATAAAGCTAGCATGAGCTATTTGCAGTTTGTCAAAGTCAATGTCAAGAGAAGGGGGTGATGTGGGGGACGACGCCCTTGATCACAGATAAAGTTGCTGACGGTTATCCAATTTGCTTCTAATATGGGGGACGCACAGCCACTGTATGAAATTTAATTTCATGTGCCTTCACCTGTATTGTGTACATTCACATGTGTTAAACAATGTCTTGGTATGTCTCCCTTCCTACTGAACATGACTACTAGAGATTTCTGCAGCATCATCATCAGAATATTTCCACAGAACCACTGGCTCCAGTTCTTTATATATGAGATAAGATTTTTTTTATCGCCTCCTAAAGTGTTGCACACGAAGTAAACACACATATGTCATTTGCAAACCAAATAATACTAAGTGATTGGGTTAACACTCTCTCTATGTCATAAGTATACATTGCAAATAATAGTGGCTGAGTGCCGATCCTTGTGGTATGCCATTGCTCACTGTATGTGGGCCCTTCAACCCATTATTCTTTCTGATATATACAGTTCGTTCACTGATTAATGTCGACATTCCTGCTGCAAACTGAGATTGTGCTCGAAATTATAGTAACTTATCTAATAGGATGTTTATCTGAACTATATTGAAGGCTTTTACATAATTCTAAAACAGGGCTGCTGCATAGTTGCGCTCACCAAAGCCAGATAACACTGGAGAGACTAATATAAAAATGTTGTCCACAGAAGCTTTTCCTCTATGAAGTCCAAATTGAGAGCCAGCTACTAATGATGAAGATTCTGACTACCATTCCAATCGCATTTTATTAGTTTTTCTATTGTTTAACAATACATGAGGATAGTGCAATTGGTCTGTAAGAAGTGGCTAACCTTGGACCTTGCCATTTTTTTGTGTATATGGTCCGGTCTGTGTCTTCCATTCTTTGATTAATTCTTGATCCATTCAGATTCTATTTACATATTTGGAGTAGTTCTAGGGCATCACCAGGCATATTTAGTATCATGGGATATGTGATGTGATCCAGTCCAAGGGATGTGTTGTGGCTCTCTGTGATGACTGGTGTTAGCTTGTCAGTACTGAACGATCCAGTAAGTACAAGTTGATCTGTTAATGTTTTCCTTTACCTCCATGGTTGCTTGTTGTGAGCACTTGGTGGAGTAATAGGTCACAGAATTTTTCTATCCATGACTGTATGTAGCGGCAATGTTTTTAATGCTGTTGACCTTGTGCTATATCTCTGATGGGTTAGTATTCTTGGTTAGACTGTTGATATATTTTAATCCAGCTTCTCATCTTGACTGCTCTTCTTGGGTCAATCTGTTGCTTGTTTCTAGTTCAAAAAGACGTTCTTCTTAAATA
This sequence comes from Schistocerca americana, assembly GCF_021461395.2. NCBI lineage: Eukaryota > Metazoa > Arthropoda > Insecta > Orthoptera > Acrididae > Schistocerca > Schistocerca americana. Next base: position 88,102,405 of record NC_060119.1, read on the forward strand.
TCTGAACACATTCACCTAATTCTTTCTTTCTGTCTCGCATTGTTTTGGAGCAGTCTTCATTATTGCTTTGGTGCAGTGTTCATTCCACCATTGACTGTCCAATTTTCTTGCTTTTGCTGTTAAAGGTCTTTTTGGGACTGATTCCTTTGCTGCATGGTATGTGCTGTTCCACAGCTGTGTATAAGCTCTGCGTGGGAGTCGTTTTTTCCATTGATTTTATCGCTAATTCAAAGATTTGGCGATATTTATACAAATCCACTTTCTCCATGTTCAAGATCGATTTGCAAGAAATATGGGCTTGATTATTTTTCCTGCAATGTACATTACTAGTTATAAGGAGATGATTTGATCCCATGGTGTCTCACAGAACAGACCATGGTGTTATTTGGTTTTACAGAAAGAAGCTAATGTTATGTCTGTTGCAGCTGACTTCATCCATGGTCCTCTGTTTAATGTTTCACATCTGCCATTGTATATGATCATACTGCAGTCATCGATACAAGAAATGATGTAGTCTCCTGCCAGTGAAGTCATAAAAAAAGTAGCAGCAATTTTGGTATATTCTGAAATATTATGCATAGGTGTTGTTCAAAACCCTGACAATTCACGGGCGAAGTCGTAAGTAATTTCCTTCATTGATTTAAAGAAAGCATATGATAACAAAAGAACTAGTTTTGGATAAGCAAACAACCTAAATAATAAAAGATACTATTATGAACAGTTTTCAAAAGTTAAATTCATGAGTGAGGTATTGTAACCATTTGAAATAAAAACAGTAGTAAGACAAGTGGATGGGCTTTCCCAAAAACTGTTTAATTGTGCACTTGAGAAAGTAATCAGAGAATGGGACAAAAATATAAAGAGTGGAATAAGACTTGGTTGCAATAAGAAAAATCTCAAGATCAACTGCTTTGTCTTTGCACATGATCTGCCCCTCCTCGATGAAACAGTGGAGGAAGAAAAGCAAGAACCCTTTAACTAGAGAAACAAAAGCTAAAATAAGTCTTAGCATTTCTTTTGAAAAAACTAAAATCATGATAATCAACAAACACATTAATAAATACATAAAAGTCCCAGAACAGAAAATAGAAACAGTAAAATAACAGAATGTGAAGCAATGGGTTCCAGAAGAAACAAATTGGAACTGGCCTTCCAATCGACAAAAGAGGCACAGAACAATAAATCTCTCTTTCATGGGGGTCCAAAACTAAACTTTACACAACAGTGATCAACCCAGAAGCATTGTATGTGGCAGAAAACTTACCCATAAATTGCTTATCTATAGAGAATTACCGACCAGTTTCATTACTGTATTATTTTTCAACAATAATAGAGACTATTATAAAAAACAGACTTGTGGATTATTTAAATAAGTACTAACTTCTGTGTAAGAACTGTTTTGTTTCTGGTCTGGAAAGGGAATAGGAGCTGCTATTACTAAATTTACAAAAATTATTTTGTAAGTCCTACATAAAGGAGACCAAGTAACAGGCATTTTCCAAGACCTCAGTAAAGCATTCGACACAGCTGACCATGAAATATTTCTAGGAAAACTTGAAGCACTAGGAATAAGGAGGGTTGTAAATAAATGTCTTACCTAGTAGACAGAGTGCAGTGAGTAGAGGCTTCCCAAATTTCATGTGGTTTAAATTATATGGTGAAACAAATTTGAACACTATAGTACCTCAAGGGAGTGTTTTAGGCCCAATACTATTTCTCACTTACATTAATGACTTCCCACTGTGGGCCACTCAAGAAGAAATAATGTTATTTACAGATGACAGTAATATAATAATTACAGATAGGATGCTAAAAATATTAGAAGCAAAAGCTGAAAAGGCACTTATGGCAGTCCACAAATGGTCAAATAACAAGAAAGTAACTCTTAATGTAAACAAGACTAATAAATAGAGTGCTACACAAATAAAGAAACGTAATATAACGAAACTTAACATTTGTAAGGTGACCAGAGCTAGCACCAAATTTTCAATGATGTAAGTTGATCAACAATTAAAATAGGATGAACATATCAGGCTACTTCGAAAAGGAATTAGCACAGCATACCTTATGATTATTAAGCATGGTGTGTAATAGCTCAAGTCTAGGAACAACTTACTCTGCACACACATGTTCTATCATCACATGTGGCATAATATTCTAGGGTCCAAATGCTTAGATTGTGGGGTGTGTGTTCAAACTGTAAAAATGAGCCATTGGAATAATGAAAAAGAGTTACAAAAGGGCCCACTACATCGAAGTATTCGAAAAGTTTAGTATTCTGACAGTTCCGAGTGCATATATATTTCAAACTGGAGACTTTACACAGAAAAACATTGAGTAATATGCAGCACATGGCTCCATACTTGATCATCAAACCCGATACAGCAATTACTTATACAAAGATAGAATGAATAAATCGAAGACCCAAGTCAGTATGTTTTACCAATGAGTCAAGATATATAATTAACTGCCAAAAAGAGATAAAAAACATATAGGAACTCTATAAATTTAAAACATGTCTTGAAGAGTAACTACTAAAAATGGGTTTTACTCAGTTTAAACGTTCATGTACCATAAAATTATTACAAATAAATAACCAGGTTGACCAGTAACGAAGCATACAAAAAGAATGGACTATGCTTGTAAGTGACACAATAAATTGTAGTTCGTAATTTACTCCTCACAATTTAAAACTAAGGTGTATTATGGGAGGAGTCTTACAATTCATTTGTCTTGGTTGAAGCAGATTCTTTCTGCCTTATGTAATCGAAAGATATATATAATTTCTTATGTATATCCTGTTTTTTTCCATTGTCTTGTGTACCTCTATTATAAATAGCGCATACTGGTATGTCTACAAGTAATGACAATGTCCATAAAAAAGAAATTTGTCAATGCATGAATGGTTAAATAAATATAACAAAAATAATCATAGTCCAGATAGAACAATTAGAACCAAAAGAAAGAAAAAATAAGAAAAATCATAGGAACAACATTTCAGGGTAATGAAATAGTACACATAAAGAATGATACCTTCTTCAAAAAACTAAAAGGCTCTAGATACCTATGCAAAAAGAAAAAATATTATGGGCATCTCAGAATGAGCTCCGATAAACTAACTAAAAGATTTTTTCCTTCCTACTGTAACAGCATAACGAAAACTAACTGGTTCATGGAAACTGAAAAAGACCTACATGAAGTAAAAATTACAGAAAAAACATTACTCTATAGAACTGCTCAGATTAGAACTGAAGATGAAGAAATTATGTTCAAGACAATACTAAAATAAAAACGAAAGCTCTCATCTCGGTAGAGGAGATAAGAAGAAGGTCAGATAAAATGAAGAAATATTGGACACAAAGAAGGAATAACATGCAAAGAAACGATTGGTTCATTATTCCAAAAAGGGTGAAACAAAATAAACAGAAGAAAATAAAGATTAAAGGGCCCCTCACACAGTCAATAACATTGCCAGACTACCAACATACTCATCGTTTGAGAGCGCATATTGACATATTGTCAATACTAGAAATACTGACGATCAGTATTGATGGAACTCAAGATATTCTCAGTATTGTGTGAATGTGTGACGTCGAGTATAGATGCTGACAGAGTTTCAGGAACCAGCCAAGTGACTTTTGTGTGCACTGTTAATTTTTGAATATGTCGTTGTGTATGTCATCCCTCAGATTCCGTTTCACCCTAAGGAATTTTAATAGACGTATGCAAGGATAATCATTGTATATAATGCTTTAGGATAGTTAGCGTAGGGTTCTCTATAACACTGTCTACATGCTTAATTTGAAAATATAGTACAGATTGGAGTATTACACAGCAGTTCGGAAAAACGGTCCCATTTTGAAAACTATGGCATATATCTGCAATGACTAGCATGACATTTGCGAAATGCATGTCAGTTTCAACAAATTATCACAAAGCATAAAAAATTGTTTTACGTTGATTGGCTGAACAGGTATTTGCCAGGCAGATATAACTACTTCACAGGTTCCCACAGACTTTTGCTAATGTGCTAGCTGATATTATTGAACTACCTGTCGCCAGAAATCTCTTGTCAGCTGCGACTGCCTCCATTTTATCTCATATAAAAAATAATAACTTGACGTATGATGCAGGACTCATCGTAAAATAATTTATGAAATCTTTTGGGTCCTTGGATCTGACTTCAGTCAGAAAATTAACACGCGACCTGCCGATCTGTTTTTCTAACCATTCTCAGACCCGTTCTGTTCCTTGCAAATTATAGCTAATGTAACTGCTGCACACGCTTTATTTTGAGTGTTTGACATCTTAACCTTGTAAAATGGCGTTATCAGTTGGCTGTTTTAGTAAATGTCATTGATAGTTTAAGGTCCCTTAAATATACTGCAGGCCTGACAAACTAGAATTGTCAATACTGAACGTGTTCAGGCTCCTTAAGGATACAGGGTGCTTTTCTTGCTCAATATTATGTAAAAATCAACACCTATTTCTTTCAGGCACTGTTCATAATCTATGCGATTTACAGATTTTTTGTTGATATCAGGTAATGCAAAATACTTTCTAAACTAATTAGAAGATTTTTGAATATTTTTGAACCTGCTTAGGGTTATTAAAAAATTACAAAGAAATTGATGCATTTTTTTCCAAAATGCTTCCTCAGACTGAGGTACCATTTAATCCAATGTTATACATTTGAAGGAGACCATATTTTTACCAGATACACATGGCATGATGACTGAGGTACTCGACCTATGTAATTCCACCAATAATGTATATTACGTGGATAAAAAATATCACATCTTACATTTTTATTTTTATAATGTTTACTAATAAAATGTTATTTTTTCTATAATTTAGTTGATTCTGCAATAAAGCTTAGGCCTACTACATAAGTATGGACTACTGCAAGTTACAGAAAAAAATTAGAGCAATGCTTTATAAACAGGAAATATTTGTACCTGAATTCTGAAAATTGTGTGAAAATGCAAATGAAGATATGAGGCCAATTAAACTGTGCCTCGGAATGGTCCAGAAGCATAGTCTTCATCCTGCACCATTTCTTGATCTTCAAGCTTCCACTAGGCATTCCTTTTAGCGTTTCTTGCTTCTTTGGTAACTTGAAGAGCGAAATCTTCCAGCTTCATGCACCTATTGTCTATCACAGGCAAGCAATTGATCTTCCATATTAGAGCCACATTTTATGCCTAAATTTCTCAGAACTTCCAACCTTCCTATCACTCAATCATTGAAACATATCACAGAATATAGTACACGAACTTTTAATGTATTTAGTCCTTCAAAAACATTCTTGGGTAATCTTTCCGATATGCAATGATTGAAACTTTCATTCATATTCTGAATGTCTACATGAAGACATCTACTAAGCAAAACAGGGTCACTCAGGTCTCCAAAAATTGCTTATCATGGTATATTTGACCACTTTCTTTTCCTTTTTGGTAACCACACCAAGAATCTACTCCTTTAGGGCAAAGTCCGTGAAGAGGTCTGGTATTCTGTGGACAACTTATGGAAGTAGGTGCCCCATACAGCTTTTTGCATTGGTGTAACATCATTCAGAGGTGCAGTTCGTCTAATGGCCAGTCCATTATAACTCTGCAGTAGGTCTATTTCGGTTTCTGTCAATTTGCCTCGGCCAGACAGACGTTTTCCATCAGATAGCAACTTTCCTTTCATTTCTCTTCGTAGCTTCCTCAATCTAGCACCCATTCTCTTTTGCACATGTCCACAACGCCCCAGTTTTGTTACCGAGGTCTTACCATAAACATTGAACTCATTAATTTTACTGAAAGCTTTAGAGTTCCCATCGATTAGGTGCTTCGTATATCTAACTTTATAAACGGGCACTGGTCTCTGAAATATTTTTAGAGCTTAATCACACTCAAAACCTGCACTGTGACCATCTTAATTCTTAGACCACTGATGTTCGACATGTCCTTCACTGTTACCATGACAGATGTAGCAGTACTTAGATAATCACTCAACATCAACAACTTTTCCATTCTCCAGGGAAGCAGACGTAAAATACCATTCAAGGAACGATGTCCTTCGACATTGCCATGTCCCATCAAGTGCAACAGCAATGTCCCTGGTTCCACTAATATTTACAGTTTCTTCTACTGCACGTTTCATAGATACTTTAAACACAACCGTCAAGGCACCTAAAAGTATTTTTATGTACTTGCTCAACCTTTTGGGAGGTTGAGCAGCCTTTTCTCCTTTTCCTTTTGCAAGCACTGCATACACTAACATCAAATTAACATCATATGAATTATGCACAATGTTCGAAGTCATTTTTGAGGTAGATATATTGCAGGATCTACACAGAACAACTAATTTTGACGCTAAACCCTTCCTGCTACTTTCTTGTTCAGTTATTTCCAGACAGTCTACACCATCATATTGTTTACATTTCGCTACTTCCTTTTTTCAAAGAAGATAACAACGTCCCACATCAACAACAACAAATCCGCTACAAACAGCGTCACTGTTAACACAAAAATTTGAAACACAACGAGGCCTGCCATGTGGGAGTTTCTTCCCTGAAGAACTAATACATAGGTTACTTTCAACAGCGTGGCTTGCTTTGTTTGTGAATTGGTCATAACAGAATTTCCTTTTATTGAATTTCTTGATTTGTGGAACAGTTCGTAATTATTGCACACTAAAGGATATGTACGTCCACAAATATATGTAGCACTTGGGCAACAAACATCCAGTAACACGTAAACAAACTGCTTCAGCGAAACAAAAGTAAATACTAGCAAAGTTAATCATTTACATACACTAGAAACCTGCACTGTCACTAACATATACAATACTATCGCTGGAAACAGAAAGTTCACAGTGCTTTTTGAAATAATATTGGTTTCTGTAACAGAAATAAAGGTGGCGTTCATTTGAAACCCTATAATGTGGATATCACTGTAATCAAAAAAGAGTATAGAATTTAATGAAGTCATAAAAAACTACTTTTCACCATTTATCAGTACCCTGTATCCTTAAGAACACGCATCAACACATTATCCACTATTATAACTGAGCGCGCGGCGAAAATAGGTTAACTTCCGTTGTTTGCAGACGACGACGTCGTCATAACTTGCTTCCCGAGAAACTCTGACTTGGCTTACGCTCCGTTGATGGCCCTTGTGAAAGCCGCTATTTGAAATTCAGTGTAGAATACTTTGACGTGACGTGACGGCCAGTGCGCATCGTTGCCAACCAAAGATGATCTCACTATTTTTGCCATGGAGGTAGATTTTGCTCCGCTCCTTCGTTGTAGTAGATCTTTGCCTTATTTATTACGTGCGTTTTTGTCTGCTGTCAATTGGTGTGTTTATATTTTTGTGATGCAAAGTCTGAAATTCCGTATAGAGTCATTTTACGTAGCCTAACCGTTGATTGAGGTGGTTTTCATGATTGGGTGGTGGAGCGGTGGTTACAGTACGATGCTATCGCTTTGGACGTGATTGAATAGCAGTGCTTCTAAGTTTTACGTAAACACATGGTTCATTAATTGGCCACCAACAAGAATAACAGAAGACCGTCGGCATGCCTGTTACTTGTTCTTCTGGATGCGGCAAAAGAGCAATTTTAAAGGTAAGTGAGATGACACGATGCTTAGAATGAATGCTTGAATCTTTCGGTTTTGTAGATCTACCGTACCGTTAATGCCTCGTAGAACAGAAGACTTGAGTAGAACTAACTGTTCGTAAATGAAAAAAGCGTTGTACTTTAGGGACCAGCCGAATGAGCTAGTGCAGTTGTTAGGTCGTTTGCCTCATATTCAGGAGGAAATAGTTTGCTATGTCGGATCATCCTGATTAAGGTTTAACGAAATCGTTTCAGGCAAATTCGGCGATGGTTCCCTCAAGGCCACTGCGGACCACACGTCCTATCCATATATATTTATGTATTATTGTGCGTTTATATTTGAAGTTATTTATTTTCATTGTATTGTGATGAAAAATCTTTGTGAGATGATTTCTGAGTAGATTAGATTAGTACTTGTTCCATAGATCATGAACACGACACTTCTTAATGATGTGGAACGTGTCAGGTTAATAAAAGATGTCTGTACAAGATATTACATTACACGAAATATTGCATGACACTAATGTTTAAGTTGTTGATGGTTTTTTTTTCTCCCCTTAATTTATATCTAAAAATTCAGCCAATGAGTAGAAGGAGTTGTCATCTAGAAATTGTTTTAATTTATTTTTAAATGTTAGTTGGCTATCTGTCAAGCTTTTGATGCTGTTTGGTAGGTGACCAAAGCATAATTTACCCCTTTCTGTGCCAAAGTTAGATTTAACCCTGCATAGTGAAGACCATCCTTTCTCCTGGTGTTATAGCTATGCACACTGCTATTACTTTTGAACTGGGTTGGATTATTAACAACAAATTTCATAAGTAAATATATATACTGTGAGGATCCCTAGATCCTTAAATAGATGCCTGCAGGATGATGATGGGTGGGCTCCAGCAATTATTCTGATTACACGTTTTTGAGCAATGAATACTTTTCTACTCAATGATGAATTACCCCAGAATATGATGCCATACGAAAGCAGTGAATGAAAGTCGGCATAGTAAGCTAATTTACTGAGATTCTTATCACCAAAATTTGCAATAATCCTAATAGCATACGTAGCTGAACTCAGACGTTTCAACAGACCATCAATGTGTTGCTTCCAGTTTGGCCTCTCATCAATGGACACACCTAAAAAATTTTAAAATTCTTCCTTAGCTACAGACTTCTGTTCATAGTCTATATTTATTACTGGAGTTGTGCCATTTACTGTACAGAACTGTATATATTGTCTTTTATCAAAATTTAAAGAGAGTCTGTTGCTGAGAACCACTTAATAATTTTGTGAAAAACATTTACAATTACATCACTTAGTTCTTGGTTTTTGGATGTTATTACTATAATTGTATCATCAGCAATAAGAACTAACTTTGCATCTTCATCAATGTGGAATGGTAAGTCATTAATGTATATCAAGAACAGTAAAGGACCTATGACCGAACCCTGTGGGACCCCGTACTTGATAGTCCCCCCCAGTTTGAGGAATCAGCTGTTTTAACATTACATGAACCACTCATTTCAACTTTCTGCATTCTTCCAGTTAAGTATGAATTAAACCATTTGTGCACTGCCCCCCTCAAACCATAATGATTTAGCTTATCTAAAAGAATTCCATTATTTACACAATCTAAGGTCTGAAAGATCACAAAAAATACCAATGGGTGATGTCCAGTTATTCAGAGCATTTAATATTTGATCAGTGAAAGCGTATATAGCATTTTCTGTTGAAAAGCCTTTCTGAAAACCAAGCTGACATTTTGTTAGTACTTTATTTTTACAAATATGGGAGGCTACTCTTGAATACATTACTTTCTCAAAAATTTTTGATAGAGCTGTCAGAAGAAAGATTGGGCGGTAGTTGTTGACATCCGAAGTATCCCCCTTTTTATGCAATGGTTTTACAATGGCATATTTCAGTCTGTCGGGGAAAACACCCTGCTCCAAAGAGCTATTACATACGTGGCTGAGAATCCGACTTATCTGTGGGGAACAAGCTTTAAGTACCTTGCTGGAAATGTCACCAATTCCGTAAGAGCTTTTACTTTTCAGTGATTTTATTATTTTACTGATTTCAGAGGGAGAGGTTGGTGGAATTACAGTTGTTTCAAACTGCAAAGGTATGGCGTCTTCTATTAGTAGCCTTGCCTCTTCTAGCGAAGATCTAGATCCTGACATCTTCAATTTTTTGGTCCTGTCCTCCTCAGTTGCGCGTAATACTACGGTATGTTGATGATTTTCACTTATGGACCGTCTGACAGCAACTGAATAAAACACAATTTTAGTGCCATACGCGTTTCGCCTTTATTTTCTGCAAGGCATCATCAGTGGCAGGTTGCGTAGACAGTTTCTTACATATTACGCTCCTGTTGCATTTTTGGTCTTGCTCGTCTTCCTATGAGCGCCAATTTGCTGCTTTTTCTGCATTCCACAGCACTATGCACTGAACGCTTTTTTTTAATGCAATGTTTTGGTTTCTGTTGCCGACTGTCAAATGTTTTTGCCAAAGATCTTTGTTTAAATGCCCTTATGCATGCTGTAATTAATCTAATCTTGTCCTCATGATCCCTATGTGAGCAGTACATAGGTATTGTAGTACATTTTCTTGGAATTCTTTGTGGCTATCTTCAAGAGTCTGCCAATCCAGTTTCTTCAGTATCCCTGTTGCACTCTCCCACAGGTCAAACAAACTTGTGATCATTCATGCTGCCCTTCTCTGTATATCTTCAGTATCCCCTATTAGTCCTATTTGGTATGGGTCCCACATAGTTGTGCAACATTCTAGGATGGGCCACACAAGGGATTTGCAAGCAATCTCCTTTGTAGACAGATTGCATTTCCCCATATTCTACTAATAAACCTGTCTACCACCTGCTTTACCGGTTATTGAGCCTATGTGATCATTCCATTTCACATCCCTATAAAATGTTACATCCAGGTATTTGTATGAATTGGGTGATTTCAGCTGTGGCTCATTGGTGTTATACTCGTAGGATTCTGTGTTTCTTTGATTTGTGAAGTTGACAATTTTACATATGTGAGCATTTAAAGTAAGTTGCCAGTCTTTGCACCATTTTGAAATCTTATCAAGATATGACTGAATATTTATGAGGCTTCTTTCAGTCAGCACTTCATTATACAATGAAGAGCCAAAGAATCTGGTACACCTGCCTGATATCGTGTAGGGCCCCCATGAGCACACAGAAGTGCCACAACATGATGTGGCACAGACTCGACTAATGTCTGATGTTGTGCTGAAGGGAACTGACACCATGAATCCTCCAGGGCTGTCCATAAATCCGTAGGAGTATGAAAGAGTGGAGATCTCCTCTAAACAGCACGTTGCAGGGCAACCCAGATATGCTCTATAATGTTAATGTCTGGAGAGTTTGCTGAATGGCAGAAGTGTTTAAACTCAGAAGATTGTTCCTGGAGACACTCTGTAGCAATTCTGGAAGTGTGGGGCGTCACATTGTCCTGCTGGAATTGCCCAAGTCTGTCGGAATGGACGTGAATGGATCCAGGTGATCAGACAGGATGCTTATGTACATGTCACATGTCAGAGTCATATCTAGATGTATCAGGTGTCCCATATCACTCCAAACTGCACATGCCCTACACCATTATAGAGCCTCCACTGGCTTGAACAGTCCCCTGCTGACATGCATGGTCCATCAATTCATGAGGTTGTCTCTGTACCTGTACATTTCCATTTGCTCAATACAATTTGAAATGAGACTTAGAGAAAGCTTTTGACAATGTTGATTGCAATACTCTCTTTCAAATTCTGAAGGTGGCAGGGGTAAAATACAGGGAGCGAAAGGCTATTTACAATTTGTACAGAAACCAGATGGCAGTTATAAGAGTCGAGGAGTATGAAAGGGAAGCAGTGGTTGGGAAGGGAGTGAGACAGGGTTGTAGCCTATCCCCAATGTTATTCAATCTTAGCAAGCAGTAAAGGAAACAAAAGAAAAGTTCGGAGTAGGTATTAAAATCCATGGAGAAGAAATAAAAACTTTGAGGTTCACCGATGACATTGTAATTCTGTCAGAGACAGCAAAGGACTTGGAAGAGCAGTTGAACGGAATGGGCAGTGTCTTGAAAGGAGGGTATAAGATGAACATCAACAAAAGCAAAACGAGGATAATGGAATGTAGTCGAATTAAATCGGGTGATGCTGAGGGAATTAGATTAGGAAATGAGACACTTAAAGTAGTAAAGGAGTTTTGCTATTTGGGGGGCAAAAGAACTGATGATGGTCGCAGTAGAGACGATATAAAATGTACACTGGCAATGGCAAGGAATGCGTTTCTGAAGAAGAAAAATTTGTTAACATCGAGTATAGATTTAAATGTCAGGAAGTCGCTTCTGAAAGTATTTGTATGGAGTGTAGCCATGTATGGAAGTGAAACGTGGACTGTAAATAGTTTAGACAAAAAGAGAATAGAAACTTTCGAAATGTGGTTCTACAGAAGAGGGATCACCAATTTAGTATTGGAGGGCAGCGTGGAGGGTAAAAATCGTCGAGCGAGACCAAGAGATGAATACACCAAGCAGATTCAGAAGGATGTAGGCTGCAGTAGGTACTGGGAGATGAAGAAGCTTGCACAGGATAGATTAGCCTGGAGAGCTGCATCAAACCAGTCTCAGGACTGAAGACCACAACAACAACAAAAACAGTTTGAAATGAGACTCGTCTGCCCAGCCAACATGTTGCCAGTTATCAACAGTCCAAAGCTTGTGAGCCAACTCTAATGATCTTGTTGTTGATGGGATGTTAAACCCTAATCTTCCTTTCTTCAAGTAAATTCTTTTCCACATTACACACACCAGTCTTAAATTTAGAAAGCCTGCATGGAATCTCAACCATTTCCACCAGCCCTGCTCTTTGGCAGTTAGAAGAGTGCTGGAGATCTAATTGGACACAGTTTTTTGGACAAAGTGCAGCAAGTCAGATTGGCCCAACAATACCACCTACAGGCATGTAGCTGCCAAGAAAAATCTGGAATTGCTTTAACCACAGAAGAACCAGGTGTGCAGAATGAAAATCCGTTTCTTTATAAGTGGGAGATTGTACACAACCCTGAATGTGATAGTGGCATAGGGAGTGGCATAGGGGAGCAAACATAGGTCACATTATTTGTGAATGCCCTGTAAGAAGATTTTGAGGAGACTGGAACAACTTCATAAAGACTCCTCCAAAGATTATTGTGTCGTTAAGAACCGTGGACATAGGGCTATGATGCCACCATGAAATTAATGTTATTTCTAAAAGTTCACTTGCTATAATTTTATGAGTTTGTTAATAGTTTTTATGCTTGTTTTATATCTTATTTTTCTGTTTTACACATCACAATTTTCTGTCATTTTGCTGTACACTAAATAAATAAATAACGACTGTGTGTTCACGTGTAATGAAGCACAACCTCATTTGTAAAGAATGGGATAGGAAATTAGCCTTAATCTTCCCAAATTTTCACTTCATTTAATGACAGTTCACTGGCTGAGCTTAGTGTAGCACTGAATCTTCGGGCCACTGGAGACAGAGTCCAACTGGGTCTAATGAATTATACAGTAAGATGTCAATGAGTTAATATAAGGATAAGTTAATACCTTAACTTACTGATTGTGTCCACAGTGAATATTTAGCAAGTTTACTTCATGGTATATACATTAGTTTTACATCTATTTTGGGAAAATGGTCCCAACAGCAATATCAGTGTTGATGGTTTAGATGATGGCAATGATGAGTGGACCATATAACTGATTAGTAACTTGTTGATATCTGTTTATAATGAATTTGTCATATTATGCATATGTTTCCTTTTTTATGGTCAGAAGGCTCTTCCTCACTTCTCAGCCTTTATCGCCAGAAATATCAATAATTTGTTTTCTTTTTGTAGAGGCCAAAAACAGGTGATGCCCTCTGCAAAGATTGTTTCTTTTGGGCGTTTGAGACAGAAGTTCACAACACTATTATCAATGGCCACCTCTTCAAACCTGGGCAGTTAGTAGCGGTGGCAGCCTCAGGTGGCAAAGACTCTACAGTACTTGCGTATATTCTCAAGATCCTTAATGAACGACATAACTATGGGTTGAATTTGGTCTTGCTATCAGTAGATGAAGGAATCACAGGTAAGTGATGATTTGTTTGGATATTTGCTAACTTGTTATTGTTAACAGTTCAGTAAAAACTCTATGCTCCAGCACAGAAACTGTTGTGTTCATTGTGAGTTAATATGATCAACAACATTAGGATCCGGGAAGCAATGGAACCACTGCATTAAAGACACTTAATGTGTATCCATAAGACGTATGGCCTGTTATTCAAAAGATACTGTGAGATATCTCCATTGGCAAAAGATTCCAGATTAGTGTCCCTTCAGTTCTCCAGGAGGGGACTGCCCAGGAGGTGATAACCAAGAGGAAAAGATTGACTAACAAGAATGAATAAAGAAAACCTAGCTGAAAACAGCAATGTTATAGAGTGTAAGCAAAGCAGTTCAGAAACCAAAGGCAAGAGTCATGCATTTTGAATGTAGCAAGAGTTGAAAATATTGGTGCTATATGACAATCATCACTCATATTCCATAATACCTACCACAGTAACAATAATACTGTCCATCTTACGAGTTGGTATTACACAGAAAGGAGTTGGGTATTCAGCCATAAACATTTAATAGCCTACGCAGTGATGTGAAGAATCTAATACATAATAAAATATTTCTTTTATCTTTGTTTTATGAAGTGAGTACCCACATTTTAATGTTCAGGTTTTTAACCTGTAATTTTCTGATGGTACTTCCACCTCATTCTGATTTATTACATTTCAGGAAAGTGTGTACGTTTGTGCTCTTAGTGTAATTCATTCATTTTACTTCTTTGGCTCACTTTGGAATATACAAAGTGTTGTTGAGCTCCAGTGTCTACCAATAAATCTCCAAAATCTGACCACTTGAATGTTTAAGTAGTCACATTTTGTCTTCTGGTGCCAGACTTTCAGCTTAAAACTGCTTATTTTATTTACTTAACAGGTGAGACACTAGAATTTCAGCTGTTATCAGTCTTCTCCCACTTTCATAATCATGTTAAAGAAATCACTGAATTTACTCGCTGTAGAACAGAAACCATGCAAAGGAAGCTTTGGTAAATAGATAGATATAGTGTGGCTCAAAACCTAATACATGTCCTTCCTCTTCAGATTTTTGTGCCTATTTTCACATCTGAGTGTTTTCACATTCTCATTTTTTTAAAAGTCAGTGTTTGGGCTAGGAACAAAATCCCAAATCTCTCTCATCAGTTAGTTACATTACTCAACCTGCAATACAGGCAGACCTATGCATGTTTTTGATTTGGTTATACATTTATGAGAGAGATGTGTTCATATCCGTTTGCACACTTAAAAATAATCAAAACTGGCGAGTAATACTTGATAAAATATTCATTTAAATTAAGAACTGGGTGGAAATGATGATGTACTACAAAAAAATATATGATAAGTTTGGGCTGTGTTGCATTTAATAAATTTTTAATTAACAATTAATTTGTTGCCTTAGGCTATCGTGATGATAGTTTGGAAACAGTGAAGAAGAACAGAGATGAATATGAGATGCCTCTGAAAATTTTGTCGTATGAAGAATTGTATGGTTGGAGCATGGATGCCATAGTGAAACAGGTTGGTTTAGGTTTAGATTTTTGGTATTCATTACTTGATAAATTGATTCATTTACTTTGTGGTGACTGTGGTGGTCTACTAGGTAGAGCACCAGGCTCCAGCCCGTATTGCAGCCCCTCCAGGTCAGCCCCAGGTTCATTCAGCCTGCTATCAAATGAGTAACAGGGATCTAGTAAATTACAGATTTATCTTAAAAAAATTGTTTTATGGTGAATCAGTATACTATCAAAATCAACATTGTGCTAAGAAGCTGCTAAATAGGAAATTTGAGTATTTGGGGTAAATATGTTGTTGTTACTACAAGTATATCATGAGAAAAAAATAGTTGTCTATGTAGTTAAATTGTAGCAATTGGATTTATTTCACTTTGCTACATTTCATATCCCACCACCGACACCAGTGTACTAACCAGTCCAAAAATGTCCATTCCGCATAGGTAATCCTTTATTGTACAGAAGGTAAATTTGTCACAAACCAATATAATTTATGTAGCAAGTGACCAGACAGTTCATCCAAGCCTGATGATGATACAACGATTTGAGATGAGATGTGTATGTAACAGATTAAAGCAATGTGATGGATCCAGATGCTTCTTTCACTTGTAAAATGTTACCAATTGAGCCATCGCTACATATCTAGCAGCCTGACTCAGAGCTGTAATTTGCCAGCACCTTTCTCATGCTGTTCTAAGCTCTGTGAAAGACTTCAGTAAGATACAGGAAACTAAACTCCTAGGAGAAAGGATTGTAAAGCAACAGAAGTGCTAGATGAAGTTGCCCTACACTAAATATTTTATGTACATGCACATTGGTGCCCACAGCTCTGAAACTGCAATAACTTTCCACTGTTCAGTTTATAAGCTTGAGAGACAAATGGGAACATCACACTTTTCTCAAGAATACTATTGTGCTTTCATCCTAGATGGTGTCCACAAGAGAATTCGGAAGCTGGATGTGATACGCTCAAATACTGAGATGGGCTGTCAGTTGTGCAAGGATTTACCTACAAAAAGCAAAGATAGGGATTCAAGTGTGTGTGTGATGCACACTTTCAGGAAACTGAAAGAACCACTGAAGCACATCCCCCACAGCATAGAGAAAGTTTCATTTTTCGTAGTTTGTTCATATCTGTTTTTAATCTGTCAGAAGTATTATCAAATGTTCATGAAAATGTGAAACAAATAAATCTAACCCATCATTGATAAATAGTATCTAAATGATTCATATCTGCAAGTGATTAAGGCTGATTACATGGATAACAAACCAGTGGAAAACCATAATTGTAAAATGTGTTTAAATAGTGTAACGGCTCAATAACCTGTATTTCTTTGTTTTTTTGCTGACGTTTTACAGATAGGAAAGAAAAATAATTGCACGTTCTGTGGTGTCTTCAGGCGCCAGGCACTAGACAGAGGAGCAGCAATGCTTGGCGTCGACTGTGTTGCTACGGGGCATAATGCGGATGACATTGCAGAAACAGTACTTATGAATATTCTACGAGGAGACATTGCACGGCTCCAGAGATGCACTGCAATCATTACGGTAAGCTTCTTTTAACTGTATAGTTCTTCTCAGCAGTTGTTCAAACATAGTGTCCTGTAATTAAATAACATGTATGATATATACGTTTCACATGTTACAGGCAAACGAAGACGCAATTCCTCGCTGCAAACCTTTGAAATACGCATATGAAAAAGAAATTGTGATGTATGCGTATTTCAAACGATTACATTATTTCTCCACTGAATGTGTGTATTCACCAAATGCATATCGTGGCTATGCCAGAACTTTCTTGAAAGATCTGGAGAAGGTTAGACCATCTGTAATAATGGATATAATACACTCAGGTGAGAAAGTTTCCATTAAAACAATGATACATTCATTTTTTGGAATGAGAGCTCTATGTGCTTTTTCCAGGTATTAACAGACCAGTCAGTTGAATCAATATTTTCAAACACTGCTACTCTCTTGACTCCTAACAGTCTTATGAGATACTGTGGGACTTGCATGAGTAACACTATTGCTGTCATTCACAAAAATCTTGAACATTTCTTCCACCTCACAGCTATGTGACTACAGGGAACAAAGTATTGAGTATACACTACCTTTGTGAGAGATGCTGTTCGTCATCATCATCATCATCATCATCATCATCATCATCGCCAGTACTAACAACACCAGCAGGGATTGATAGTTGTTACGCAGGCACATGAACAGCCAACTGCTGTCTGAGCAGTTAAGTGTGCACTGATATACAGAAAGCTGGTAGGTGCTAAGGTGGAGAAATGAATGCCACAGCAAAAATATTAATAGTACAAGTCCCGTTACCGACCCACTGGTAATGTTTTCTCAGTTTCAGGCATCCACAGTTAGCTCTGATAGTTGGTTGTGAAATATGTACCATTGATCACAGTTGTAAATAAACAAAAGTCACTCCAACACACTTCTTTTGGCTATAATTTCTTATTTTGCAATGCTCCTAAGCCCGGTATTACACTATCAAATGTCTTTGTCAAAAAGTTTCAAGTTTCTTTGTCAAAGTTGATACGTTAAATATTTATGTCAAAGAAGTTTGATGGTGTAATAGGGCACTTTGTCAAATCTTGTCTGTTGTCAAATAAATTTGATCAGATCTAGGGCCTCGCTATAGAATTGATCCTGAAAGTCGCTTGTCTTCTGTTCACTGCAATGTGACATGTTACCACGTGGAGCGCAAGCATCGCTGCAGCGTTATGTCATCTGTAGTGTGTTTATGAACATGGCCACTAAATACAATTGGTGTGTACCGACAAGTACAAAATTAATAGAGATGTATGAAGCTGATGAGGCGCTTTACAATGTGAGGCACCCTGAATAAAAAAATAGATTAAGAAAATTGGAGACCTAACCTAACCTAATCTAACCCAACCTAACTCTCTCCCATAGCAAGGAATCGGAGTGTTACAGTGAGCCTGTCTTCTGCACATATAGCAGTTCTTAAGTGAGTATTGTACTTTGTGGTAGGATACACTTCACTGAGCAAATACTGCAATGTATGCTCATCCATTCTTAAGTAATTTATGTACGACTGGACATCCTCCACTACAAGCTCACGTAACAAGGTTTGTTGAATGCTTTTATTGTCTCATCATAAAACACACAGCTTCACCCAGGTATGTTTCCTTTTTTTCCCCTGCTTCTCTTCCACATGTGCACACTGTGCAATTGTGCTACATGCAACTGCTGTGGTTAATAACAGGTTGTTGTTGTCAACCATCTTGAACTTTGATGAAAAATATGATGGCAGTTTAATACCCCTTTTTAGCGCCACATCAAAGATCTTTGTCAAATAAATTTGACAGATATTTGATCATATCTTTGACAAAGAAATATGATAGTGGAATACCAGCCTAACACACTAGATTGAGTGACATCATCAACAATTCAGAGAAACATTGAAAGGTTAGTAAAAAAAAATTTCTTGAACATTGCAGCACCATGAAGAGAGTGTGTGAATATTATGTGACACTTATTCAGAGCTTTATATAACTTACAAATTATTTGAATTATAGAGCTATGTGTTGGGTGCCTGTATTAGGGAGTGTCCTCTGAATGGCCATTTTAATTTTATGCATAAACAACTGTACACAAATGATAAATGTTGTGCACTATCTGATCAAAAGTATCCAGCCACCTATTAGTGGACATTAGTATGGGTGTGTCCATCTTTTGCAGCTTGAACCCTGCTGGCGACACTTTCAGCGAGGTGTCGGAATGTCTGTGGCAGAGTGGCAACCTATTCTTCCTGAAGAGCCAATACCAGAGAAGATAGTGATGTTGGAATCCATGATCTGGAGCAAATTCTGTCTTCCAACTCATCCCAGTGGTGTTTCATTGGATTCAAATTGGGACTCTGGCTTAGCCTGTCTGTTTCCACAAAGTATTGCCACACAGATTCCCCTTTGTGACGGGTGCATTGTTATGTTCTCTGAACTGTTACTCTACTGTACACAGTACACAACAGTGTAAAATGTTCCTATCCTTCTGCATTTAGCATTTTCTTAATCGCAATTGGGGGACCACATTCGAGCAATGGAAAATACCCCCATACTGTACACCACCTCCCCCATTTCTTCTGTTAGCACTACACATGATGGCAGGTAGTGCTAAGTGCTCTCCAGGCATTTGCTGAACCTGAACTTTCTCACCAAATTGCCAGGGAATAGTGTGATTCATCACTCTAAATCACTCATTTCCAGTCATCCACCGTCCAGTGGCATACCTCTTTATACCACCTCAAGCGTTGCTTAGCCGCGAGTAAAACAATGTCTGGCTTATGAGGAACTGCTCAACCAATGTATCTCATTCTTTTTAAACTCCCTATGCACATTCATCGTGCTAGCTGGATTGCTTGTAGCACTTTGGAACTCACAGGTGATTCCTAGTACCAATTTTATGTAATTTTGTTGCAACCATCCTGTGCAATGTGTGATGGTCTCTGTTCATCAGTACATGAGGTCTGCTTGCTTTTGGTTTAGCTTTGGTTGTTCCTTTGTGTTTCCACTTCACAATAAAACCATCAACAGTCAAATTGGTTACCTTTAGAAGAGTTGATGTGTCCCTGATGGATTTATTACTCAGGTGACATCCACTGATTAGTTCACAATCGAAAACACTGACCTCTCCTGACTGACCCATTCTGCTGTTACTGCTTTTCTACTGGCAAAACAATACTCCCAGCTTCTGTTTGCACTGGCGGGTTCACCTCTTGTGACATATAGTTATAAGTTCTGCATTATATGGGGGTTTCCATATACTTTTGATCTGATAGTGTACATTAGTAGATGTGTGAGGGATCAGTATGCTTCATTAGTGCCAAAGTGTTCCATAATCACTACAAGGTGATTGAATAGAGCAGTTGTTTATATTTGACCATCCTCAGTCACTATAGGTGTAAAAAAGAAATATTAACAAAGATAGCAAAATATTGCTTAGGAAATATAACAGGAAACAGATTTTCTGAGCAGTCAGCATCAAACATGGATTTCTAGAGATGGAGGTATGGAACATCAGTGGATAAAATTTAAAAGTACTGTGCAGTACACTTTAGACATGTATATGCGGAGTGAAATTGCCAAAATTTATTTGTGAATAACAATAAAAACACTCAGTGCTCAATAACCATTCACATTATCATAAAAATTACAACAATTAAAAAGTCAAGAGTGATGAAGTGCTTCTGAATGCTGCAGAGCCATATAAAAGTGCTTGATTTTTTTACTACCAGTATATATCAGTAAAGATGCATCTTCAGGTGCTTACATCTTATCATTCTATTTGCTCAACTACAACTTTTTCACTGCCTTGCTATCCTGGCCAATCAGTGACCTCAAACAATTAACTAATTTGCCTTGCACTGGCTCTCTTATAGACAAATAACAGATATGAATTATTTTTGTATTGTTATAATTTCAAGTTATCTTGATTTACAATAAAGAATCAAACATTTACAAACTTGTAAGTGTGACTAAGTATTCAGCATAAACAAATAAAAAATTTGAAATACATATATACTGATGTAAAAAATCACAACACCAAAAAATAATCAATGTACTATAATGAAATTTTATGAATACTTTGTCTGAGTGACATATTTAAGTAATTAGCAGTGCAAGATCATAGGTTAATGTAAATGCGAGGTAAGCCATTGCAAATGTGAAATACTGGTACATTAATAACTAAAGTACTACTAGAATGTTGAATGCAAGCATGCAAATGTGCATGCATTGTGTTGTACAGGTGTAGGATGTCAATTTGTGGGTGGAGTTCCATGCCTGTTGCACTTCATCGGTCAGTACAAGGATGGTTAATGCTGTTTGTGGATGATACTGGAGTTATTGATTGAAGACAGATTTGGTGATCAAGCAAACCAAGACAACATGTTGGCACTCTGTAGAGCATATTGTGGGGGCATATTATCCTGTTGGAAAACATCCCCAGGAATGCTGTTCATGAATGGTGGCAGTAGATTTGTGTACAGATTTGCAGTCTGGGTGTGTGGGATAACCATGAGAGTGCTCCTGGTGTCATACCCAAGACCATAACTCAAACTTTTTGTAACAGTTTGTTGGGTCAGTGTGCCAACTGCTGCTCAGATTGCTGCTGCTGATGCAGTACCATGTGCCAGAGCCATTTGCTGAACACGATGGTCTTCCTTCTTGCCACATGTCCATGTGGAACCCGATCTCCTGGTGACCGTGCATTCTCATTACCACCACTGCCAGCAAGCATGTAAAATTGGTACATTCCTGCCAAGTCTTTCTGCAGTACCACAGAAGACACATCCAGCTTCTCGTAACTGTTACATGACCTCGTTCAAATTTAGTGAGGTGTTGATAATGGCATCTTGGTATTCATGACTAACATCAACTCATCATGCCCAATATCAAAAGTAGCACACTCACCGCCGTTATAGCATTTATTTAAAGCAAACCTGATTTGCATCCGCATAGTGGTGCCACTAGTGCCACTCTTATGCGACTGGCACACAATTTGCATAGACATCATCTTTCAGATGTAGATAGGTATCCTCTATCAGATGTAAAAACTTACCTTTGTCACACAACTGCTTCTTTGTGTCTCGGTTTTTTTCTATCAATGTATTTGTTAAGTATAAAATTTTCCTTTACTGTATTTTGTTCAATGTTTAACTTCAACAACTGGTATCAAAAGATACAAATTTTAGTAAGATAAATTAAAATTTTTGTAATTGGCTTCAATTACAGAACTTTCCACACTAAAGTTTTATTAGTTTGCACAAATAACTGTCTTTAAAATTGTACTGAAGGCTGTTAATATGCTAAATGTTTACAGTTTGAACATTTGACTAAAAGTTTATATTTTGAAAATTCAGATATGTTATTTCATGATGTTTTCCAGAAATTTCCACTAAAACGTTCTATATATTTGATACAAATATCTCATTACACGAATACAAATTTTCATCTTCCCAGATTTAAAACTATGAGATGGAATAGAATTAATATATGTAACAGACATAAAAGTAATCATAAAATATACATCATCACAATAAAAATTATAATGTATCATGTACTTCACTAGACACATATATCACCTACTCCTATACTTGAAAATCTGGGGCTGTTACATTACGGTAATCATCACAGTCCTGCTCTAGTTTTTGTAGAATAAGTTGATGGAGACCTAAAGTAACTTTGACCTTCCAACATTTGCCTAAACTGGAAAACAAATTTTATTTTCCCATCAGAACTTAAATTTCCAACTTGTAATGCAGTTTCTTTGGTATTTATTTGACCACTATATGTCTGAGTATGTTGCAAGCCTGCCTTGACTGTGGATAGTGATACAGCTTAACAATCTGTTTTTATATTGTGGTAAGGTATTGCTGCAATGGCTCCATGTTCTCTCAGTGATGTAGAAACCTTTTACACAGAACCTCCAAGCTTTAGAAAGTCCGTAATACACACCATATTTTTTTCACCATGCATTATATCCAGAACTTATAAAATAGAGCCAGAATATTTTATAAACTCTGTAATTTGCTCAAACTTAGTATCTGTTACTATATTCTTTCTAAAGCTAATGCTCTGTATAACTGCATAGACATATCTCACATGAAATAAATATGTGTCATTGCATTGCGCAAATCATTCCATAGTGTAATATCACACTTACTCAAAGTTTGTCGTAAAACACTTTCTGGTTTTTTGGATGACTGTACACACACTAAGTAAAGTAACTAAGTGTTACTGACTGAGAACCCTGCTCCCCCAGAGAGACTTTAATCCACCAAATGGGAAAGGTTTCCTTTCTTCGTGCACATCGCCATCTTTCCTTCATTGAATGTGAATGTTTTGTCTCGGTTGCAGATATTCAGTGTGTGTGTGTGTGTGTGTGTGTGTGTGTGTTATAGTGTTATATTTGTGTTTTTGATTAGATGAGAGAGAAGGGAAAGGGTGAAACCCTGTGCTGTCACTTAGCTTACTCCTCAAGAAGAATACCAACAGTGCCACTGTACTTAACTTAAGGTACTGAAGCAAAGTTTGGTTATCCCCTCACTGGCCTAATACTAGTGATGAAACATTATTCCACTGGTATGATTTGAACCAGATACCTGCAGGTGGGGCAACATGACACAGATGTTAGTGACATGGTTACAGAAGCAAGTTGTAAAAAGGCACTGGCAAGTGGTGTCAGTTTGAGGTGCATCGGTAGTGTAACAGCTATGGTGTTTGCCAAGAAAGCATTTATATGTTATATTTGTTACACTGTAGAACACAGTAATAAATTATTTATCAAACAGAAACTGCACTGAGTCACAGGAATAAACACTTCGAGGTTCACTGATGACATTGTAATTCTGTCAGAGAAAGCAAAAGACGTGGAAGAGCAGCTGAATGGAATGGGCAGTGTCTTGAAAAGAGGATATAAGATGAACATCAACAAAATCAAAACGAGGATAATGGAATGTAGTCGAATTAAATCGGGTGATGCTGAGGGAATTAGATTAACAAATGAGACGCTTAAAGTAGTAAATGAGTTTTGCTATTTGGGGAGCAAAATAACTGATGATAGTCGAAGTAGAGAGGATATAAAATGTAGACTGGCAATGGCAAGGAAAGCGTTTCTGAAGAAGAGAAATTTGTTTACATCGAGTTTAGATTTAAGTGTCAGGAAGTCGTTTCTGAAAGTATTTGTGTGGAGTGTAGCCATGTATGGAAGTAAACGTGGACAATAAATAGTTTAGACAAGAAGAGAATAGAAACTTTCAAAATGTGGTGCTACAGAAGAATACTGAAGATTAGATGGATAGATCACATAACTAATGAGGAGGTACTGAATAGAGTTGGGGAGAAGAGATATTTGTGGCAAATCTTGACTAGGGGAAGGGATCGCTTGGTAGGACATATTCTGAGGCATCAAGGGATCACCAATTTAGTATTGGAGGGTAGCGTGGAGGGTGAAAATCGTCGAGAAAGACCAAGAGATGAATACACTAAACAGATTCAGAAGGATGTAAGTTGCAGTAGGTACTGGGGGATGAAGAAGCTTGCACAGGATAGAGTAGCATGGAGAGTTGCATCAAACCAGTTTCTGGACTGAAGACAACAAATAACAAACAAGTATTTGTATTGACAGGGAGCAATAATCCTGTTATCAGTGAATAATTTATTTGTGAGCAACATATTTTTAATTATTTATTTATTTGAAAGATTATCTGTATACGTAGAAATTTATTCAAGTAATACTCATCGCTGGTGCTGAGCAGTGTTGTAAGGGATGGGAAGTTACTAGAGAGGCAAAGAGAGCTTTGTCACAGATTTTAGAGTGTTTGATCTTATTGCCAAACAATAGAAGAACAAAATGAAATTTAGTATAAGGAGAACAGAAAGAGAATCATTCAGTGAATTTTAAAGTAAAATTTACCAGCCTTCTGAGGAAGAATCTTAAAAAGTTTTGGTCTTACTTGACATAAAAAAATGGATCAAAATTATTTATCCAATCAGTCAGTGATTATACTAAGTTTGGAATTGAAAATGACAGACAGAAATCCAGATTTACTGAATTTGGTTTTCAGACATTTTTTCACTGTGAAAGATCATAATATGATGCATAAATGGAAGATATTGAGTAAGTAATTGTGGAATAGAAAATTAATTAAAATTGTTCAATACAAAAGGTATATGGAGCCAATGAGAGATTTTCTTGACATTGAACAGGCTACAAAAACATCCTCCTCTTCTAGCACCAGTTTTATCATACCAAGTGATTGGAAAAAGTAGTAAGTTTACAGGAAAGATTGCTGGACTTAGGCCCTAATTGTAAGCCTATATTGCTGATATCAGTCTGACCACATTTTATGCACACTTATTATGACCTTTCTGGAATCAACAAGAATACTACAACTGAGATCTTGTGAAACTCACCTCTCTCTGTTTGCTCGTGATACCCAGAGGTACCACAAAGAACGGCGGCTTTTTTGATGACATGTTCCTTGACTTCCAGAAGGCATTCAGTAAAGTCCTCATGGAGCGTTCATGCCCTAGGATATCATGCAACAAAATGACTATCAGGAACTCCAGGTATCTTTGACAACATTCCTGTTGTGTAAGCTAAAGTTGTACTATTCATCGAACACTGTTGAATTTGTTTTCCAATAATCATCCACACATGTTGAAGAACATTACAGACTTTGTAACACCCCTTATCCTTCCAAATACGTAGGCCATGTTCAGAGGGCTGCACAGCAAGGTGATCAGTAGTATCTGTCATGTAATAAATTATCTTTTCTTGTATTCTTATTTGACCCTTTGTTATAAAATTGTGTAGGAGGTTAAACACTTTTGTATCTCATCTTGTTAAGAGTTTTAATGTTTGTAAAGAAAGCTTTTCGAGAGGTCATCGGCTGCTGTAATAGTTTCGTACACTACTGGCCATCAAAATTGCTACACCAAGAAGAAATGCAGATGATAAACGGGTATTCATTGGACACATATATTATACTAGAACTGACATGTGATTACTTTTTCAGGTAATTTGGGTGCACAGATCCTAAGAAATCAGTACCCAGAACAACCACCTCTGGCCATAATAACGGCCTTGATAAGCCTGGGCATTGAGTCAAACAGAGCTTGGATGGCATGTACAGGTACAGCTGCCCATGCGGCTTCAACATGGTACCACAGTTCATCAAGGGTAGTGGCTGACGAGCCAGTTGCTCGGCCACCATTGATCAGACGTTTTCAATTGGTGAGAGATCTGGAGAATGTGCTGGCTAGGGCAGCAGTTGAACATTTTCTGTATCCAGAAAGGTCCTTACAGGACCTGCAACATTCGGTCGTGCATTATCCTGCTGAAATGTAGGGTTTTGTAGGGATCGAATAGAGGGTAGAGCCATGGGTCTTAACACATCTGAAATGTTCAAAGTGCTGCTAATGCGAACAAGAGGTGACAGAGATGTGTAACCAATGGCACTCCATACCATCGTGCCGGGTGATACGCCAGTACGGCGATGACGAATACACGCTTCCCATGTGCGTGCACCGCGATGTCGCCAAACACGGATGCGACGATCATGATGCTGTAAACAGAACCTGGATTCATCCGAAAAAATGACGTTTTGCCATTCGTGCACCCAGGTTCGTCGGTGAGTACACCATCACAGGCACTCCTGTCTGTGATGCAGCGTAACCGCAGCCATGGTCTCCGAGCTGATAGTCCATGCTGCTGCAAACGTCGTCGAACTGTTCATGCAGATGGTTGTTTTCTTGCAAACGTCCCCATCTGTTGACTAAGGGATCGAGACGTGGCTGCACGATCCGTTACAGCAATGCGGATAAGATGCCTGTCATCTCGACTGCTAGTGATATGAGGCTGTTGGGATCCAGCGCGGCGTTCCGTATTACCCTCCTGACCCACTGATTCCATGTTCTGCTAACAGTCATTGGATATCGACCAACGCGAGGAGCAATGTCACGATATGATAAACCGCAATCGCGATAGGCTACAATCGGACCTTTATCAAAGTCGGAAATGTGATGGTACGCATTTCTCCTCCTTACACGAGGCATCGCGATGACATTTCACCAGGCAATGCCAGTCAACTGCTGTTTGTGTATGAGAAATTGGTTGGAAATTTTCCTCATGTCAGCACGTTGTACGTGTCACCACTGGTGCCAACCTTGTGTGAATGCTCTGAAAAGCTAATCAATTGCATATCACAGCATCTTCTTCCTGTAGGTTAAATTTTGCATCTGTAGCATGTCATCTTCGTGGTGTAGCAATTTTAATGGCCAGTAGTGTAGTTTCCTGAGACTTTCTGCGGCAGCAGAAGAAAACGTGATTAACATCTTCCTCACTGCTGCATTCAGATGAAAAAGATGTGTCCCTGTTGAGGTGGTGGAGATGTTGCCAGAATCTCTTGTGATTGAACCAAACTTGTGCCATTGTTACTGTAAAGTCTCTGCTGTATCTGCAATATTGGTGCTAAGGATGTCATAGGAGATTAGGTGCCACTGCAGTCCATTGTGTACCTTTAATATCTTAAGACTGGTGCAGATTTTCATTCAATTGGGTCCTGTTGCTATGAAGAATATAGTCAGGTGGCACTTCATCGTATTTCACTGAACCAGTGTGTACAGCTTCCTTGGCTAGAGTATGTACTTTTTCATTTCCCTTTACTCTGCTGTGTGTTTTCCCCCCATAACATGATGGTCATCTTATGTATGCAGGAAAGCTCGTGCACTGCTTCTGTAATACAATATACTAGATAGTTTTTGGTGTTGTTGATGTTGTAGCATGTTAACAGCATCAGTGCTGAGAGTGAGTGTGATAAAATTATGATTTTCTTCTTGCAATTCTTTTGTGTATTGAAGTCCGTTTAAAATCACTAGTAGTTCTGCAGTGAGTATGGACACAGCTTCAGGGAGCTTGAATTTGCCTCCTTGATTCGTCGTGCCATCTATGAATGCACTTCCTGCCCTTTTCTTTTTTTAGACCCATCTGTGTAGATCTGTCTTGACCATGGCCATATGCTGCTAGATTGTCAGCTAAAATTTTCTGATTCAGTGAACTATGGATGAATGGTCTTGATATTCTGCACCACTAAAGTGTTAGCATAGGGTGTGATGAAGTAGCTTATATTTTGGGAAGTGGTGATGTATTTGTGGAAAGACAAAGTGTTGAAGTAAAATTCTTCTTAATCCAATACCTGCCTCATAGCACTTCATATGTCTAATCTTTGTTAATAAATTGTCATTTAAGAAGTGAAAACATTTCAACAGAAATTTGATGGTGATTTGTTTCCTGCGTAGTTCTAATGACACTTCGTTTACTTCCACCAGCAAAGCATTAGTTGGTGTCGATTTGGCTGCTCCAGTACAGACTGTGTGTCACAAGGCTCTGCGTTGTCAGCATTACTATTCAATCTAGTTACATCAAATCTACAATTAGTATTTCACCAAGTGCGCAAGTACTGCAGGGGATTTATGTATTTATACTGGTAGCGAAAGTTTTATTGAGTGTCAGCAGCAGAAGGATAATGCTGTCATAGTGTTCAGTGAATGGCTGAATGAGAACTGATTTGACATATCATCTCATAAATCAGCTGTGTGCACATATACGAGACATAGGCTTAACAAAATAAGAAATGTAAGAATAGGATCCTTTATATTCCCAGTCAAAAGAGTAGTCAAGTACATAGGGCTTTACATCGACAGTAAGCTAACATGATCACATCACGTTGATCTTATAATTCAAAAATGTGAAGGTGCTGTAAATATCTTTTGCCCTGTGACAGGTGTTTGCTGGAGAATGGACTCGAGAATCTGCATGAACACATATTGTGCACTAATAAGACCTTACATGGATTACAGATACATCTGTTGTGGCTCAGTAGTGCAAAATAGACTAGAGAAACAAGATAAATGCCAGTATAAAGCCCTTTGAGTTGATACATTTCAGTTTGCTTCTGACATATATAATAACCAGTACAGTTGAGCTTTGTACATAGATAGAAGCTGTCTGGACTGTAGTCTTGAGGGACACATTCAAAGCCTGTTTGATTCAATGCCACAGTGAGTATGGCCTTGTGCTGCAGTGTAATCCTTCAACAAATATTAGTTATGGGTACTCAGTGTAGTTTTGTTGCTCTGAACAGTTTATCAAATGGTTCTAAGCACCGTGGGACTTAACAGCTGAGGTCATCAGTCCCCTAGACTTAAAACTACTTAAACCTAACTAACCTAAGGACATCACACACATCCACACCCGAGGCAGGATTCGAACCTGCGACAGTAGCAGCAGCGCGGTTCTGGACTGAAGCGCCTAGAACCGCTCAGCCACAGCAGCCGGCGAACAGTTTATCAGTGCATTGTTTGGTTGCAGGTCATATTTGGACTACATTCATTGCTTTTTGGTGATTTCTCTATGCTGCTGCTATTTTCATAAAAGTCATAGACATTTACAAATTTATTAATTCATTCCAACTTCGCTCAGCATTGCAACCAAAAATGCCAGTTACATGATAGGTCATGTGCAGTTATGTTGAATAATATTCATTTACAGTGGATCTATCAAACATTTAAAGAAAATGAAAAACCAGTCACTTGCAGATGATTTGTAGGCAGCAACTAGGCACACTTGAGAGACTGGTAAATGTCAATAACTTACAAGAACTCCATGTTTTCTGTATTTATAAACACCTCTCTCTCTCTCTCTCTCTCTCTCTCTCTCTCTCTCTCTCTCTCTCTCTCTCTCTCTCTGTGTGTGTGTGTGTGTGTGTGTGTGTGTGTGTGTGTGTGTGTTGCCTGATCTTGTAAGACTATGTGCCTGCAGATGAATGGTTGCCTGTCCTCACTTTTGTTTGTTGTTTCCATTTGAGAATTTCCGCATTACATTCTTACATCTTCAGATAGCAGTAATTCGCTTTTCCAAATGTGTTACCCACTTCAGACTACAATTCTGGATTTTTTTTCTCAGAACCAACTATATTTTTTGTTTTCTGATCCATATCTCTGGATATTGTCTCTGAGATGAAACATAATCTTTAGGACTATGAAAAAGTTGGCCACGGGGAGCAAGAACAATCAAGAAGTATGTAACATCTGTTCACTCCTTATCCCAAAGGAAAACATGCATTTTGTAAGGCACTGTTCACACAAGAGAAACAAGCCAATGTTACCTTGAATGTGCCTCATTAATCTCAACATCCTTGAGTAAGGATGGTTTTGAATATTTGTTTGTTTTCTACGTCATAGTGATAGTGAAACGACTCATCCCAGGAGTGATAATCATAATGAACAATATAGGGAAAAAGGATAGATTGCTGATCATCGTGAAGGTTACATATGTAGTTGCAGACAGTCACAGTGAAAAAAGACTGCTACATATTTAGCTTTTGGCCAAACCTTCTCAGAAAAGGAAACACACACACACACACATTCATTCACATAAGCACACGCACCTCATGCATACATGACCGCCACCTTCAGCAGCACACATTCCGGTTGGAGTGTGAGGTGTGTTTCCTTGTGCGAATAAATGTGTGTTTGCATTTCCTTTTCTGAAGAAGGCTTTGGCCAAAAAGCATAATGTGTAACAGTCTTTTCACTGTACCTGGCTGCAATTCAACATGTCATCTTCACAGTGTGTAGCAATCTGTCCTTTTCCTTATGTTGTTGATATTCCAACCTGGAGTGTCCATTGTTTAATCACAGTTAAGTTAGAAACATAAATCTGTTGCCGCTTCGAACTAACACATTAGTTCATTTGTTTCAGTTTTGAGCCTATATGAATATATGAGGCATGCTGTATTTACCCGATTATAAGGTGAAGTTTTTTCTCAAATTCATAATTAAAAGAATACATGGTCATCTTACATTCATAGATTAAGTTGAAGGTTTCACATACCAAAGTAAGTTTTATATACCAAAGTAACACTTTCTGTCAGTTTAGTACAACAAACCATACTAAAAGCAATGTGTTTTGGAGAGGTCTTTAATGTGCTCTATCATTGAAACTGCGCACTTTCATAAATGCAAGTATAAATACAAAAACCTACAAGTATGGCATTATGTTAGCATCATACGCAATGAAATAAAGATTGTGAGTGCCTGATTTGCTTCTGTTAACCAGTCACAGAACAGGACATGTGATCTCATCAGCCAGTCATATCATAGAACATTATGCAAGTAAAATTAATAAAATAACATTATGCAAGTAAAATTAATAAGATAAGGAGGGTTGATGTTTCATATTGAAGGTATTCTAAATCTGTCTCTGCAACTATAAGAAAACATTTCACAAACTGCAATCAGGTCGCAAATAGAACAGTGATCCATACAGTGTATAATAAATTTATTAATTTCCGTCTGTGATCACGAACTTGTTAGGCCTTCAGACTACTAGTTTTGGTGGGCAGTGGCCATCTTCAGATTTTAAAAACAAGTCCTAATATAAGGAGACACAGTTAAAAGTAGCCCACCTCCTCTTTGAATTGTGAATGCGATATTCAACTCTGAAATAGAGTAAACAGCTACAACAATGGACAGTTTTATGCAATAATCGATTCTTAAGCGTTCTTCTGTCAGTATTTCAGTTTATTTCATCAGTGAAGTTAGACATTTCTCTTTGCAGTCTGCAAAATGACTTTCTCGATAGAAGAAAGAATTGAAACTGTGAAAGCATATGTGAAACAGGTCCACTTACGGAAACTTGAAAATTTTTGCGGTCGAGTATCCAGATAGAAGACTATCAGTAAAGAGAGCAATACAGAGTCTGTATAAAAGCTAGTGTATTTATGGATCTGTGCAAAATGTAAAACAACAACAAATTCCTCCAATTCTCACGCCAGAAGTTATTGCAGACATTCACTGAAGAATTATTCAGAGCCTAAAGAAGTTTACATGTAAGTAGGAGGAGTTGCAAGTGGATATTGAAAAGTCTTAATTTTAAGCCATATCGTGTGATGGGTGTGCAGCAATTATGGGAGAATGACAGTTAGAGATGAGTAGGTTACCACACATGGCTTTTGAGTAATATCAGCAATGGTTTGTTAGATCCTTTCCATTACATCGCGAGTGATGAAGCATGTTTTCATCTTTCAAATCCTGTGAATTCACAGAACACGAGGTACTGGGCAATGGAGAACCCTAACACTATGTATCAGCAACCGCTCCATAATGGTTGATATGGTGTACAGGAATGCATGTTGTTGAACCAATATTTTTTACACTACCCTCACACAGTTGCATATATGGAAATCTTTGATACTTTTGTGTTCAACCCACTGAATGTGAAAGACAATGTTGCTTCTTCCAGCAAGATGGGGCAACATGCCACACGTCCAAGTCATCCCTAGAATGCGTTTATGATTTCTTCACTGAGGAATGGACTGTCAGCAAATATTTATGGCCACCATGTTCGCCGAATCTAACAACATGTCATTTTTTTGTGATTACGTAGGCTTTCCTGGCGTAATAAGTCTTGAAAGTCTCTTCGCGTTTGCTGCCGGATTCTAAAATCAACTTGACTCGATATTTCAGCGATCCAACTAGTCGCCATCTTCAGGAAAATGCTTCTTCTGCTGATGAATCCCGCTAAGGACTGACGCCAGGTTGCAAATTGACGTCCATATATAGGCGCCGTTCAGTACACAGCGCATGCGCCGTCCATCACGGTTTCTGCCTTCCAAGACAGGGAGGTGGCGCCGCCCTTAGTGAAACACTGCTGGCAACGATATATCACAATCAAGGCCGCACCGAAGAACATTCAGTTTTGATGCGAGATAATACAGGATTCCACGTATGCTAAGAGGAATCACATTGTCTCTGTTGATTAAATTATCAGTCAACCTAATTTCAATTACCTCTTTATAGGCACTGTTCCAAGAAACGGAAATGCTGGCAACTACCACAGTTTCATCAAATTTCATACTGTGTCCCTCATTTAGGCAGTGTTCTGCTACTGCTGATTTTTCCGGCTGTTGTAGCCTCATATGACGGCGATGTTCCACACACCTGTCATGCACTGTGCGAATCGAACGGCCAATATAAGCTTTCCCACATTGACACAGAATTTTGTACACACCAGGTTTCCTAAGCCCCAAATCATCTTTCACGGAGCCAATCAGAGCCCTAATCTTAGAAGGTGGACGGAACACACTCTTAATGTTAAAATTCCTTAAAATTCATCCAATCTTAAACGATAAGCCTCCAGCATAAGGAAGAAAGGCCACAGATCTATGTTCCTCTTCATACACCTCCAGAGATGGTCCAAACTCCATAGCCCGACGAATCTGCTTCTCGGTGTATCCATTTTCCTTAAAAACAGCCATCAAATGCTCAAGTTCTTGGGTTAAGCTGTCTTGGAAGGAAGAAACCGTGATGGGCGGCGCATGCGCTGTGTAGTGAACGGTGCCTATATATGGACGTCGATTTGCAACCTGGTGTCAGTTCTCAGCAGGACTCATCAGCAGAAGCAGCATTTTCCTGAAGATGGCGACCAGTTGGATCGCCGAAATATCGAGTCAAGTTGATTTTAGGATCCGGCAGCAAACCCGAAGAGACTTTCATGTCATTTTTTTGTTGTGCGGGTGCTTGAAGGACAAGGTCTGTGAAACAAATCCACACACAGTACAGGAACTGAAAACAATATTAACCATGAATTTGCTGCCATTGATATCCAAACTTTACAATGGCTGTATCTGACTATGCTTAGAAGTGCACAGCTGTGTATTGATGTTGCATGGAGTCACTTTAAACATCTTGTACAAATGTATTTTTCACTGTATTTTCATTCTAAATAAATGGTAAGTCCATCTCAGCTCTTGATTTCTGTAATATCACTGCATTTCCTTTATACTTAACATGGACTGCTCTTATCTGCAGCACCATGTATAATGGAGCCATGGTGGCATCGTCAAAAAATAACACAAAAATAGCTGAGCATCATCGCACAAATCTAAAATATGATATATATTAGTCATCTTGTTAACAGTGCTACTGTTAATAGCAGCATGTTCGTTACAAACAGTAGCGCTGTTAACAAGATGACTGAAGTACGTACCATATTTTATATATATGCAATGATGCTAAGCTGATTTTGTGTTTATCCTTTGACAATGCCACTATGGCTCCATTATACTAGGATGTGTTTTTAAACAGATGTGAAGATGGTCATTGCTGACTGAAACTGGCGGTCTGAGGACCTGACAAATTTGTGCTCATAAGTGGAAATACATAAATTTATTCTTAAAAAAAAAAAAAAGTGTATTTCATCACCAAATTTGTTTTGCTTTATTGAAGTAAAACATCATCAGTGGTCTATAATGGAAGATTACAATGTGGCTTGTTTTCCAGATTGAAAAACAGCTCATTACAAAAGACGCTGAATTTACTTACAGTATTTCATGTCCAATTTTTGCTCATGTCAGAAAAGACCATCTGCTTGCATTTTTCAAGGTATTCCTTTGTTTTGCACTGTTGATTCCAGCCTAACCCCACATTACTTTGCAGAAGTAAGCATTCTTTGATGTAACACATAACAGTGCAGCACGATGTGCCAAACTTTCAGGGAACCAAGACAGGGAAGGTTTCATGATTTGGAGCAGCATGTTGTTCAGTATGTGCAGGAGAAATGCAGTGAAGGCTTCCTGATTACTCAATAAATTATCGTAATGGAAGCACTGGAGATGAAGAGTTTTTTAACTGCATCATCGAATTCTAATCAAGTACTGGCTGGTGTGCAAGGATGACAAAGAGGGCAGGGATTAAGTTACGCACAGGACTACACTAGCTCAGCAACTTCCGATGGTGTATGATGAAAAACCACTTGCTTACCAGTGCCATGTAATCAATCTCAAGGAAAGGCATGACTGTTGGCTAGGTCATATGGACAACATCGATCAGGCACCTATTTATTTTGATATGCCGTCAAATGTTATTGTCGATGTGAAGGGCATTAAAAGTATTCCTATAAACACATATGGTGACGAACAGGCCAGAATAACAGTAATGCTTGGTGTTGTAACCACGACAGGAACGGTCACGGGGTGTCCACTAACGAAAACGCGGTGTGACCAAACAGGAGCAGCCTACAACCAAACAAGACCGATGAACAGGAATTGAAATACGAGCATGACAACGGACAACCGAGCAAGACACCAAGATTAACAACAAAGTATTAAGCAATGGGGTCACAAGAGATAACCTCATGAAATCAAAACAACGTCCACTCGCAAACGGGAAGTAAGCACACGCAACGTAAACACAATGTCTTAAGCAAAATATCAACTGACTCAACGCAAATACCAGACTGCCTCGCTGAGTGAGAGGCAGCCTCCTAAATACACAACAGGGTATGTCGCTATTGGCCGCTGGGACCACGTGCTCCACAGTGGCACCCCCACATTAGACTTGGGGCCAGGAGCGTGCACAGCCACGACTTACAGCGCAGAGACCTCTAGTGGTCATCAAGTTCCATGCTGTCTGGCGCGGATTCGAAACCCGTGGAACTCAGTACCAGATCCCTCCCTCCTTGAAACTTGTGTGTAGGGGCAAAAACGCCCCAGACAGTGCCACAGTGGTTGGCAGATGGGAGAAGACCCAGGCTCGGCAACTGCCGTTGTCGGGGAGGAAGGGACGTCCGATGTGTCTATGATGGCTGACCCAGAGGGCAGAATGTCAGAGATAGCCTCCGATCCACCTGGGGCAAGGAAGGCCGGCGGCATGCTCACAGGGAGGCAGCAACCGGGGGCAGTGGTGGCGACTCGAGGACCACGTCAGTACCCGAAGAAGGTAGTGGAGGAGGAGGTGGTGGCAGGAGTCCCGCGGGGGTACGTGGGTGGTGCTGGTTATGATGGCGGTGCTCCAACCCTTTCGACATCTGCACTGACGTCACACGCTGCCCATGGGCCGCGAGAACTGTGGCAGGCATCCAACCCGCCTTGCTGCCGTACACATGGGCCCACACGGCTGCATTGGGGGCGTAGCGCTGAGAGGGCAGGGAGCAGGGCTGGGAAGGTGACGGCATCTGAAAATTGAGCAGGGTCTGCGGCTGTCGCCCATGGAGGATCTCCGCCGGACTATGTCCGTCAATTGGCGTGGTGCGATATGTGCTCAAGAACAGGCTGAGGGCCGACATGATTGGAGATGTTTTGACTGCCTTTGTCAACTGTTGTTTAAGTGTGTGGACAAGCCTGTCCACTGTGCCATTGGAGGAAGGGTGGAAAGGCAGGCTACGGCTATGTTTGATACCAATGGCCTGACAGAAGTCGTGGAAGGAGGATGCCGTGAATTGGGGGCCATTATCAGAGACCGGTGTGTGAGGCAGGCGCTCAATAGCAAGAACCTGGGCCAGGGCCTCTGTGGTGGTGGATGGCATGCAGATGACATATGGGTATTTGGAGTAGGCATCAACAATAAGTAATCACATGGACCCAAAAAACGAGCCCGCAGAATCAAGATGGATGCGATCCTAGGACTGGCGAAGTACAGGCCAGGTTGCGAATGACTGAGGGGGGGGGGGGGGCTTTGCCTGGTGACAGGCACATACAGTGCACCTGCAGACTAGGTGGTCAATATCGCCAATGCATGTGCCGGTGAGCCAAAACTTTCGTGCAAGACATACCCCAATGCCCGCGGTGTTACAAACTGAGCATGTGATGTCAACAATCCAGAGGGATGACCACCCTATGGGCATCCAACTCCGTGGCCAACAGAAGGACATCATGGAGCACGGAGAGCCTGTAGGACAGGTGGCGCCAGGGGCTGAAGTCGGTCCGCATCCTACAAGTAATATAGGAGGGCCAACCGTGGACCATGTACCGGAGAACCTGCCACAAGACAGGGTCTCGGTGTGTAGCTGTGGCAATGGGAGCAGCCATAAGAGGCAGACCGTCCATTGAATCCTGGCGGGCGGAATCAGTGTGAAAGCAGAGGACCTCCTGTTGGTCAAATGCACGATGGGAGCCTGCTGGGAGACATGACAAAGTGTACGCATTAGCATGGTGGGCAGTGGGCTTATACAGGATGGTGTAAGTGTAATTCCGTAAAAATAATGCACAGTGCTGGAGACGTTGAGCCGTCCATTCTGGAAGTTGAGAGTGGGGCCCAAAAAGTGTAACTAAGGGTTTATGGTCCGCCAGGAGGGTGAACTTGGCCCCAAAGAGACAGATGTGAAATTTTTGGATGGCGAGCACTATCACCAGGGCCTCCTTTTCAATCTGGGAGTAGTTCCGTTGTGCTGGGGTTAATGTTTTAGATGCATAAGCACTGGGCTGTTTTGAGTATTCCGATGTGCGAGGACTGCTCCCATGCAATATGCTGACGCATCAGCTGCCACAACCAGGTGGTGATCCGGAAAGAAGGGAGTAAGGCAAGGGGCGGACTTCAGCATCGTCTTTAAATAGAGAATAGCCTGGTCACAGGCAGAAGTCCAATCAAAAGCCATCCCTTTGCAATGCAAGTGATTGAGGGGTTGAGGAATGGAGGCAGCATGGGGTAAGAGCTTCAAGTAATAGGTAACCTTGCCCAAAAACACCTGGAGTTCAGATGAGTCCTTGGGACAAGGAAGTGCCTCAATGGCCACGACATTGCAATCCAAAGGGCGAATGCCATCTTTGCTAAGGCCTAAGTATTCCACTTCCGGTTGAAAAAAAAAAAAAAAAAAAAAAAAAAAAAAAAAAAGGAACAACAATTGTCCAGCTGATAGCGTAAATGTGCAGATTGCAGAAAATGAAATAAGGTGCTGAGGTTGTGCAAATGTTCCTGGCAGGAACACCTGGTGACCAAGATGTCATCCAGATAATTCACGCAGGCTAGGACAGGCTGCGTAAGCTGCTCCAGGAACTGCTGGAAAATTGCCGGTGCCGAAGAGACAGCAAATTGAAGGTGCTTGTACTTGTATAATCCGAAAGGCGTGTTGATAACCATGATGTTCTGGGAATCGGCATCCAAGAGTAACTGGTGGTCAATCTTAGAAAAGTACTCGCCCCCCGCAAGCTTGGCGAGAAGGTCTTCCTGTCGGGAAATTGAGCATTGACAGTAGCACCGAAGTCCCCACACAGCCGAAGGGACCCACATTGGGTTTCCGTACGACCACCAGTGATGTCACCCAAGCACTGTATTTCACAGGTTGTAGGACACCAGCAGCTTGGAGCCGATCAAGTTCGCTCTTGACTGCTGGCCATAAGGCCACTGTAATGGGTCTGGCCCAGAAAAAGCGAGGCTGTGCATCCGGCCGAAGTGTGATGTGCGCCTGAAAATGTGAAGCATACCCGAGATCCGTTACAAACAATGATGCAAAAGCCAAGCACAGATCGTCCAAGTCCTGAAAAAGAACAGCCATGGAAACGGCCTTAACTTCATTGGAAATTGAAAAGCCAAACAGTTGCAATGCGCCTAGGCCAAAAATATTCTAAGCCAACAGTTGGTTGACAACAAACAGGGTAAGGAGCCGGGGAACACGTTTGTACATTGCCGGTGCAGCAAACTGCCCACGAAGGGGAATGGAACCATTGCCATAGGCGACCAAACACCGAGAGGGACGTGACAAAGCAGGGGAGCCAAGGCTATGTCGCAGTATTAATCATGGAGACGGTGGCCCCAGTGTTGACCTGAAAACTGACATCTTCAGTAAAAAGGCGGAGTGTGTAGAATAGCTTCTGTGCTGATGGATCCTCCAGCAGGACAACTGATTGCCCTTCAGTGGGAAGACCCGATTGCAGAGCATGTACTGCATCCTTAGGGGCAGGACAGGAGCGAGTCAAGTGACTAAGACAAACAGATTGGATGTGGCCCTCCTTCTCACACAGTGTGCACGTTTTCCAGTGGTGGGGGCAATCAGCTCAAGAGTGTGCGGTAAAGTACTGTGGGCAAGATGGAAGCGGGCTGCGCGACCAGTGACAAGGGGCGACCAGAGGCCCAGAAGCCATAGAGACATCGAACAAAGAGGAGTTCCAATGGCGCTGGCTTCTGTAGGCCAGGCCACGTCTACATCATGAGGGTGGAACCCGCAGAGATGCATCGATCGCCACCACTTGCGGCCGCACTGAGACGCTCGTTAGCCACCTGAGCTATTTCAAACGAGTGGGCAATATGGAGAATCTCTTCCAACGAGGGTTAATAGAGTTTCAACACCGCAGTGTGGACCTCAGGATCGGGAGCCAGCAGCACCACCACATCCCAGATCAGGAAGTCCGCATACAAAGCCTTACACTGCTGATTGGTACATGTAAAATCACATCAACGGCTGAGACCCTGCAAGTCCGTGACCCAGGAATGATATGATTGACCAGGCTGTTTATGGCACTGGTGGAACTCCAACCAAGAGGCGACTACATTGAAGTGCTGTGAATAATAGTTTGTCAGCAAAAGGCATATCTCCTGGAAAGAGAGAGCCACAGGATCGGACAATGGTGCGAACCTGCGGAGAAGAAAGAATGTGTGTGGGGAGGCCCAAGACATAAACAACGTCCACTGCAAGGGGTCATATGTGACTTGAAAAGCCGTGAAATGTTGTTTCAGCCGATGTATGTATGTTTCCCAGTCTTCTTTAGTGTCATTAAATGGTGGGAACGACGGCGGATGTGGGAAAGCATCAGACACCTGAGGACTTGGAAGCCGCTGTTGTAATGCATCCCGGGCATCGACTTTGTCCTTTAGCAACTGCATCGACTTTTGTAAGATGTCTAACTGGAGCTGCTGCTGCTGCATGAGCTGCTGATGTTGTTCCAGAAGACAGACCAACTTAGTCTCCATGCTAACAACTACTACTGTTTACCTCGCCGCCAAAATGTTGTAACCGTGACAGAAATAATCGTGGGGTGGCCACTAACGAAAACACGACAGGACCGAATGGGAGCGGCCCATGAACAAACAAGGCAGACGAACAGAAATGGAAGGACAAGCACGACAGACAGACAACTGAGCAAGACACCAAGATCAACAACAAAGTATTAAGCAATGGGTTCACAAGAGATAACCTCACAAAATCAAAACAACGTCCACTCGTAAATAGGAAGTAAGCACACACAACGTAAGCACGATGTCTGTAAGCGAGATATCGACCAACTCAATGCGAACACCAGACTGTCTCGCTGAGTGAGAGGCAGCCGCCTAAATACATGACAGGGTATGTTACTATTGGCCGCTGGGACCACGTGCTTCACAGTGGTGCCCTCACATTAGACTCGGGGCCAGGAGCACGTGCAGCCATGGCTTACGAAGCAGAGACCTCTAGCGGTCATAGAGTTCCATGCCATCTGGTGTGGATTCAAAACCGGCGGCGCTCGGTACCAGATTTGGTGCACTAGCAGATGAAGGAAGTTCACCCTATTTGCGATTCTTTGCCAGAAAACAGTTTTCTGGCAAAGAATCGCAAATAGGGTGAACTTCCTTCATCTGCTAGTGCACCAAATCTGGTACCGAGCGCCGCCGGTTTTGAATCCACACCAGATGGCATGGAACTCTATGACCGCTAGAGGTCTCTGCTTCGTAAGCCATCTCTGCACGTGCTCCTGGCCCCGAGTCTAATGTGAGGTACAAAAAGGTACGGCCAAACTTTCAGGAAATATTCCTCACACACAAAGAAAGAAAATATGTTATGTGAACATGTGTCCAGAAACCATTACTTTCCATGTTAGAGCTCATTTACTTCTCTTCAAGTCACATTAATCATGGAATGGAAACACACAGCAACAGAATGTACCAGCGTGACTTCAAACACGTTGTTACAGGAAATGTTCAAAATGTCCTTCATTAGCGAGGATACATGCATCCACCCTCCGTCGCATGGAATCCCTGATGCGCTGATGCAGCCCTGGAGAATGGCGTATTGTATCACAGCCATCCACAATAGGAGCACATAGAGTCTCTACATTTGGTACCGGGGTTGCATAGACAAGAGCTTTCAAATGCCCCCATAAATGAAAGTCAAGAGGGTTGAGGTCAGGAGAGCGTGGAGGCCATGGAATTGGTCCGCCTCTACCAATCCATCGGTCACCGAATCTGTTGTTGAGAAGCGTACGAACACTTCAACTGAAATGTGCAGGAGCTCCATCGTGCATGAACCACATGTTGTGTCGTACTTGTAAAGGCACATGTTCTAGCAGCACTGGGAGAGTATCCCGTATGAAATCATGATAACGTGCTTCATTGAGTGTAGGTGGAAGAACATGGGGCCCAATCAAGACATCACCAACAATGCCTGCCCAAACGTTCACAGAAAATCTGTGTTGATGACGTGATTGCACAATTGCGTGCGGATTCTCGTCAGCCCACACATGTCGATTGTGCAAATTTACAATTTGATCACGTTGGAATGAAGCCTCATCTGTAAAGAGAACATTTGCACTGAAATGAGGATTGACACATTGTTGGACGAACCATTCGCAGAAGTGTACCCGTGGAGGCCAATCAACTGCTGATAGTACCTGCACACGCTGTACACGGTACGGAATCAACTGGTTCTCCCGTAGCACTCTCCATACAGTGACGTGGTCAACGTTACCTTGTACAGCAGCAACTTCTCTGACGCTGACATTAGGGTTATCGTCAACTGCACGAAGAATTGCGTCATCCATTGCAGGTGTCCTCGTTGTTCTAGGTCTTCCCCAGTCATGAGTCATAGGCTGGAATGTTCCGTGCTCCCTAAGACGCCGATCAATTGCTTCGAACGTCTTCCTGTCGGGACACCTTCGTTCTGGAAATCTATCTCGATACAAACGTACCGCACCATGGCTATTGCCCCTGGTAATCCATACATCAAATGGGCATCTGCCAACTCCGCATTTGTTAACATTGCACTGACTGCAAAACCACGTTCGTGATGAACACTAACCTGTTGATGCTACGTACTGATGTGCTTGATGCTAGTACTGTAGAGCAATGAGTCACATGTCAACACAAGCACTGAAGTCAACATTACCTTCCTTCAATTGGGCCAACTGGTGATGAATCGAGGAAGTACAGTACATACTGACGAAACTAAAATGAGCTCTAACATGGAAATTAAGCGTTTCCGGACACATGTCCACGTAACATCTTTTCTTTATTTGTGTGTGAGGAATGTTTCCTGAAAGTTTGGCCGTACCTTTTTGTAACACCCTGTATATTAAAAAAACTGCCTGCAGAGCATATCTTTAAATGCAGAGGAAAGGGATGGATCACAAATGGCCTGACTGGTTGGAAGTTGTTTGGAACGGTATACCAAGCTCTTTGCTTAACATTAGGAAAATGTTGATGCTGTGTTCTTTCAGGGGACACCTTACCCAGGAAGTTAAGGATCCTATAGCAATGAACAACACAGACCTGGTAATAATTCTCGGTGGCATCACCTAACAACTTCAAGTATTGTTGTGAATAGACCTTTAAAGATTCATCTCTGACAACTTTACAGTGAGTGGCTTCTTCAAGGAAACCCTTAGCATCCACACTCGGCCAGTGGATCCTTACTGCCCAGGGAAGAATCTCGAGTGAATATATTATGAAAGGATTCAAAACTGCTGCATATTGGATGCTATGGATGGCCCAGAAGATAACATATTATGAGAGGAAGCTTACAAGTGAAGATAGTGATGCCCGTGATGATGATTACAAATATTGGTACCACAGAGATAGTACTGTAAGCAAACAAAGAAGTGGAAATAAAAATTAAGATAAATCATTTTTTTGTTTATTTCATTTCTCCTTTTATTATGTCAAGAAATGACATAAGTTTAGACTAGATGAAATGTTAATTGTTTTAGGGAGATACTTTATATCAATAAAACGCGAATTTTGATTAGTCAGATTATGTTAAAAATAAAGCTTTCTCAAGGAGCCTCTTAAAAAGAGGCAGGGGATTGTCTTATATTCAGGGTCATGTTATAATCAGATAAATATGATAGATTTCCTGTGCAGGTGCTTCATTGTGTCATCGTCTGATAAAAATTGCCAGTGGGCACTGCACAACAGATTTATTTCTTCAGGAATTTTATGAGTGCTCTTATGATAGTTTTGATTGATTGCCTGCTGAAGATTTGCCTTTCAATTTGAGAATGGTTAGGTCATGATAAGGTATCTGTTCATTTAGTCTCATTTATGAATCATGAAAACTTAGTTTATTCAAAACCATTTCTTTAATGTTACTGAAGCACAACAGTAGTATCAGTTACAATTTTACCAGCTGAAAAATGAATTCTGCACAGACCATTTGTTCCTTTTGTAATAGACACCAAAATAATTGTTAGTCACTACAAGCAAGACATGTAAACTCTTACCAAGTCTGAACAACTTCTCATATCTTAAAAGGGGCCTCGAGCCAACAGCTGGTAATGTAAATTACAGATAGACAATATTCACATATTCTGTTGCAGTAATGTTTATTCTGGCTGCTCATCCCAGCTCCTGTCATTGTGTGATGGAAACAATTTTCATTGTGCAGTCCTAAAACAGATCTCAATTTCCTAGTTCACTCTTCATTGCTGAAATGTGTGCGATAAAAGGTTCTTCAATTCTCTGGTTGTTTGAACTGTACATTTCTAAAAACCCTGTCCCATTGACGGGAAGAACTGAGGGATGTCACTTATTGTCAAGCCTCTTCTATTCATTCTATTCTCTGTGTGAATATCTAAAATATCTGTGCCTCATATGATTATTATTGTAATGAACAGAATTTAGCAAATACCTCTCATCACAACTTGAAATTAGGTACAATTATTACCACAATTATTGATCATTTTCATGAATTAATGTACATTGAATACATTGAAATTTTATGTGTTGGTATGACAATTGTATGGTGGTATAAAATAAAGTAAAATGGCATCAGAATGAGAGGAAACAAATGCTTTTTATAAAAGACTCAATTTTCTCAGTGAACTGCAGTAATGAACACTCCTTAGATATCATACTCACTGCACTCACCTTCAAATTATTGTTACTTTATCTATCGTCTCCCCTTCTTAGTCACAGAAAATGAACTCCAGCATGCCATTATAAGTTATATTATTTACGTATCTATAATTTTTCAGAACACTAAGAAAAGAAATGTGGACAGCAGGAGAAAGTACTTTCACTATACGTGTACTGTTTACCTCGTATACACAGCAGTCAGATCCATCAATTGATTCATTGTGGTCCATAGATCCCATCAAGAGGTAGAACCTTCCAGGGATGTGGAATGAGTATAGGTGCATGTTAACAAAAGACAAAATATTCAAAAAAGTTGCTACTTTGAAAAGAAGATTCTGCTTTCTCTATTATCATATATAACTGAGCTATCTACGTTTGAAGCATTTAATTTGTGTTAATGTAATACGACTGAGTGATATTGCTAATTGTAAAATATTGATTTGTTGTTTTGAAAATTATTTGACTTTTATCCTGAAATTGAATTCATAGTTTCTTTTACATTTTCCATTCAGGGTACTAATGTGTGTTAACTTAATTATTTCCAGGTGAAAGTCTCTCTGTCCGTGAAGGCATACGAATGCCTGAGGTTGGCAAGTGTTCTCGCTGTGGATATGTTTCAAGTCAGGAACTGTGCAAAGCCTGTGTCTTGCTGGATGGACTCAATCGTGGGCTGCCACGATTGGGTATCGGAAAAAGTAGTAAAGTTAAAGAAGCTCTTGAGCGAGAAAAGAACAAGGTAGCAGCAGATGATTTTTGATCAATACTGACATGGAGATATTTCAGAGAATTTCAGCAGAACAATCATAATCCCAAATAGCTAAAGAATAGTCTTTGCTGGAAAGTATATGTCTGAAGACAAGTCTCAACTTCTGCTGTGAGATGCTGCTGTTCTGGTGTAACGGCCTCTGTCCATTATGTCATGTAATATAATGCAGAAAAATGCTTTTCTGTGAAAAAGCAACAAAATAAAAATTGTTCGCATTTCAAGTCAGTGCTGATTTTATTTCCAACAGATAGAAACCAAAAATCATGTGGTATGCAAGAAGGCTAGCCGTAAACAAAAGGAGGGAAGAAAATTTCAGT
Organism: Schistocerca americana; assembly: GCF_021461395.2. Taxonomy (NCBI): domain Eukaryota; kingdom Metazoa; phylum Arthropoda; class Insecta; order Orthoptera; family Acrididae; genus Schistocerca; species Schistocerca americana. Next base: position 88,147,180 of record NC_060119.1, read on the forward strand.
GCCATGTGTCACTATTAAATTCATGAACATTAATGCTAACTAATTTATAAGGAGCTTGTGTTCATTTTTGTAATTAGAATGTGTAAACTGAGGAGTTATGTACAGAAATATTTATAAATTTTAAACATTTTGTTGACCATTTCAGTATATTGTACCTGACAAGGAGGAAATAATAGAGCAGCAGAATTTCATTTTATTTAGTTATTGTTCCAATTCTTTACTGGTAAAAATATAAATCTGTAAACATATCTAAAAACAAAGATGATGTGACTTACCAAACGAAAGTGCTGGCACGTCGATAGACACACAAACAAACACAAACATACACACAAAATTCTAGCTTTCGCAACCAACGGTTGCCTCATCAGCAAAGAGGGAAGGAGAGGGAAAGACGAAAGGATTTGGGTTTTAAGGGAGAGGGTAAGGAGTAATTCCAGTTCCGGGAGCGGAAAAAAGGACGGGTATACACTCGCACACACACACATATCCATCCACACATATACAGACACAAGCAGACATATATAGAGGCAAGACTCCTTACCCTCTCCCTTAAAACCCAAATCCTTTCGTCTTTCCCTCTCCTTCCCTCTTTGCTGATGAGGCAACCGTTGGTTGCGAAAGCTAGAATTTTGTGTGTATGTTTGTGTTTGTTTGTGTGTCTATCGATGTGCCGGTGCTTTCGTTTGGTGAGTCACATCATCTTTGTTTTTAGATATATTTTTTCCCACGTGGAATGTTTCCTTCTATTATATTTAAATCTGTAAACATGTGTTTAGAAAGAAAAACTAAAACTCTTTAATGAGTAGTATCAACTGTGAGTGTTCATTTTCTCCCACCTATCCCCTCTATATCGTACTTTCCATATTACTTTTTCTGTACTCGTAAGTGGTCAGTTACTGTCACATACATAAAGAAAAAAATTGGATAAGTGCAAGTAGGACTCTGACTACTAATATAATCATATATATAAGTAGTTCATCCATCCCAGGAATTGAGAATTTTAACTATTTATGCCTGTTATTGATATTGATACTGGCAGGATATCAAATTATGTGGTGTAAATGGCCACAGCTTTTGATTGCATTGTGATGTAGACACTTCAATGTTTTACATTGCTAAGGAACCATAGACCCAGTATGTGACATAAATTTCAACCTGATATGTGGAACTGTTCCTGAGAAAAAGGAGTCTTGGCAATAGATAACTTATAACAAAAAATAGTTTTTCATTTGATATAATTACATATTAACAATTTTTGGATTTTTTCTCCTTGCTTGAACTGTAAAACCTTGCTTCTTGCCCAATTTCGTGATTCTAGTTCAATGGGAAATACCCGACAGGTTTTGATGAGAGAATTTGCAAGTATTAATCTTTAG